>NW_026045999.1:1381666-1740000 GCF_023898315.1 Schistocerca nitens
GGAGAAGAAATAAAAACTTTGAGGTTCGCCGATGACATTGTAATTCTGTCAGAGGCAGCAAAGGACTTGGAAGAGCAGTTGAACGGAATGGATAGTGTCTTGAAAGGAGGATGTAAGATGATCATCAACAAAAGCAAAACGAGGATAATGGAATGTAGTCGAGTTAAGTCGGGTGATGCTGAGGGAATTAGTTTAGGAAATGAGACACTTAAAGTAGTAAAGGAGTTTTGCTATTTGTGGAGCAAAATAACTGATGACGGTCGAAGTAGAGAGGATATAAAATGTAGACTGGCAATGGCAAGGAAAGCGTTTCTGAAGAAGAGAAATTTGTTAACATCGAGTATAGACTTGAGTGTCAGGAAGTCGTTTATGAAAGTATTTGTATGGAGTGTAGCGATGTATGGAAGTGAAACATGGACGATAAATAGTTTGGACAAGAAGAGAATAGAAGCTTTCGAAATGTGGTGCTACAGAAGAATGCTGAAGATTAGATGGGTAGATCACTTAACTAATGAGGGGGTATTGAATAGAATTGGGGAGAAGAGAAGTTCGTGGCACAACTTGACTAGAAGAATTGACCGGTTGGTAGGACACGTTCTGAGGCATCAAGGGATCACCACTTTAGTACTGGAGGGCAGTGTGGAGGGCAAAAATCGTAGAGGGAGACCCAGACATGAATACACTAAGTAGATTCAGAAGGATGTAGGCTGCAGTAGGTACTGGGAGATGAAGAAGCTTGCACAGGATAGAGTAGCATGGAGAGCTGCATCAAACCAGTCTCAGGACTGAAGACCACAACAACAGCAACCTCTGGAGCAGCAACGGAGTAACGCGATACGTTCTGTTCTGCCACAGAAAATATAAATATGTCCATCATTTGATTTGCACCTCTTTGTATTGGCCGTGTTTGCAGTTAAAATTTTTGAGATTTGAGGTCCGCCAGTTACGCAAAACACCGTTTTTCTCAGTAGCCAAACATGTTTCGGCACAACTGTGCCATCATCAGTAGGTTTTCGTTTTTTTATTTATTCTTTATATTTGGTGAGCATGAATTTTCTGGACCACTTTTGTGTTAATTATAACAGGTAGCTTGTCATGTTTTCGTGCGGCAAGTACTTCCATTCTCCGCATCATGCTGAGACGTTGTGATGCATACGTAACTATAACAAGTATTTTCCACAAATAACGTAGTAAAACGCTTTTCACTACACGAGAACACAGTGTTACAACAAACCACAGTCACACTTTCTTTGCGTTATCCGATATTGCGGCAGTTTTGCACACTCTGTTGATCTGTTAGTCAATTAACTGGGGTGAACACACGCCAAAACCAGATAAGTGACGGGTGGGATGTTGCAACAATCAGAGCACAACGCTGCAGATACTGTCTCTATACACGATTTTTGAAATAAAAACTACGTATCTAAAGCGTGATTAAGAAAAACGTTGATGGCTGTTAATACATTTGAATATCTTAACGATTCATTTAACGTAACCCTGTAATAATATATCTAATACGTGGGTAGGACCTACTTCCAAGAGCGTAACAACACCAGTGTACGTGTGGTACGGCTTCTGACCAATCATGGCATTTGTGTTTGTTTGCATCAGGTTTATTCTTACGATAAACGGATTATAGTATCAGTGCACTCTATAATGTCTTTGATGAACGATAAGGAGCTACTACGCACTATGTTCTCTTTCCTTCCGTATCTTGGGCCAAATATGTAAGTATATGAACTAGCGTAATTTCATTATTTGAATAATAGTTAGTTTAGATAATAACTTGTTTTATTTCCAGGAATTTGACACAGTATCCTGTCGATAAATGTTAACAAGAATCTCTTTGTAACTCATCAGAATTTGGTAGCGTTACGCTGACTAGAACATTCGATGAGACACCACTAGCTACACATCGAATCTTCTTAAAGTATAAATCTTGCTCTGAAAGCAATTTAATTTTTATTCAGCACACGATGATCAGATCTTGTCTAAGCCAACATTCATTCAGCACGGCAGTTTAAATTTCCTACACGTAGTCAATCACAGGTATTGACGTACCGCTAATGATGTATTTTACGCTCAGGCAGGAACAGTCGGGTAAAGGTTATACAGGGTTTTCATTCTAACTCTCAATGAAAATAATCAGTTGAGCAATCATTTTAAATTTTAGCAGTCCTGTGTCTCACTGAATCCAAATTAAGTGCTCTGAACTTACGAAACGGGACAGCTAATTATAATTTTCCAGCCCTCCCATACCTTACATACACTACTGGCCATTAAAATTGCTACACCATGAGGATGACGTGCTACAGACGCGAAATTTAACCGCCAGGAAGAGGCTGCTATGATGTGCAAATGATCAGCTTTTCAGAGCATTCACACAAGGTTGGCGCCGGTGGCGACACCTAAAGCGTGCTGACATGACGAAAGTTTCCAACCGATTACTCATACACAAACAGCAGTTGACCGGCGTTGCCTGGTGAAACGTTGTTGTGATGCCTCGTGTAAGGAGGAGAAATGCCTACCATCACGTTTCCGACTTTGATAAAGGTCGGATTGTTGCCTGTCGCGATTGCGGTTTATCGTATCGCGACATTGCTGCTCGCGTTGGTCGAGATCCAATGACTGTTAGCAGAATATGGAATCGGTGGGTTCAGGAGCGTAATACGGAACGCCATACTGGATCCCGACGGCCTCGTATCACTAGCACTCGAGATGACAGGCATCTTACCCGCATGGCTGTAACGGATCGTAAAGCCCTGAGTCAACAGATGTGGACGTTTGAAAGACGACAGCCATCTGCACGAACAGTTCGACGACGTTTGCAGCAGCATGGATTATCAGCTCGGAGACCGTGGCTGCGGTTACCCTTGACGCTGCATCACAGACAGGAGCGCCTGCGATGGTGTACTCGACGACTAACCTGGGTGCACGAATGAAAAAACGCCATTTTTTTCGGATGAATCCAGGTTCTGTTTACAGCATCATGATGATCGCATCCGCGTTTAGTGACTTCGTGGTGAACGCACATTGGAAGCGTGTATTCGTCATCGCCATACTGGGGTATCATCCAGCGTGATTGTATGGGGTGTCATTGGTTACACGTCTCGGTCACCTCTTGTTCCCACTGACGGTAATTTGAACAGTGGACGTTACATTTCAGATGTGTTACGACCCGTGGCTCTAACCTTCATTCGATCCCTGCGGAACCCTACATTTCAGCAGGATAATGCACCACCGCATGTTCCAGGTCCTCTACAGGTCTTTCTGGATACAGAAAATATTCGACTGCTGCCCTGGCCAGCACGTTCTCCAGATCTCTCACCAATTGATAACGTCTGGTCAATGCTGGCTCATCACACTATGCCAGTCACTACTCTTGATGGACTGTGGTATCGTGTTGAAGATGCATGGGCAGTTGTACCTGTACACGCCATCCAAGCTCTGTTTGACTCAATGCCCAGGCGTATCGAGGCCGTTATTACGGCCAGAGGTGGTTGTTCTGGGTACTGATTTCTCAGGATCTATGCACCCAAATTGCATGAAAATGCAATCAAAAAATTGTTCTAATGGCTCTGAGCACTATGGGACTTAAGATCTGTGGTGATCAGTCCCCTAGAACTTAGAACTACTTAAACCTAACTAACCTAAGGACATCACACACATCCATGCCCGAAGCAGGATTCGAACCTGCGACCGTAGCGGTCGCGCGGTTCCGGACTGAGCGCCTAGAACCGCTAGACCACCGCGGCCGGCTCATCCACCAGGTCATTTATGTATATTGTGAATAGCAACGGTCCTACGACACTCCCCTGCGGCACACCTGAAATCACTCTTACTTCGGAAGACTTCTCTCCATTGAGAATGACATGCTGCGTTCTGTTATCTAGCAACTCTTGAATCGAGTCACACAAGTGGTCTGATACTCCATATGCTCTTACTTTGTTCATTAAACGACTGTGGGGAACTGTATCGAACGCCTTGCGGAAGTCAAGAAACACGGCATCTACCTGTGAGCCGGTGTCTTTGGCCCTCTGAGTCTCGAGGACGAATAGCGCGAGCTGGGTTTCACACGACCGTCTTTATCGAAACCCATGCTGATTCCTACAGAGTAGATTTCTAGTCTCCAGAAAAGTCATTATACTCGAACATAATACGTGTTCCAAAATTCTACAACTGATCGACGTTAGAGATATAGGTCTATAGTTCTGCACATCTGTTCGACGTCCCTTCTTGAAAACGGGGATGACCTGTGCCCTTTTCCAATCCTTGGGAACGCTACGCTCTTCTAGAGACCTACGGTACACCGCTACAAAAAGGGGGGCAAGTTCCTTCGCGTACTCTGTGTAAAATCGAACTGGTATCCCATCAGGTCCGGCGGGCTTTCGTATTTAGAGCGATTTTAAATGTTTCTCTATCCCTCTGTCGTCTATTTCGATATCTACCATTTCTTTGTAACTAATGAAATAGTAAGCTGTACGATTACGTTGAATGAATGTTTGATCTGTGGAATGAATACTGAACTCGAATTGTGTTGCGTGGTCTGAGTGCAAGTGGTGTGCTTATTCTGTGTTATTGTTAGCAAAACTTTACACGAATTGATTGGGCAATGCAGCTCCCAGTAGCAGTAAAGAAATACAGTCACAGCAACTTAGGCACCGAATCCCCTGGCCCTGTTGAAAACTGATAACTTTGGTCCCTGTGCACATAATAAATAAGTTAAATTGTCTTAACAATGTATGACACAGGCGAGATTCCCTCAGACTTCCTGAAGAACATAATTCCATTCCCAAAGAAAGCAGGTGTTGATAGATGTGAAAATTACCGAACTATCAGTTTAATAAGTCACACCTGCAAAATACTAACGCGAATACTTTACAGACGAATGGAAAAACTGGTAGAAGCCGACCTCGGGGAAGATCAGTTTGGATTCCGTATAAATATTGGAACACGTGAGGCAATACTGACCCTAGGACTTATCTTAGAAGAAAGGTTAAGGAAAGGCAAACTTACGTTTCTAGCATTTGTAGACTTACAGAAAGCTTTTGACGATGTTGACTGGAATACTATCTTTCAAATTCTGAAGGTGGCAGGGGTAAAATACAGGGAGCGAAATGCTATTTACAATCTGTACAAAAAGCAGATGGCAGTTATAAGAGTCGAGGGGCATGAAAGGGAAGCAGTGGTTGGGAAGGGAGTGAGACAGGGTTGTAACCTCCACCGATGCTATTCAATCTGTATATTGAGCAAGCAGTAAAGGAAACAAAAGAAAAGTTCGGATTAGGTATTAAAATCCATGGAGAAGAAATAAAAACTTTGAGGTTCGCCGATGACATTGTAATTCTGTCAGAGGCAGCAAAGGACTTGGAAGAGCAGTTGAACGGAATGGATAGTGTCTTGAAAGGAGGATGTAAGATGATCATCAACAAAAGCAAAACGAGGATAATGGAATGTAGTCGAGTTAAGTCGGGTGATGCTGAGGGAATTAGTTTAGGAAATGAGACACTTAAAGTAGTAAAGGAGTTTTGCTATTTGTGGAGCAAAATAACTGATGACGGTCGAAGTAGAGAGGATATAAAATGTAGACTGGCAATGGCAAGGAAAGCGTTTCTGAAGAAGAGAAATTTGTTAACATCGAGTATAGACTTGAGTGTCAGGAAGTCGTTTATGAAAGTATTTGTATGGAGTGTAGCGATGTATGGAAGTGAAACATGGACGATAAATAGTTTGGACAAGAAGAGAATAGAAGCTTTCGAAATGTGGTGCTACAGAAGAATGCTGAAGATTAGATGGGTAGATCACTTAACTAATGAGGGGGTATTGAATAGAATTGGGGAGAAGAGAAGTTCGTGGCACAACTTGACTAGAAGAAGAGACCGGTTGGTAGGACACGTTCTGAGGCATCAAGGGATCACCACTTTAGTACTGGAGGGCAGTGTGGAGGGTAAAAATCGTAGAGGGAGACCCAGACATGAATACACTAAGTAGATTCAGAAGGATGTAGGCTGCAGTAGGTACTCGGAGATGAAGAAGCTTGCACAGGATAGAGTAGCATGGAGAGCTGCATCAAACCAGTCTCAGGACTGAAGACCACAACAACAGCAACCTCTGGAGCAGCAACGGAGTAACGCGATACGTTCTGTTCTGCCACAGAAAATATAAATATGTCCATCATTTGATTTGCACCTCTTTGTATTGGCCGTGTTTGCAGTTAAAATTTTTGAGATTTGAGGTCCGCCAGTTACGCAAAACACCGTTTTTCTCAGTAGCCAAACATGTTTCGGCACAACTGTGCCATCATCAGTAGGTTTTCGTTTTTTTATTTATTCTTTATATTTGGTGAGCATGAATTTTCTGGACCACTTTTGTGTTAATTATAACAGGTAGCTTGTCATGTTTTCGTGCGGCAAGTACTTCCATTCTCCGCATCATGCTGAGACGTTGTGATGCATACGTAACTATAACAAGTATTTTCCACAAATAACGTAGTAAAACGCTTTTCACTACACGAGAACACAGTGTTACAACAAACCACAGTCACACTTTCTTTGCGTTATCCGATATTGCGGCATTTTTGCACTCTCTGTTGATCTGTTAGTCAATTAACTGGGGTGAACACACGCCAAAACCAGATAAGTGACGGGTGGGATGTTACAACAATCAGAGCACAACGCTGCAGATACTGTCTCTATACACGATTTTTGGAATAAAAACTACGTATCTAAAGCGTGATTAAGAAAAACGTTGATGGCTGTTAATACATTTGAATATCTTAACGATTCATTTAACGTAACCCTGTAATAATATATCTAATACGTGGGTAGGACCTACTTCCAAGAGCGTAATAACACCAGTGTACATGTGGTACGGCTTCTGACCAATCATGGCGTTTGTGTTTGTTTGCATCAGGTTTATTCTTACGATAAACGGATTATAGTATCAGTGCACTCTATAATGTCTTTGATGAACGATAAGGAGCTACTACGCACTATGTTCTCTTTCCTTCCGTATCTTGGGCCAAATATGTAAGTATATGAACTAGCGTAATTTCATTATTTGAATAATAGTTAGTTTAGATAATAACTTGTTTTATTTCCAGGAATTTGACACAGTATCCTGTCGATAAATGTTAACAAGAATCTCTTTGTAACTCATCAGAATTTGGTAGCGTTACGCTGACTAGAACATTCAATCAGACACCACTAGCTACACATCGAATCTTCTTAAGGTATAAATCTTGCTCTGAAAGCAATTTAATTTTTATTCAGCACACGATGATCAGATCTTGTCTAAGCCAACATTCATTCAGCACGGCAGTTTAAATTTCCTACACGTAGTCAATCACAGGTATTGACGTACCGCTAATGATGTATTTTACGCTCAGGCAGGAACAGTCGGGTAAAGGTTATACAGGGTTTTCATTCTAACTCTCAATGAAAATAATCAGTTGAGCAATCATTTTAAATTTTAGCAGTCCTGTGTCTCTCTGAATCCAAATTAATTGCTCTGAACTTACGAAACGGGACAGCTAATTATAATTTTCCAGCCCTCCCATACCTTACGTACACTACTGGCCATTAAAATTGCTACACCATGAGGATGACGTGCTACAGACGCGAAATTTAACCGCCAGGAAGAGGCTGCTATGATGTGCAAATGATCAGCTTTTCAGAGCATTCACACAAGGTTGGCGCCGGTGGCGACACCTAAAACGTGCTGACATGACGAAAGTTTCCAACCGATTACTCATACACAAACAGCAGTTGACCGGCGTTGCCTGGTGAAACGTTGTTGTGATGCCTCGTGTAAGGAGGAGAAATGCCTACCATCACGTTTCCGACTTTGATAAAGGTCGGATTGTTGCCTGTCGCGATTGCGGTTTATCGTATCGCGACATTGCTGCTCGCGTTGGTCGAGATCCAATGACTGTTAGCAGAATATGGAATCGGTGGGTTCAGGAGCGTAATACGGAACGCCATACTGGATCCCGACGGCCTCGTATCACTAGCACTCGAGATGACAGGCATCTTACCCGCATGGCTGTAACGGATCGTAAAGCCCTGAGTCAACAGATGTGGACGTTTGAAAGACGACAGCCATCTGCACGAACAGTTCGACGACGTTTGCAGCAGCATGGATTATCAGCTCGGAGACCGTGGCTGCGGTTACCCTTGACGCTGCATCACAGACAGGAGCGCCTGCGATGGTGTACTCGACGACTAACCTGGGTGCACGAATGAAAAAACGCCATCTTTTCGGATGAATCCAGGTTCTGTTTACAGCATCATGATGATCGCATCCGCGTTTAGTGACTTCGTGGTGAACGCACATTGGAAGCGTGTATTCGTCATCGCCATACTGGGGTATCATCCAGCGTGATTGTATGGGGTGTCATTGGTTACACGTCTCGGTCACCTCTTGTTCCCACTGACGGCAATTTGAACAGTGGACGTTACATTTCAGATGTGTTACGACCCGTGGCTCTAACCTTCATTCGATCCCTGCGGAACCCTACATTTCAGCAGGATAATGCACCACCGCATGTTCCAGGTCCTCTACAGGTCTTTCTGGATACAGAAAATGTTCGACTGCTGCCCTGGCCAGCACGTTCTCCAGATCTCTCACCAATTGATAACGTCTGGTCAATGGTGGCTCATCACAATATGCCAGTCACTACTCTTGATGGACTGTGGTATCGTGTTGAAGATGCATGGGCAGTTGTACCTGTACACGCCATCCAAGCTCTGTTTGACTCAATGCCCAGGCGTATCGAGGCCGTTATTACGGCCAGAGGTGGTTGTTCTGGGTACTGATTTCTCAGGATCTATGCACCCAAATTGCATGAAAATGCAATCAAAAAATTGTTCTAATGGCTCTGAGCACTATGGGACTTAAGATCTGTGGTGATCAGTCCCCTAGAACTTAGAACTACTTAAACCTAACTAACCTAAGGACATCACACACATCCATGCCCGAAGCAGGATTCGAACCTGCGACCGTAGCGGTCGCGCGGTTCCGGACTGAGCGCCTAGAACCGCTAGACCACCGCGGCCGGCTCATCCACCAGGTCATTTATGTATATTGTGAATAGCAACGGTCCTACGACACTCCCCTGCGGCACACCTGAAATCACTCTTACTTCGGAAGACTTCTCTCCATTGAGAATGACATGCTGCGTTCTGTTATCTAGCAACTCTTGAATCGAGTCACACAATTGGTCTGATACTCCATATGCTCTTACTTTGTTCATTAAACGACTGTGGGGAACTGTATCGAACGCCTTGCGGAAGTCAAGAAACACGGCATCTACCTGTGAGCCGGTGTCTTTGGCCCTCTGAGTCTCGAGGACGAATAGCGCGAGCTGGGTTTCACACGACCGTCTTTTTCGAAACCCATGCTGATTCCTACAGAGTAGATTTCTAGTCTCCAGAAAAGTCATTATACTCGAACATAATACGTGTTCCAAAATTCTACAACTGATCGACGTTAGAGATATAGGTCTATAGTTCTGCACATCTGTTCGACGTCCCTTCTTGAAAACGGGGATGACCTGTGCCCTTTTCCAATCCTTGGGAACGCTACGCTCTTCTAGAGACCTACGGTACACCGCTACAAAAAGGGGGGCAAGTTCCTTCGCGTACTCTGTGTAAAATCGAACTGGTATCCCATCAGGTCCGGCGGGCTTTCGTATTTAGAGCGACTTTAATTGTTTCTCTATCCCTCTGTCGTCTATTTCGATATCTACCATTTCTTTGTAAGTAATGAAATAGTAAGCTGTACGATTACGTTGAATGAATGTTTGATCTGTGGAATGAATACTGAACTCGAATTGTGTTGCGTGGTCTGAGTGCAAGTGGTGTGCTTATTCTGTGTTATTGTTAGCAAAACTTTACACGAATTGATTGGGCAATGCAGCTCCCAGTAGCAGTAAAGAAATACAGTCACAGCAACTTAGGCACCGAATCCCCTGGCCCTGTTGAAAACTGATAACTTTGGTCCCTGTGCACATAATAAATAAGTTAAATTGTCTTAACAATGTATGACACAGGCGAGATTCCCTCAGACTTCCTGAAGAACATAATTCCAATCCCAAAGAAAGCAGGTGTTGATAGATGTGAAAATTACCGAACTATCAGTTTAATAAGTCACAGCTGCAAAATACTAACGCGAATTCTTTACAGAAGAATGGAAAAACTGGTAGAAGCCGACCTCGGGGAAGATCAGTTTGGATTCCGTATAAATATTGGAACACGTGAGGCAATACTGACCCTAGGACTTATCTTAGAAGAAAGGTTAAGGAAAGGCAAACTTACGTTTCTAGCATTTGTAGACTTACAGAAAGCTTTTGACGATGTTGACTGGAATACTATCTTTCAAATTCTGAAGGTGGCAGGGGTAAAATACAGGGAGCGAAATGCTATTTACAATCTGTACAAAAAGCAGATGGCAGTTATAAGAGTCGAGGGGCATGAAAGGGAAGCAGTGGTTGGGAAGGGAGTGAGACAGGGTTGTAACCTCCACCGATGCTATTCAATCTGTATATTGAGCAAGCAGTAAAGGAAACAAAAGAAAAGTTCGGATTAGGTATTAAAATCCATGGAGAAGAAATAAAAACTTTGAGGTTCGCCGATGACATTGTAATTCTGTCAGAGGCAGCAAAGGACTTGGAAGAGCAGTTGAACGGAATGGATAGTGTCTTGAAAGGAGGATGTAAGATGATCATCAACAAAAGCAAAACGAGGATAATGGAATGTAGTCGAGTTAAGTCGGGTGATGCTGAGGGAATTAGTTTAGGAAATGAGACACTTAAAGTAGTAAAGGAGTTTTGTTATTTGGGGAGCAAAATAACTGATGACGGTCGAAGTAGAGAGGATATAAAATGTAGACTGGCAATGGCAAGGAAAGCGTTTCTGAAGAAGAGAAATTTGTTAACATCGAGTATAGACTTGAGTGTCAGGAAGTCGTTTATGAAAGTATTTGTATGGAGTGTAGCGATGTATGGAAGTGAAACATGGACGATAAATAGTTTGGACAAGAAGAGAATAGAAGCTTTCGAAATGTGGTGCTACAGAAGAATGCTGAAGATTAGATGGGTAGATCACTTAACTAATGAGGGGGTATTGAATAGAATTGGGGAGAAGAGAAGTTCGTGGCACAACTTGACTAGAAGAAGAGACCGGTTGGTAGGACACGTTCTGAGGCATCAAGGGATCACCACTTTAGTACTGGAGGGCAGTGTGGAGGGTAAAAATCGTAGAGGGAGACCCAGACATGAATACACTAAGTAGATTCAGAAGGATGTAGGCTGCAGTAGGTACTGGGAGATGAAGAAGCTTGCACAGGATAGAGTAGCATGGAGAGCTGCATCAAACCAGTCTCAGGACTGAAGTCCACAACAACAACAACCTCTGGAGCAGCAACGGAGTAACGCGATACGTTCTGTTCTGCCACAGAAAATATAAATATGTCCATCATTTGATTTGCACCTCCTTGTATTGGCCGTGTTTGCAGTTAAAATTTTTGAGATTTGAGGTCCGTCAGTTACGCAAAACACCGTTTTTCTCAGTAGCCAAACATGTTTCGGCACAACTGTGCCATCATCAGTAGGTTTTCGTTTTTACTTATTCTTTATATTTGGTGAGCATGAATTTTCTGGACCACTTTTGTGTTAATTATAACAGGTAGCTTGTCATGTTTTCGTGCGGCAAGCACTTCCATTCTCCGCATCATGCTGAGACGTTGTGATGCATACGTAACTATAACAAGTATTTTCCACAAATAACGTAGTAAAACGCTTTTCACTACACGAGAACACAGTGTTACAACAAACCACAGTCACACTTTCTTTGCGTTATCCGATATTGCGGCATTTTTGCACTCTCTGTTGATCTGTTAGTCAATTAACTGGGGTGAACACACGCCAAAACCAGATAAGTGACGGGTGGGATGTTACAACAATCAGAGCACAACGCTGCAGATACTGTCTCTATACACGATTTTTGAAATAAAAACTACGTATCTAAAGCGTGATTAAGAAAAACGTTGATGGCTGTTAATACATTTGAATATCTTAACGATTCATTTAACGTAACCCTGTAATAATATATCTAATACGTGGGTAGGACCTACTTCCAAGAGCGTAATAACACCAGTGTACGTGTGGTACGGCTTCTGACCAATCATGGCGTTTGTGTTTGTTTGTATCAGGTTTATTCTTACGATAAACGGATTATAGTATCAGTGCACTCTATAATGTCTTTGATGAACGATAAGGAGCTACTACGCACTATGTTCTCTTTCCTTCCGTATCTTGGGCCAAATATGTAAGCACATGAATTAGCGTAATTCCATTATTTGAATAATAGTTAATTTAGATAATAACTTGTTTTATTTCAAGGAATTTGACACAGTATCCTGTCGATAAATGTTAACAAGAATCTCTTTGTAACTCATCAGAATTTGGTAGCGTTACGCTGACTCGAACATTCGATGAGAGACCACTAGCTACACATCGAATCTTCTTAAAGTATAAATCTTGCTCTGAAAGCAATTTAATTTTTATTCAGCACACGATGATCAGATCTTGTCTAAGCCAACATTCATTCAGCACGGCAGTTTAAATTTCCTACACGTAGTCAATCACAGGTATTGACGTACCGCTAACGATGTATTTTACGCTCAGGCAGGAACAGTCGGGTAAAGGTTATACAGGGTTTTCATTCTAACTTTCAATGAAAATAATCAGTTGAGCAATCATTTTAAATTTTAGCAAAAAAAAAAAAAAATGGCTCTGAGCACTATGGGACTTAACTTCTGTGGTCATGAGTCCCCTAGAACTTAGAACTACTTAAACCTAACTAACCTAAGGACATCACACGCATCCATGCCCGAGGCAGGATTCGAACCTGCGACCGCAGCGGTCGCGCGGTTCCTGACTGTAGCGCCTAGAACCGCTCAGCCACTCCGGCCGGCAAAATTTTAGCAGTCCTGTGTCTCACTGAAGCCAAATTAAGTGCTCTGAACTTACGAAACGGGACAGCTAATTATAACTTTCCAGCCCTCCCATATCTTAAATACAAATTCAAACTTAAATCAAAGGAAATTTTGATTTGCCATTCTCGTATTTACGGAAGCGTTATAAGTGGCGCCCGAACCTATGGCTCGATTCACATACATAATTTTATGTAATTCTGTATGCATAAAATTTTGTCTTCCCTACGTACTAAAACCTGGTCCAATTTTTCATGCTCAACGACGGTAACCGCTGCCGGAGAAATTATTCACGGTATTGTTGTAAGAATTGGGACACGAGAAGCAGCTGAGGAATCGGCATAACTTTGACGATTTTCTGGAGTTTGTCCAGAACAGAAAATTTAACTGGCTACAACGTATTGACGCAGCGCGAAGGTAGGAATAACTTCTATATTTCGTTCATCATAAGAATAAACATAGTGTAAACGAACACAAGCGCCATTACTGGTCAGCAGCCATAACGCTCAAACACTGGTGTTGTTCCGCTGTTGAAAGTTGGTCCAACTTATGTATTAGATATCTTATTACTGTGTCACTGCAAAAAAGCTTTAAGACATTCTGATGTATTAACAGCCATTAACGTTTTTCTTAATCATCGTTAAGTTACATAATTTTTACAGTCACAGTCTCTGTAAACACTACTTCTGCTCTGATTGTCTCGCTGTTAATAGGCCTACGTAATGTTGAAAATGGATGACTCTACTTCCTGCTTCATATGAAACATGCATGCGGAAAACCGTTAATGGGGAGAAACAAGTTTTTCTTAATGTTTTTCACAAGCTTACCGGAAAAAAATCAGCTCTGACGGTTTTGGAGACACGCTATGTAAGAAGGTGTAAATTCTGTTTGATTTGAAGGTGTGGCGTAATCGTTAGTGTGTTAGAATGATAATCATGTACGTTTTGGGGCGACAGTTTGAACTTTGTTATGTTCTATATTTTTTTCAGTTTGAATATTTAGATCATTTAAATATAAAATTCATCAAATATACACTCCTGGAAATGGAAAAAAGAACACATTGACACCGGTGTGTCAGACCCACCATACTTGCTCCGGACACTGCGAGAGGGCTGTACAAGCAATGATCACGCGCACGGCACAGCGGACACACCAGGAACCGCGGTGTTGGCCGTCGAATGGCGCTAGCTGCGCAGCATTTGTGCACCGCCGCCGTCAGTGTCAGCCAGTTTGCCGTGGCATGCGGAGCTCCATCGCAGTCTTTAACACTGGTAGCATGCTGCGACAGCGTGGACGCGAACCGTATGTGCAGTTGACGGACTTTGAACGAGGGCGTATAGTGGGCATGCGGGAGGCCGGGTGGACGTACCGCCGAATTGCTCAACACGTGGGGCGTGAGGTCTCCACAGTACATCGATGTTGTCGCCAGTGGTCGGCGGAAGGTGCACGTGCCCGTCGACCTGGGACCGGACCGCAGCGACGCACGGATGCACGCCAAGACCGTAGGATCCTACGCAGTGCCGTAGGGGACCGCACCGCCACTTCCCAGCAAATTAGGGACACTGTTGCTCCTGGGGTATCGGCGAGGACCATTCGCAACCGTCTCCACGAAGCTGGGCTACGGTCCCGCACACCGTTAGGCCGTCTTCCGCTCACGCCCCAACATCGTGCAGCCCGCCTCCAGTGGTGTCGCGACAGGCGTGAATGGAGGGACGAATGGAGACGTGTCGTCTTCAGCGATGAGAGTCGCTTCTGCCTCGGTGCCAATGATGGTCGTATGCGTGTTTGGCGCCGTGCAGGTGAGCGCCACAATCAGGACTGCATACGACCGAGGCACACAGGGCCAACACCCGGCATCACGGTGTGGGGAGCGATCTCCTACACTGGCCGTACACCACTGGTGATCGTCGAGGGGACACTGAATAGTGCACGGTACATCCAAACCGTCATCGAACCCATCGTTCTACCATTCCTAGACCGGCAAGGGAACTTGCTGTTCCAACAGGACAATGCACGTCCGCATGTATCCCGTGCCACCCAACGTGCTCTAGAAGGTGTAAGTCAACTACCCTGGCCAGCAAGATCTCCGGATCTGTCCCCCATTGAGCATGTTTGGGACTGGATGAAGCGTCGTCTCACGCGGTCTGCACGTCCAGCACGAACGCTGGTCCAACTGAGGTGCCAGGTGGAAATGGCATGGCAAGCCGTTCCACAGGACTACATCCAGCATCTCTACGATCGTCTCCATGGGAGAATAGCAGCCTGCATTGCTGCGAAAGGTGGATATACACTGTACTAGTGCCGACATTGTGCATGCTCTGTTGCCTGTGTCTATGTGCCTGTGGTTCTGTCAGTGTGATCATGTGATGTATCTGACCCCAGGAATGTGTCAATAAAGTTTCCCCTTCCTGGGACAATGAATTCACAGTGTTCTTATTTCAATTTCCAGGAGTGTATGTTAATTAACTCACTCTTAACCATCATTTTTCAAGAAAAATCTTCTACTTCCTAGTTACATATCGCACGCGAAATTCTGGTTTTCATTACAAATATAAATTGTTAGGCGTCGATATTTTATAAAAGATCGTTAAGAACTGCTAAAGTTAGGAAAACATTACACGATCAGATGTTTTGGCGAAAAATGAAATACTTTATGTTTGAATATGCCATTTTTTGTAGAGCAGATGTGTCTCACACCAACCAGAGTCATAAGCGTCGTAGAAGCAAGGAGAACAATAATTTTCTCGGCATCGGGCAGACTGTACAAACGCTGCATTTTTACAGTTGTCACCGCATCATTGCTATCTGAACGCAATGGAACTCATCTAGAGCCAAGTTAAGGGATTTGTGGCGAGAAATAAGACACGTAGGCTGCCAAACGTTCTGGAACTGACGCACGAAGCTCTGTGACACGTCACTGCCGAACGGTGGCGAAATAACAGAACTGAACGTCATAAAAGGGGAGGGGGAAATGTGGAATTTCTGGTGGTTCGTTAGTACACCATAGTTTTCAATTATACAGGGTTATTACTAATTATTGAAGCGATTTCACAGCTCTACAATAACTTTATTATTTGAGATATTTTTACAATGCTTTGTACACACATACAAAAACTCAAAAAGTTTTTTTAGGCATTCACAAATGTTCGATATGTGCCCCTTTAGTGATTCGGCAGACATCAAGCCGATAATCAAGTTCCTCCCACACTCGGCGCAGCATGTCCCCATCAATGAGTTCGAAAGCATCGTTGATGCGAGCTCGCAGTTCTGGCACGTTTCTCGATAGAGGAGGTTTAAACACTGAATCTTGCACATAACCCCACAGAAAGAAACCGCATGGGGTTAAGTCGGGAGAGCGTGGAGGCCATGACACGAATTGCTGATCGTGATCTCCACCACAACCGATCCATCGGTTTTCCAATCTCCTGTTTAAGAAATGCCGAACATGACGATGGAAGTGCGGTGGAGCACCATCCTGTTGAAAGATGAAGTCGGCGCTGTCGGTCTCCAGTTGTGGCATGAGCCAATTTTCCAGCATGTCCAGATGCACGTGTCCTGTAACGTTTTTTTCGCAGAAGAAAAAGGGGCCGTAAACTTTAAACCGTGAGATTGCACAAAACACGTTAACTTTTGGTGAATTGCGAATTTGCTGCACGAATGCGCGAGGATTCTCTACCGCCCAGATTCGCACATTGTGTCTGTTCACTTCACCGTTAAGAAAAAATGTTGCTTCGTCACTGAAAACAAGTTTCGCACTGAACGCATCCTCTTCCATGAGCTGTTGCAACCGCGCCGAAAATTCAAAGCGTTTGACTTTGTCATTCGGTGTCAGGGCTTGTAGCAATTGTAAACGGTAATGCTTCTGCTTTAGCCTTTTCCGTAAGATTTTCCAAACCGTCGGCTGTGGTACGTTTAGCTCCCTGCTTGCTGTATTCGTCGACTTCCGCGGGATACGCGTGAAACTTGCCCGCACGCGTTCAACCGTTTCTTCGCTCACTGCAGGCCGACCCGTTGATTTCCCCTTACAGAGGCATCCAGAAGCTTTAAACTGCGCATACCATCGCCGAATGGAGTTGGCAGTTGGTGGATCTTTGTTGAACTTCGTCCTGAAGTGTCGTTGCACTGTTATGACCGACTGATGTGAGTGCATTTCAAGCACGACATACGCTTTCTCGGCTCCTGTCGCCATTTTGTCTCACTGCGCTCTCGAGCGCTCTGGCGGCAGAAACCTGAAGTGCGGCTTCAGCCGAACAAAACTTTATGAGTTTTTCTACGTATCTGTAGTGTGTCGTGACCGTATGTCAATGAATGGAGCTACAATGAATTTATGAAATCGCTTCAATCATTTGTAATAGCCCTGTATGTGAATACTTTTTTGTTTTGTTTATTCTTTTTTCAAGAACAACGCACATTTCAATAACTGGTGGGCCATTAGCCATTGGAATTGTATCTTCTCCCTCCACATTGTTTTCAGATCGTAAGAAGGGACAGACGATTCATCGTGAGGCTATTGAATAAGGACATAAGGAATATTATAAAACGATGTGATGTAGCAGCAAGGCAGGAAAGTAAAACAAGTTTATCTATTTGCTGCCTGTTGTGCTAGCGTATCTCCACGACCTGTTACAAAAAGTCAAAAAGCCGTAATTTCCACAGGTATGACCCCTTTGCGCTCCTGGCAAAAAACGTCCAAGATATGAAGTACATAAGTTTCACTATAATTACTTCGACATGGATGTAATAAGAGACATTATATTACGTACACGTGGACATCACATTTCCACTGCAAGCTAGAGACAGTCGAGAAGCCCTCACGAATAACAATGTTTTAATCGGCTCGACGTGACGAGAAAAAGCGTTTTAGTGGTTGCATACACACTGTCGGCACTAATAAACTAATTACATAACAGGCTACTCAAATGAAGTAGTGACGGGTGTCATCCCGAAAGTATGTTGTTGTTGTTGTGGTCTTCAGTCCTGAGACTGGTTTGATGCAGCTCTCCATGCTACTCTATCCTGTGCAAGCTTCTTCATCTCCCACTACCTACTGCAACCTACATCCTTCTGAATCTGCTTAGTGTATTCATCTCTTGGTCTCCCCCTACGATTTTTACCCTCCACGCTGCCCTCCAATACTAAATTGGTGATCCCTTGATGCCTCAGAACATGTCCTACCAATCGATCCCTTCTTCTAATCAAGTTGTGCCACAAACTCCTCTTCTCCCCAATCCTATTCAGTACCTCCTCATTAGTTATGTGATCTACCCATCTAATCTTCAGCAATCTTCTGTAGCACCACATTTCAAAAGCTTCTATTCTCTTCTTGTCCAAACTATTTACCGTCCATGTTCCGCTTCCATACATGGCTACACTCCATACAAATACTTTCAGAAATGACTTCCTGACACTTAAATCTATACTCGATGTTAACAAATTTCTCTTGTTCAGAAACGCTTTCCTTGCCATTGCCAGTCTACATTTTATATCCCTCTACTTCGACCATCATCAGTTATTTTGCTCCCCAAATAGCAAAACTCATCTACTACTTTAAGTGTCTCATTTCCTAATCTAATTCCCTCAGCATCACCCGACTTAATTCGACTACATTCCATTATCCTCGTTTTGCTTTTGTTGATGTTCATACCCGAAAGTATGACTATCCTAAAAGAGTGTGGTGATTTGATATGTTTAATTTGTTGAAATCTATTGATGACAAAGCCAGATCTACTTTCATGACACTGTTTTTCGAATGAGGTGAACTCTCCCCCTCACAAAACACACTTGGCTAGCTTCAGCATTCCTATCGCACGCATTGTTCTGACCATTGTGTTGCGCGACGTATCAATTTTTTACTTTTCTCAATAATAACTAGATTATTCGCAAATCACACATTGTCAGTTTGGCAAGCCGTAGGTAAGCAACCAGTACCTGGCATATACGTGTCATTCTACCTGAAGGGAAGTATTTTAATACTACATTGAAATTTTCACTCTTCAGCGGAGTGTGCGCTGATATGAAACTTCCTGGCAGTTTAAAACTGTGTGCCCGACCGAGACTCGAACTCGGGACCTTTGCCTTTCGCGGGTAAGTGCTCACATGAAGAAGAGGGATAAAATCCTTTAGTATGTTTCCATTCAAGTCGTTCAGTGTTAAAAATACGATTGGTTACGGGAATTCAACCAAACTTGCAACAGAATGGGCAAATTATTTTCGTGTAAATTGTTAACCTTTTCTCATTCGAAGAAACATCACCATTTACGAGTAACGGCCACGTCTCTCTTGTTGACAGGTTTAAGCCTACTTCTTTTGTCAAAACAGAGTGTAATTTTCATTTTTACAGCAGCTATTGCGACAGAATTCTGAAACAGAGTCCCTCATTAAACAAGTAATTGGCTACCAGACAGCTCAATAGCTTACGAAAAACTTCATTGTGTCGATTTGCGGTAACATAGGAGAAGAAATTTCATATTTATTTTCATACTAGGAATCTCTTGTTTGACTAGCTGTCGATAACTCTTAAAAAATTAGTCACTGGAGCAAAAAAAATTAGGAAGTACAACTTCTGATATACCGCCATAGATAAGAAAGTTCAGTGCGTTTACGAACTGTCAAGATACTCTCCTCTTTGTGTGCCATCATTCGCCTAAATCTCGTTTCGATGTCTCGAGCGATTTAGGAGATATGAGGGATGTTTCATTCTCGCTGGCGTGAGGCCGGGAGTTAGCGCGCTTCGTAAGATTCATTTTCTCGAGATCGGAGACAAATAGAGACCTCCTCCCAAGTCTAAAGAAAAATTCAGTATGTTAGCTAAATTTCATACGCAGCAACGTATGATGTAATACGCATCAAACGCAAAGTCGTAGCGACTCCTATTTTTCATTGCGAACTTTTCCAATTTTGCGTAATGTCTTACTAAAATGTGTATACAACAATAAGTATGAGCGTTAGCGAGATGATGGCCAATTCGACACGATGCTGACATGTAAAGCTAAAAATAAGGCAAAAATCAAATATTTTTACTTAATAGTTTCTATGAAATCGTTTGAGAAAGATTATAGAGGGCGCGCAATTCGGTTGTCAGCACAGAGCGTCGCCAATCGGCGCGTGCTCAGTATGTGTACGCGTCGCAATATGTGCTGGACCCGCGCAACATGTGTGGAACGTGCGCGTCGCGCTGTACTGTTGTGTCACGTCACACGTGCTATACGCGTCTCAGTTTGCGCTTACTTGTTAGACTAAAACGTGCCCTCGTGTCGTACTGGACTGTTCTCGAGACGGCTTGGCTTCCGCTGCACGTGGAACAAAACCCGATGATGTTCCAGCAAAAGCGGAAGAATACATCGTGTAATGTTTACATGAGGTTTATTCTTACGACGAACGTAGTATAGTGTGGTTTTTCTTTGCTGTTCGCGTGTGTTACTTTTCCCGTCAGGAGAATTTATCAGGTAAATAATTTGTCAGTGCTCATAGTGGCTGTGTACAAAATTTTAATATTCCAAAATTTAGACGTTTATTTGCCACAAAATGGCGGAAATAGCAACGTGCAGAAAGTAATCAGAGATATTCTTGCTGTGTCCGGCCAGAGATTGTATTTCAGTTGTTCATTTTCATGTTAATACCAGGCTGTGGCTAAGCCATGTCTCCGCAATATCCTTTCTTTCAGGAGTGCTAGTTCTGCAATTTTCGCAGGAGAGCTTCTGTGAAGTTTGGAAGGTAGGAGACGAGGTACTGGCAGAAGCTGTGAGGACGGGACGTGAGTCGTGCTTGGGTAGCTCAGTTGGTAGAGCACTTGCCCGCGAAAGGCAAAGGTCCGGAGTTCGAGTCTCGGCCCAACAGTCGCGACACTTCGCCTCGATTTTGTTGCCTACTGCGCCAGCAGCCACCCAAGCGGTCAGTAACTTAAGCTGTGAGTTCGGCGCGATCGTGAATGCGAATAGTGGTTGTTTATTTTGATTTCTACAATGGTTTTTACCATCGGGAGCGTTTGAAGCGCAATAAATTCAAAATGGTTCAAATGGCTCTGAGCACTATGGGACTTAACATCAGTGGTCATCAGTCCCCTAGAACTTAGAACTACTTAAACCTAACTAACCTAAGGACATCACACACATCCATGCCCGAGGCAGGATTCGAACCTACGACCGTAGCAGTCGCGCAGCTCCGGACTGAGCACCTAGAACCGCGAGACCACCGCGGCCGGCTCGCAATAAATTACAGCAACAACAGGAAGAAGACACCACAGCTGCCTTTTTTTTTAGGTTTCCTAAGGATCCTGAGAGGTATATTCCATCATGTTACTAAACTGTATCGTCAGGATTCACTTGCAAACTATATGTGTATTAATGATTAATGTTTCGTTTTAGAAGCAGAAAATGGCTCGTTAATAGCAGACGAGAAGATCTGATGAAAAAAGACCATGTTAAATGTATAATAATATTAGGTTTTGTTCGCTAAATTTCGAACAAACCAGTTCATGAATGCAGATAATAATAAACTCGTGTGGAATGCAGTACCCACACTGTTTGACATCCGAAATAAGCTACCTCAACTGACGATGAAGAGGAAACTACTACAAAGATTCGACAATCCATCTAAATCTGTAAAACAGGCCTATGACACAGAAGCAGCATGTTCAACTCTCCATGTATCAGTGGCAGATTCGTATGAATCGTCAACACAGACCTGCTTTGACGATAAAGTGTTTAGATTAAGAGCAGTTATTCGTGTCTTACAAAATCGTAATGTTTGGTATGTATTTTATTCACTTCTGCTGTTAGTCACTTAATTTTCCTTGCTTCCTTCGTGTGATGACATTATTTTGTTAGCACCTTTTTCACTGACAGATTGCTTCCAAATTATTCAAATATTTGGTTTTGCGTGAAATGTAATGTAATCAGCTCATTATAATGTTATGAACATATTTCACCCACTATTTGGCAGTTGCTTGTCCCACTTTGAATAACATAAAGATGAAGGTCGTACTTGTGGCAACAAGCGACGATGACAAACACAGTAGGCCTACAGAACGATAAATGAGCTGTCGATCGCTTTTGCATGTAGAGGTACATGTCTGTGTTTCTTACATGTGAATCTGTGTGTTTATATTCTTTTGATATCAACGAGGTAAGCTGCAATTCTATCCAATGTCACAAGTGTTTCTTCACGAATGTGTCGTACCTTGTCACTCGATTCACGGTTTTTGTCCCTACTTGCGCTTATTTCAGAATCATTTTTAGAAACAAATATGCCTTCTGATACTACACAAACCCTTGGAGGCAAGAAAATAACTCAAATATTTCGTAAATTACGTAGGAAATGGATGCAAAACAAACATTATGCTTACGACTCGTCTGACGTTCACTTTACTCGCCGCTTGGAGCGCTAGTGTCGCTCCATCTGTCAAACGGTAACAACTTTTACAGCAGTGAGTGTCGCGACTGTTAAGTTAGACTGTGGTAATAGTGCGGTAAACGTCTATGAAGTTGTTGACATACCAAATACTAATTTGAAGTGATAAATATTTGTGTACTGGTGTTGTGTTTATGAGTGAGGGTATGAAGCGTAGGCAATTAAGTAGCAATGATGTCTCAAGTGTCGAATGCTAGTAATCTTGGAGCAACAGATGGCGAATTCGCCAAAGACAGAAACGAAAACGTGATCGATAACGTAGATGAATGTGACTCACCCGCGGATAGCAATCACGTTGCAGCAGCACAGATCTCGTTTCTGGCTTATCCGCTTATCTCAAGAAACTGCGAAGGCCGAATGCGCTTCTCCTTCGGTGATTCTCATAGGAATGATGAGACAAGAGTCGGATCTGATTAGACTGCTGCTGAATCATTTGAGGAATGAACGTAAACAGCGGTTTACACGTTTGGAGTCTCAACTGAAACAAATAAAAGATGAGCTAACCAGGTTGCTGAACATGTACAGTCGTGGACAAAACGAGCGAGACCCATCGCCTTTTCGTTGTGCTGATCCGTACAGCTTTTAAGTCTGCTACACAGCTTAACAGGTAAGGCGACGAACTGCTACCAACGTACTATGCACAGACGTGAAACTGAAAAACTATCCGAACTTTGTCAGACTGTTTTCAATCATGTGTAAGACTATATTAATGCTGATTATTGTGTTAAACACAACACGTAAATATAACATACAAATCAAAGAAGAAACGCTAATTTGTATGAACTGTACTAATAAAAATGAAATTCAGCTTATCGAGATAACATAACTGTTTTAGTAAGACAAAGTACCCCAGATCGTTACGAATTAGCAAAATATTATGCGCATTCGGTCGCGAAACGGTCTGTCAACGTGCAGATCAGTCATACTGGATTACCGTTGCGTAAATTCTCATTACATTAACAGCCGTATCTTTAGATTGCATTCACATAGTTCACTTTTTTACACCACCAAGGGACCGTATGCCGCAGGAAGTGCGATACATTTCCGCTTATTATGTCTACCCGTACTCGAGGTAAACAAGTTTTAAGGATTGGGTAGACAGATAGACGGTCAAGAAAGTGAGACTAGTAGGGTTCTATTTTTACCGATTTAGGTGGCTAAATCCTAACAACTAAAATAGCTACGACAGTTACTGAAGATGAGGGGCGCGTAAATAACTCCTCCTACTCTTTATTTGAAATGTTCTAGTTGCAGTCGATAAAAAAAAAAGCATAAAAGCACTCCGTCTTCAGGCGACGTGTGGCCTACCGGGAGCATCCGACCGCCGTGTCATCCTCAGAGGAGGATGCGGATAGGAGGGGCGTGGGGTCAGCACACCGCTCTCCCGCTCGTTATGATGGTGTTCTTGGCCGAAGCCGCTACTATTCGGTCGAGTAGCTCCTCAATTGGCATCGCGAGGCTGAGTGCAACCCGAAAAATGGCAACAGCGCATGACGGCTGGATGGTCACCCATCCAAGTGCCGGCTACGCCCAACAGCGCTTAACTTGGTGATCTCACGGGAACCGGTGTATCCATTGCGGCAAGTCCGTTGCCAGTCGGTACGTTAGCATATTAATCGTAGCTACACTGTCGATCCAAATCACGTTTACAGGAAAGCAAATAAAATCCATTTGCCTATACACGTGGTAATTCAGATCCCAGTATTAATGCCACTGCGTTTTAGAAGTGCGAGCATTCCCATAGCTTAAAAAACACTTCGGCTAATGAACGTTTCCTGGCTGTGGCGAGTCTAAAGGAGAATTAGAAACATAGTAGAATACGTTTGGCAGCTGTGTATCCGTTTCATTCCTGGGGTGGTGTAGAATTATCCTACTAAATTTTCTCGCTAATAACAGTATTATGTTATTTCGATAAACATTCCGAATGATTGTCAGATAAGCAGTGATATAAAGGTAGAAAAATTTTGTTTTTGAGTCCATAAAGCTCTATGCAACAGAAAGTGCAGATCATTTTGCCATTTTCATTGCGAAATTGTTGGCTTATTCATGTCTGGGGCAATAATAGAGGACTGTTTGCCTGGGCTGTCTGCTAGCGAATGAAAGGTGTTTGCTTCTGCAAGGGAGGTCTGGTTTGTTTTCGGTTCTAATCTCGATGGAGGCAGATAGACTATCAATAAATCAATTTTAAGAATTTCTCGCGCCCCCAATACGTTTTTTTGCTACATTTTTTCTGTACCGGTGCCCTGTGGATGTCAATATGAAACTCTTGTAGAATTTCATACTTGTTACTGCCTACTTTTCCGCTTCTGTCAATAATTGAATTGACTTAAGTGTGGCACTGAATGATTTCTAACTGAATTTCGTTATAAATCTTCACGTATTGCTAAATTTGCCCACTTTCATGCTAGGTCAGGAAAGCTAATCCAGTATGACTGGTCTGAACGTTGACACAGACCGTTTCACGGCCGAATGCGCATAATACTTTGCTAATTCGTAACGATATAGGGTACTTTGTCTTACTAAAACAGTTATGTTATCTCGATAAGTTGAAATTCATTTTTATTAGTACAGATAACACTAATTAGCGTTTCTCTTTTCATTTATGTTGTTGTTGTTGTGGTCTTCAGTCCTGAGACTGGTTTGATGCAGCTCTCCATGCTACTCTATCCTGTGCAAGCTTCTTCATCTCCCAGTACCTACTCCAACCTACATCCTTCTGAATCTGCTTAGTGTATTCATCTCTTGGTCTCTCTCTACGATTTTTACCCTCCACGCTGCCCTCCAATACTAAATTGGTGATCTCTTGATGCCTCAGAACATGTCCTACCAACCGGTCCCTTCTTCTGGTCAAGTTGCGCCACAAACTTCTCTTCTCCCCAATCCTATTCAATACTTCCTTATTAGTTATGTGACCTACCCATCTAATCTTCAGCATTCTTCTGTAGCACCACATTTCGAAAGCTTCTATTCTCTTCTTGTCCAAACTATTTATCGTCCATGTCTCACTTCCATACATGGCTACACTCCATACAAATACTTTCAGAAAGGACTTCCTGACATTTAAATCTATACTCGATGTTAACAATTTTCTCTTCTTCAGAAACGCTTTCCTTGCCATTGCCAGTCTACATTTTATATCCTCTCTACTTCGACCGTCATCAGTTATTTTGCTCCCCAAATAGCAAAACTCCTTTACTACTGTAAGTGTCTCATTTCCCAATCTAATTCCCTCAGCTTCACCTCAATTTGACTACATCCCATTATCCTCGTTTTGCTTTTGTTGATGTTCATCTTATATGCTCCTTTCAAGACACTGTCCATTCCATTCAACTGCTCTTCCAAGTCCTTTGCTGTCTCTGACAGAATTACAATGTCATCGGCGAACCTCAAAGTTTTTATTTCTTCTCCATGGATTTTAATACCTACTCCGAATTTTTCTTTTGTTTCCTTTACTGCTTGCTCAATATACAGATTGAATAACATCGGGGATAGGCTACAACCCTGTCTCGCTCCCTTCCCAACCACTGCTTCCCTTTCATACCCCTCGACTCTTATAACTGCCATCTGGTTTCTGTACAAATTGTAAATAGTCTTTCGCTCCCTGTATTTTACCCCTGCCACCTTTAGAATTTGAAAGAGAGCATTCCAGTCTACATTGTCAAAAGCTTTCTCTAAGTCTACAAATGCTAGAAACGTAGGTTTGCCTTAATCTTTCTTCTAAGATAAGTCGTAGGGTCAATATTGCCTCACGTGTTCCAATGGACTCCACTAATGTCTGACGTAGTGCTGGAGGAAACTGACACCATGAATCCTGCACGGCTGTCCATTAATATGTAAGAGTGCGAGGGGGTGGAGATCTCTTCTGAACAGCACATTGCAAGGCATCCCAGATATGCTCAATGATGTTCGTGTCTGTGGAGTTTCGTGGCCAGCAGAAGTGCTTTTGAACTCAGAAGAGTGTTCCTGGAGCCACTCTGTAGCAATTGTGGACGTGTGGAGTGTCGCATTGTCCAGCTGGAATTGTCCACGTCCGTCGGAATGCAGAATGGACATTGTTGTGTCGAGTCCCTAAAGTCTCGACACAATGAGTGGCTAGGTGCACGCGAAACTAACGCAAACGGGCGTGAATTCTGAAACAGGATACTGGATGAAAAACTATAAAGAAAAGAAGGGATCTTCTTTTATACTTAACTTTAATGTAGTCTTGTTGTAATACATCTCTTGACTAGTAGTAAGCTATTAGCACTGATACAAATGGCGCCTTGCTAGGTAGTAGCGATGGACTAGCTGAAGGCTATTTAATCTGTCTCTCGGCAAATGAGAGGAAGACTTGATACGTCTGGTCGCAAGCTATGTCGTCCGTACAACTGGGGCGAGGTCAAGTCCGTGTCTTGTGACCTGCCCTGTGGTGGCGCTACGTTTGCGATTACACAGTGGCGACACGCGGGTCCGACATGTACTAAGGACCGCGGCCGATTTAAGTTACCACCTAGCAAGTGTGGTGTCTAGCGGTGACACCACATTCCTCCCCCGCAAATCGGCGAACGGTCGTGAGATAAGGCTTCCGCCCGCCGTGGGGAGGACCCCATGTTGACGTATGCGATGAGGTGGGGAGCCTAACAACAGGCGAGGCTGTGCCACCCGCACCCGGCCATTCGGTCCGAGGGGAGCTAGGAAACGCCTGCAAACCTAGTCCAGGGTGCACGTCAACATGAGGTGTTTGCGCACGTAATGAGTCACGAGGGGCCGCCGGGTCGACCTCCATGTGGTCGGAGCACCCGACGGGCGAAGACGACAGCTGGTCCGGAGCGGGCAAGAGGTCCATGGCGGAGGACGGCTGGTCACGGGAAGCGAGCGGCGGCGCGTGACCCAGGGAGGCGCGTGGCGGCTGCAGCGAAGCGTCCGCTGCGGGCGGCGCCGGCGGCGGCTGCGGCGGCGCGACGCCATGAGGCAAAATGGAAGGCATCGTCGGTAACACCTGGGGATGAGGCGAGCCAGTAGATGGGTCCCCAGGGCGCTGACCTGACGGCACCGTCGCTGAAAGCAGACGGGGAGCGGCAGAACCCAGGCGACGACAGAGGCGCAGCTGATTGAGATGCCGACGCACCTCACCAGAGGCCCCCAAAACCAAATACATCGCGCGGCCGAGGCAGCGAAGAATGCGCCCTGCGAGCCAACGCTGTGAACCGCGATAGGTGCGATAATAGACAACGTCGCCAGGAGCAAAAGCAGGAGTCTGCCGCTGCACAGGAACCTGATGTGGCGGATGCAGCAAAGACATCAAAGTTCGATGAGGACGACCATGGAGCAATTCAGCCGGCGAGCGACCATCGCGGGGCTGAGAGCGATATGAGGACAAAAAGAGCAACAAAGCGTCCTCCCGAGAATGCGACTCTTTCAACTTCAACATCTGTGACTTGAAAGTCCGGACCAATCGTTCAGCGGCACCGTTTGACTGAGGCGAAAACGGCGCGGATGTCAGATGTTGAATACCATTGGCCCTTGCAGAACGACTGAAATTCTGCGGACATGAATTGTGGGCCATTGTCGGAAACAATAGTCTGCGGAAGACCTTCAATGCAAAAGATAGCGGATAAGGCTTGGATTGTGGCAGAAGACGTCGTGGAAGACATCCGGACAACAAAAGGAAAATTACTGAAAGCATCGACCACAACCAACCATCGAGCATTCCAGAATGGACCAGCAAAATCGATGTGCAAGCGTTGCCAAGGGGAAGTGGCTTTCGGCCATGCAAAGAATTTCCGCGGCGGTGCGGATTGTTGTTCGGCACACGCCACGCAAGAGGAGCACATATTCGTAATCGCAGCATCGATTCCGAACCAAGTACAGTGCTGACGAGCAAGTTGTTTCGTACGCACTATACCCCAATGTCCTTGGTGAAGAAGCTTTAAGACAGAGGACTGTAACGAACGTGGGACTACGACTCGGGATTGATCATTATCGGAACGCAACAACAAAACACCACGTCGTACAAATAGTCTCTCCTTGTGGGCAAAAAAACGGCGAACCAAAGGATCCTCGATCCGTGACTTTGACAAGGGCCATTGCGTAGCAACAAAACGCAAAACGGAAGCAAGGACAGGGTCAGCAGCTGTGGCTGTAGCTACACGACGAAAATCAATCGGAAACGATTCGACCACGTCATCGGTTTCCGAATCAATGAACATGCAAGCAAGTTCGGAAGAATCGAATGCTTTATCCTCAGCAACAGGCAAACGGGACAACGCATCAGCGTTGCCGTGCTTAGCAGTGGACCGATACAAGATATCGTAGCGGTACTGCGAGAGAAAAAGTGACCAGCGAATGAATTTCTGCGCTGTACGTGGAGGTACAGGCTTGTTCAGATGAAAAAGCGATGTCAAAGGCTTGTGGTCCGTGATGATGGTAAAGTGACGACCATACAAGAAATCGTGAAACTTTGTTACACCAAACACAAGAGCCAAAGCTTCCTTCTCTATTTGTGAATAATTTCTTTGCGCAGAGAAGAGCAATTTGGACGCAAAGGCAATAGGGCGATCATGCGAGCCATCCTTGTGCGCAAGCACAGCACCGATCCCGAAATCCGATGCATCTACCATCAACAAAAGGGGTTTTCGGGGATCGAATGGCGTAAGGCAAGTATTTGAAAGTAACGCCGATTTCAACTGGCGAAAGGCGCGTTCGCATTCCGTCGTCCAGACGAACGGAACACCTTTACGGCGTAAGCGATGAAGCGGAGCTGAAATGGAAGAAGCATTGCGCACAAACCTATGATAATAATTTACCTGACCCAGCACACTCTGTAGCTGTTTTAAGTTCTGCGGTGACGGCAAGTCCTGAATGGCACGAAGGTGCTCTGGACTCGGATGTATACCTTGGGCATTAAGGACATGGCCCAGGTACGGTAAGTCACGAGCAAAAAACACACATTTGTCCTTCCTCAAGCGAAGACCATTCTGACGCAAGACCTGAAATAACGTTCGGAGATTCTGCAAATGTTCGGCTTCTGTCTTTCCTGAGATCACAATATCGTCCAGATAGTTCGCAGCAGTAGGGACCGACGCACAAATAGTTTGTAAATATTGCTGAAACAAAGCAGGGGCGGAAGCACACCCGAATGGCAGTCTTTTGAAGCGATACAAGCCAAGATGCGTGTTAACCACTAAGACGCGCTGGAATTCTTCGTCCACAGGTATTTGCAAGTACGCATCTGCTAGGTCCAATTTTGAAAAATATTTTCCCGGGCACAGTTTGTCAAAAAGATCTTCCGGGCGGGGCAAAGGAAAAGTAGCAGTCACAAGTTGTGGATTCACAGTTGCTTTGAAGTCCACACAAAGTCTCAGTTTTCCGGAAGGTTTTGGCAAAATTACTAAGGGTGAGGCCCAGAGAGAAGCCTGCACACGTTCAATGACACCCTGAGATTCTAAATCGGCGAATGTTCTTGCGACCTCATCACGCAATGCGTGGGGAACATTGCGCGCTCTGAAAAATTTTGGTTGCGCGTTGTCTTTCAGTTCCAAATGTGCAGCATAGTTCCTAGCGCAACCAAGGCCCGGTGCAAAAATGTCTGCAAATTCTTCACAAAGACTAGAAACACTGGCGGAAGGCACAGTCTGATTCACTGATAGGACCTGATTTACTATAGACAAATTAAACAATTGAAACAAATCTAAACCAAACAAGTTCACTGCACTAGAGGAACGAAGAACATAAAATGACACAAGTTTTGTCTGTCCCTTGTATGGTGCAATAAGGCTGCACTGTCCTAACACAGGTATATGCTGTCCTGAGTAACTAGTTAACGTAACATTTGCGGCACGCAACGGCGGTTTGCCCAGTTGTTTGTACGTGTCGTAATTAAGCAATGAAACTGCAGCTCCGGTATCGAGCTGGAATGGTATCACTTTTCCTGCAAAGTCTAAGTCCACAAAAAGTTTATTGTCCTGCTGACGACAAGAGGGACTATCTCGTGCAATGTCAACTGAGACAGGTACAGAAGCACTTGCGACGTTACGGGATTTCCGGCGACGTCGACGCACACTTTGGGTGGGACGAACACAGTCACTGTTAGCTAAAGTGTCACTGGACGGGTGGGAATGAACTACATGAATGTCCATGGGCGAAGGTCCACGAGCCTGATTGTCCTGGATTCGATTCCGGCGCGAAGCAAAGGGCCTGGAATTTGTGTGATTGTCTGATCTAAGCTTTTTCTGGCAAACACTTTGTACATGTCCTGTCTTTTGACAGTAAAAGCAAATAGCTTGGCGTGACGGGCAATTTTCACGCGAATGTCTAGTGGCACACCGCGGGCATGATTTCACTGCATTTGCTGGCTTACGCGGCGCACGTGGTTGCAAGCTAGGCTGCCGCTGCGAAGTCGGGCGCGAGGGCCGCTTAGCGTCCCGTGCAGCGGGCCCGGCGGGCCGATTAACGTGACACACTGCTGGCGAAGTTTCAAATGATGCCTGAGCAAAGTCAAGTGTGTCTTGCCTGTCCAATATGTCTATCACTTGTTGCAGGGAGGGATTAACGAGTTTCAAAATCTGTTCCCGTATGCGAACATCAGAAACGTTCTGTGCAATTGCATCACGCACCATAGTATCTGAATATGGGAGGCCACATTCACAGGCAAACGCACAGTCTCTAGTAAGTCCTTGCAAAGTTGCTACCCACTCCCTATTAGTCTGACCGGCCGTACGTTTTGTACGAAAAAACGTATACCGTTTGGCAACTACATTTACTGTTTCTTTGAAATAGGCATCTAAAGCAGACAAAAGTTCTTCGTAGGACAGAGTTGCTACGTCGCGTCGGGGAAACAATTTCACTATCACCCGGTAGGTAGACACACCGACACAAGAAAGCAAAAACGGCTGCCGCTCTTTACCTTGAATTCCGTACGCCGCCATGTGGAAGTTGAACTGGCTGGCCCACTCAGTCCAGCTTTCGGTTGTGGCCTCAAAGGGCCTAAATGGCGGTGCGACAGCGTTGTGTGGCTGCGGTAGCGATGAAGCGGCGGGTGCCGCACCGGTTTGCAGCGCACGTTGACCCTGGACGAGCTGTCCAAGGGCTTCCAATAACGCCTGCGTCTGCTGATTCTGCAAGCGAAAAAATTCGGACAGTACATCTGGAGAATGCGGCGAAGCCATGACACAAGCAAATTAATACAAACTCTTTTCCTCGTCGCCAAAATATGTTGTGTCGAGTCCCTAAAGTCTCGACACAATGAGTGGCTAGGTGCACGCGAAACTAACGCAAACGGGCGTGAATTCTGAAACAGGATACTGGATGAAAAACTATAAAGAAAAGAAGGGATCTTCTTTTATACTTAACTTTAATGTAGTCTTGTTGTAATACATCTCTTGACTAGTAGTAAGCTATTAGCACTGATACAAATGGCGCCTTGCTAGGTAGTAGCGATGGACTAGCTGAAGGCTATTTAATCTGTCTCTCGGCAAATGAGAGGAAGACTTGATACGTCTGGTCGCAAGCTATGTCGTCCGTACAACTGGGGCGAGGTCAAGTCCGTGTCTTGTGACCTGCCCTGTGGTGGCGCTACGTTTGCGATTACACAGTGGCGACACGCGGGTCCGACATGTACTAAGGACCGCGGCCGATTTAAGTTACCACCTAGCAAGTGTGGTGTCTAGCGGTGACACCACAGACATGAATAGGTGCAGTTGATTAGACAGGATGTCACCTGTCAGAGTCGTATCTACAACTATCAGGGGTCCCATATCACTCCAACTGAACACACCCCACATCATTACAGAGCCTGGTCCAGCTTGAACAGTCAGCTGCTGACATTCAGAATCCGTGGATTTATGAGATTGTCTCGATACTTGTACACATCCATCTGCTCGACACAATTTGAAACGAGACTCGTCCGACCAGGCAACATGTTTCCAGTCATCAAGAGTCCAATGTTAGTGTTGATGGGCCCAGGCGTGGTGTAAAGCTTTGTGTCATACAGTGATCAAGGGTACGTGAATGGTCCTTCGGCTCTGAAAGCCCATCTCGATGATGTTTCGTTGAATAGTTCACACGCTGACACTTGCTGATGGCTCAGCATTGAAATCTCGAGCAATTTGCAAAAGGGTTGCACTTCTGTCACGTTGAAAGATTCTCTTAAAGTAGTAAAGGAGTTTTGCTATTTGTGGAGCAAAATAACTGATGAAGGTCGAAGTAGAGAGGATATAAAGTGTAGACTGGCAATGGCAAGGAAAGCGCTTCTGAAGAAAAGAACTTTGTTAACATCGAGTATAGATTTAAGTGTCAGGAAGTCGTTTCTGAAAGTATTCGTATGGAGTATAGCCATGTATGGAAGTGAAACATGGACGATAAATAGTTTGGACAAGAAGAGAATAGAACCTTTCGAAATGTGGTGCTAGAGAAGAATGCTGAAGATTAGATGGGTAGATCACATAACTAATGAGGAGGTATTGAACTGAATTGGGGAGAAGTTTGTGGCACAACTTGACTAGAAGAAGGGACCGGTTGGTAGGACATGTTCTGATGCATCAAGGGATCACCAACTTAGTACTGGAGGGCAGCGTGGAGGGTAAAAATCGTAGAGGGAGAGCAAGAGATGAATAGACTAAGTAGATTCAGAAGGATGTAGGCTGCAGTAGGTACTGGGAGATGAAGCAGCTTGCACAGGATAGAGTAGCTTGGAGAGCTGCATCAGGACTGAAGACCACAACAACAACAACTGACGAACTGTTTGCGTCTTGGCACTCTGGCATCGTACCCAGCACTGTTCAGACATATGAGCACTGTTCTAATACTAACTTCGGTACCAAAGCCTTCTGCCAGTTCTGGAGCTATAGCGGGGGCCGTAGTACGCGGGTCGATTTCACCATTCGTAATTTTTTTCCTCTTGACTGTTGTTCGCGAGTTTCTGAGGACGCCCCTGTCGTGGACGACTGACGACAGTTTTTTCTTCTTTCCACTTCAGTACGATACTAAGTATAGTTTTTCGGCATCGGTTGACGACCCTGCCTATTTCTGCATATAGTTTTCCCTCACTGTGCGGCCACACAATAAGCCTTCGCTCTTCCGCTGTCGTTTCGCTACCTTTACGGGGCATGGCGCTACGTTGGTGTTCTCTGACGAGACCTGTGCTTTCCGGTAGTACGAGGCAGTTGCCTTGCGTACACTGACTGCTTACTGCCGCCCAGTTGTGCCTTTAGGCTGCGGTTAAATTGTCAAGTGGGGCGGTGTCTGATTACTTTTGTCCCGCGTGCAACACACGCCTGTGATGGCTACACAGAACTAACCGTTCCAGGTAGAGGGTACGATGACACTCGTATAGTCGACGTCTTGCGAAATATTCCCTGTATTATGGCACATATGCAGATACATATTCCGTGTATGCATCAGTCACATGAGATACGCATGTGGCCTGTGTCTGAATACTTTTGTCCGCCTCTGTTATCTCCATATTTGAATAAGCATGCCTATAGCAGTTTCTTTGCCACTTCAGTGTACAAAAACCATTCATATTGTCGTTAAGACAGAACTTTCTCTTCTTGTCCAAACTATTTATCGTCCATGTTTCACTTCCATACGTGGCTAACTCCATACAAATACTTTCACAAACGACTCCGTGACACAGAAATCTATACTCGATGTTAACAAATTTCGCTTCTTCAGGAACGCTTTTCTTGCCATTGCCAGTCGACATTTTATATCCTCACTACTTCGACCATCGTCAGTTATTTTGCTCCCCAAATAGCAAAACTCATCTACTACTTTAAGAGTCTCATTCCCTAATCCAATTCCCTCAGAATCGCCAGATTTAATTCGACTACATTCCATTATCCTCGTTTTGCTTTTGTTGATGCTAATCTTATATCTTCGTTTGAAGACACTGTCCATTCCGTTTAACTGCTGTTGTAAGTCCTTTGCTGTCTCTGACAGAATTACAATGTCATCGGCGAACCTCAAAGTTTTTATTTCTTCTCCATGGATTTGAATACCTACTGCGAATTTTTCTTTTACTACCTTTACTGCTCGCTCAATATACAGATTGCATAACATCGGGGAGAGTCTACAACCCTGTCTCACTCCCTTCCCAACCACTGCTTCCCCTTCATGCCCCTCGACTCTTATAACTGCCATCTGGTTTTTGTACAAATTGTAAAAAGCCTCTCGCTCCCTGTATCTTACCCCAGCGACCTTCAGAATTTGAAAGAGAGTATTCCAGTCAACATTGTCAGAAGCTTTCTTTAAGTCTACAAATGCTAGAAACGTAGGTTTGCCTTTCCTTAATCTGTCTTCTGAGATAAGTCGTAGGGTCAGTATTGCCTCACGTGTTCCAACATTTCTACGGAATCCAAACTGATCTTCCCTAGGGTCGGCTTCTACTAGTTTTTCCATTCGTCTGTAAGGAATTCGGGTTAGTATTTTGCAGCTGTGACTTATTAAGCTGATAGGTAATTTTCACCTGCTTTCTTTGGGATTGGAATTATTATATTCTTCTTGAAGTCTGAGGGTAACCTAACAAAATAAAAAAATTCGTTATTTCGGTGGATTTTCACCTGCTGATTCCCTTAACGTTGAGACGTTTCTGTGTCCGCGGTCGCTGACGTAGGTTTCACTATCAAGGCGCGTTTACATTGAGGTCAGAACATGTTTTTGTTCGGAACATTGTGTGTAACTTGTTCCCTCAACAAGTTGCCAGCATCGTTCGTTGTTCGCATTCCCGTTTACACTAGCGACCAACATTTCTACATATTCGCATAGTCTGCTGACATTTGGTGCTGTATTAACCCTAGGACGCCCAAGCCTTTTTTTCTAACTTGGATGCCTAAGAGGGGGGGGGGGGGGGGGGAGGGTTCGGCGAGCCCACAGGTATTAAATAAGTTTACTGACGAAAAATTACAACTTTCAAAATGGTTTATGTATTTTAACTAAGGCATCGGTTTATAAATGTTGTTAATTGTTATAAATATTGGATTGAGTGAATAAAAAATGTTACATATTACAATACAAAATACAGATGTGTTCATATACAATAGACTACTCTGAGTCCTCAACTTCAAGGCAAGAGACACACTTCACAATTTTATCTGAATGTGTGTTACACACATGTTTATGGCACTGTCCACAATACTGTTTTAGTTTACTTAGGTTGTTGTACTCCTGCTTCTTTGTTTTAGCTTCTCTTACACAAATATGGCAGCGATCTTTCCCTGCAGGAGGCTGACGTGCTTCTGTTGTCACTTCTTTGATTTTCTTTTGTAGAATAGTCTCCATTGATTCAAAAATTTGGTTAGATAACCCTCTTGCATTGGCACTTCTTCCTTCTACCTGCAATTTCACTAGTTCCATCCCAGCATGCAGAAGATAAAGTTTCCGTTTGTTGTGTTTCTTCTCATTCCATCTTGGATGTTGCTGGATGAATATGGTGGTTGCATTGATAGCACAAATGTCGATGAGAGAGTAAAATACAGATAGAGGCCATCTCTTTGTTCCCGTCTTGCAGGTGTACATATGCGCCATTTGATCGATGGTATCAATTCCACCTTTAGTGGAATTATAATATGCATTTATCTCGGTTTTATTCTTCTCTCCTCCAACAGTGCCTTTTTCTTGGTGCATTGTTGACAACATCAGTAAGTTTTTACTTGCTTTTGTTTTTGCTGTGTACGACACCAAAGTTACTGGAGGCCTACGTGTTCGGAACTGCACTAACTCACTGCAGGTTTACAAGATAAATAACAGCTGACTGACATCAACAATCACTTCCTCTGAAAGTAAACCGATTGTTGTGAATATCAAGAATACCAACCAACAAGAAACTAACTTGCATTGTTGTAGAGATGAGAAATATGAAATGCTACTAAGGGAAATTTTCTATAGCATGGAAGCCTGGGGGGGGGGGGGGGGGGGTTGTTGGACCCATAATAAGTTTATTTATTTTTTCTTTCAAAGCAGGAATTCTCTATAAAATATATTAACACTGACGTTTCATAAAATAGCCAACAAACAATAATTCAAAGGGAATATGTAATATGAAAGTTACTTGGGCAAAAGCAGGGGACATAAAAAATTTATGGGTTGAACGAACCTCCCCCCCCCCCTTAGGCGTCCTAGGGTTAATAATACTTAACGAAATAAACAGACGAAGAAAACGATGTAGTCGTCATCGGTGGACCAAAACATACTATAGAAGACGTGGCGGGAATGACATGCTTTGTGAGCTGAATTTGGAAGGCGGTTCTGGCTTTCGCAACTTCAGTAGGATGTCGCCGTCAGATTTTGAAACGTTGTTGAATATTATAGGACCAGTTGTTTCAAAGAAAGTCACAAATTTCAGAAAAGCAATCCCTGTGAACCAAAGACTTGCTGTTACTGTTCGTTTTCTGGCATCAGGAGACTCCTATCAAAGCCAGCCATATCTCAAATAGTTCCATATCATCCAGGAAACATAGTTATTTAAATCCAAACTACTTCGTTTCGTAAAGTGTGTCAGTACCACATCCACATTTTTTTACTTTCCTCAATTTTTCGTTTCTCTCGTCGTTACTGAGACCAGAGAGATTTAATTTTTTTGTCCACACCACTTCTGCAAGTGCCAAGCGCCTCAGCAACTTTTTGTAACGAATCATGTTTGATTTTAGTATTTTTGTAACCTGCGCAACGTACATTCCACAGGCACTCCTCTGCCTCATAGAGCGACATCAGCTGGAAAATTTTCTGTCGTGACCTCTCCATTTCAAATAAAAATGAAGGGTAGAAAATCCGAAGAAATTCTGGTCGTATGTAAAGTACACAAGCGGCAAGACGCAGTCAATACCTTCGCTGCGCAGTGCCGATGGTACTGTTACCGACGACTGTGCCGCTAAAGCGGAGTTACTGAACGCAGTTTTCCGAAATTCCTTCACCAGGGAAGACGAATGGAATATGCCAGAATTTGAAATACGAACAGCTGCTAGCATGAGTTTCTTAGAAGTAGATACCTTAGGGGTTGCGAAGCAACTCTAATCGCTTGATACGGGCAAGTCTTCAGGTCCAGATTGTACACCGATTAGGTTCCTTTCAGATTACGCTGACACAATAGCTCCCTACTTAGCAATCATATACAACCGCTCGCTCACCGATAGATCTGTACCTACAGATTGGAAAATTGCACAGGTCGCACCAGTGTTTAAGAAGGATAGTAGGAGTAATCCATCGAACTACAGACCTATATCATTGACGTCGGTTTGCAGTAGGGTTCTGGAGCATATACCGTATTCAAACATTATGAATCACCTCGAAGGGAACGATCTATTGATACGTAATCAGCACGGTTTCAGAAAACATCGTTCTTGTGCAACGCAGCTAGCTCTTTATTCGCACGAAGTAATGGCCGCTATCGACAGGGGATCTCAAGCTGAACCCGTATTTCTAGATTTCCGGAAAGCTTTCGACACCGTTCCTCACAAGCGACTTCTAATCAAGCTGAGGGCCTATGGGGTTATGTCTCAGTTGTGCGACTGGATTCGTGATTTCCTGTCAGCAAGATCGCAGTTCGTAGTAATAGACGGCAAATCATCGACTACAACTGAAGTGATATCAGGTGTTCCCCAGGGAAGCGTCCTGGGACCTCTGCTGTTCCTGATCTATATAAATGACCTGGGTGACAATCTGAGCAATTCTCTTAGGTTGTTCGCAGATGATGCTGTACTTTACCGTCTAGTAAGGTCATCGGAAGACCAGTATCAGTTGCAAAGCGATTTAGAAAAGATTGCTGTATGGTGTGGCAGGTGGCAGTTGACGCTAAATAACGAAAAGTGTGAGGTGATCCACACGAGTTCCAAAAGAAATCCGTTGGAATTCGATTACTCGATAAATAGTACAATTCTCAAGCCTGTCAATTCAACTAAGTACCTGGGTGGTAAAATTACGAACAACTTCAGTTGGAAAGACCACAAAGATAATATTGTGGGGAAGGCGAGCCAAAGGTAGCGTTTCATTGCCAGGACACTTAGAAGATGCAACAAGTCCACTAAAGAGACAGCTTACACTACACTCGTTCGTCGTCTGTTAGAATATTGCTGCGCGGTGTGGGATCCTTACCAGGTGGGATTGACGGGGGACATCGAAAGAGTGCAAAAAAGGGCAGCTCGTTTTGTATTATCACGTAATAGGGGAGAGAGTGTGGCAGATATGATACGCGAGTTGCGATGCAAGTCATTAAAGCAAAGACGTTTTTCGTCTCGGCGAGATCTATTTACGAAATTTCAGTCGCCAACTTTCTCTTCCGAATGCGAAAATGTTTTGTTGAGCCCAACCTACACAGGTAGGAATGATCATGAAAATAAAATAAAAGAAATCAGAGCTCGAACAGAAATGTTTAGGTGTTCGTTTTTCCCGCGCGCTGTTCGGGAGTGGAATGGTAGAGAGATAGTATGATTGTGGTTCGATGAACCCTCTGCCAAGCACTTAAATGTGAATTGCAGAGTAGTCATGTAGATGTAGATGTAGATGTAGAGAAGGACCTCTCGTTCGGCAGCTGCTCACGCTAACCACGGGACCACGGCGCTCCTGAACTCACATTCTCCTTGCTGTTGCCTATCTTGCGCATGGACTACTCACTTTGTATATTTTGCTTATTTTTTTCATAGTTCCACACAACTTCTTCCTGTTTTCTCGATTGATCTGTGTTGAGTTTTTCAAGGCCTATCCACTGTGCCAACTTATAACTAAATCTGAGGGGGGCGGGGGTGGTGCGATGGGGAGGTTCCCTTGTCAGAGCAAACGAACACTAGCGCTGCGAAGCGGAATTTAGTGGTAGCAGGCCACGAACAATGTTTCTTTGATCTCTACCGACGCAGCCGTGGAACACTGATTTTGTGTTGCGAATGTGTTGTCAACATGTTGAGCGAACATGGGTAGTCCATTACTAACCACGAACAATGTTGCGAACAATGTTGTGAACAATGTTGCGAACTCAGTGAACAGTGTGTTAACTGTAAGACGACAGAGTTGTGTGGGGAGTGCGGGGTGAGGAGGAAGCAAGCATTGGCCGGCGAGGTGTGAGGAGCCGTTGGGGGGGGGGCAAGGCACGCCTTCCAGTTGCAGTGCTGGCACTACAATCTGCGCGTCATGCTTACACGAAAGCAGACGAAAGGCTTGGAAGTAAAACTCGCTTTGAATGTTGTTCGTAAACGACACTGAAATCGTCATGTACATTAAAATCTATATATATAAAAATGAATGTATGTATGTTTGTCTACTATGCGCTCACAAACCATTTATCCGATTGCAATGAAACTTTGGTGAGTTGTTCTCCGAACGCCCGAAAAGAGTAATGGACAATGTTTCAACTGCTTGGTCACTGTAGCATGCGTAGCGCAATAGATTATGTAAAGACTTGTCATGCAGCGTACCCGGGTTCGATGCTCACAATTTATTTTATTTCATTCCCCGCAATGTCAAACTATTAATTATAAAATTTAAATGTACTTGAAGTATAACGTAACTGTCTATCTCTATATATAAAAATGATTGTATGTATGTCTGCCCTCTGTGCGTTCCCAAACCATTCATCCGATTGCAATGAAACTTTGGTGAGTTGTTCTCCGAACGCCCGAAAAGAGTAATGGACAATGTTTCAACAATTAGGTCACTACAGCATACGTAGCGGAATTGATTAGGTAAAGGCTTGTCATGCACCCGACCCGGGTTCGATTCCCACTGCTTGCAATTTTATTTCATTCCCCGCGATGTTAAACTGTTGTTGTTGTGGTCTTCAGTCCTGAGACTGGTTTCATGCAGCTCTCCATACTACTCTATCCAGTGCAAGCTTTTTCATCTCCCAGTACGTGCTGCAGCCTACATCTTTCTGAATTTGCTTAGTGTATTCATCTCTTGGTCTCCCTCTACGATTTTTACCCTCCACGCTGCCCTTCCAATGCTAAATTTGTGATCCCTTGATGCCTCAGAACATGTCCTACCAACCGATCACTTGTTCTAGTCAAGTTGTGCAACAAACTCCTCTTCTCCCCAATCCTATTCAATACCTCCTCATTAGTTACGTGATCTACCCATCTAATCTTCAACATTCTTCTGTAGCACCACATTTCGAAAGCTTCTATTCTCTTCTTGTCTAAACTATTTATCGTCCATGTTTCACTTCCATATATGGCTACACTCCATACAAATACTTTCAGAAACGTCTTCCTGACACTTAAATCTATACAGGATGTTAACAAATTTCTCTTCTTCAGAAACGCTATCCTTGCCATTGCCAGTCTACATTTTATATCCTCTATACTTCGACCATCATCTGTCATTTTGCTCCCCAAATAGCAAAACTCCTTCACTACTTTAAGTGTCTCATTTCCTAATCTAATTCGCTCAGCATCACCCGACTTAATTCGACTACATTCCATTATCCTCGTTTTGCTTTTATTGATGTTCATCTTATATCCTCCCTTCAAGACACTGTCCATTCCGTTCAACTGCTCTTCCAAGTCCTTTGCAGTCTCCGAGAGAATTACAATGTCATCGGCAAACCTCAAAGTTTTTATTTCTTCTCCATGGATTTTAATACCTACTCCGAATTTTTCTTTTGTTTCCTTTACTGCTTGCTCAATATACAGATTGAATAACATCGGGGAGAGGCTACAACCCTGTCTCACTGCCTTCCCAACCACTGCTTCCCTTTCATGCCCCTCGACTCTTATAACTGCCATCTGGTTTCTGTACAAATTGTAAATAGCCATTCGCTACCTGTATTGTACCCCTGCCACCTTCTGAATTTGAAAGAGAGTATTCCAGTCTACATTGTCAAAAGCTTTCTCCAAGTCTACAAATGCTAGAAACGTAGGTTTGCCTTTTCTGAGTCTAGCTTCTAAGATAAGTCGTAGGGTCAGTATTGCCTCACGTGTTCCCATATTTCTACGGAATCCAAACTGATCTTCCCCGAGGTCGGCTTTTACCAGTTTTTCCATTCGTCTGTAAAGAATTCGCGTTAGTATTTTGCAGCCGTGACTTATTAAACTGATAGTTCGGTAATTTTCACATCTGCCAACGCCTGCTTTCTTTGGGATTGGAATTATTATATTCTTCTTGAAGTCTGAGGGTATATCGCCTGTCTCAATGTTAAACTATTAATTATAAAATTTAAATATACTTAAACAGGTCATGAAGTATAACGTAACTGTCAATCTCTATATATAAAAATGAATGTATATATGTCTGCCCTCTGTGCGTTCCCAAACCATTCATCCGATTGCGATGAAATTTTGGTGATTTGTTCTCCGTACGCCCACGAAGGTTCCTAGCCGACAAAAAAGAGAAATAAGACACATTCTTGAGGAGATATGACGTCATAAACAATGTGATGCCACCGCGGGAAAGTACCCAGATTTACGCATCCACTATTTGAGAATGGGAGCACTTAGCGACCAACAACAAACGTTACATACAATTTGAAACCTTTACGAAAATTTTTCTCGCTGACACCCCCCACAAAATAATGAAAGGAAAAAGGGTTGTCGCTTACTACATTTTCTCAGTACATACCGTAAATCTGCCGCAGTAGGCATGACGTTTTAATGTATTATTTCGTTACTATTAACCCTAATCGCAACATATTTCGCACTGCTTCCCTTTCGTGCCCCTCGACTCTTATAACTGCCATTTGGTTTCTGTACAAATTGTAAATAGCCTTTCGCTCCCTATATTTTACCCCAGCCACCTTTAGAATTTGAAAGAGAGTATTCCAGTCAAGATTGTCAAAAGCTTTCTCTATGCCTACAAATGCTCGAAACGTAGGTTTGCCTTTCCTTAATCTAGCTTCTAAGATAAGTCATAGGGTCAGTATTGCCTCCCGTGTTCGAACATTTCTACGGAATCCAAACTAATCCTCCCCGAGGTCAGCTTCGACCAGTTTTTCCATTCGTCTGTAAAGAATTCGTGTTAGTATTTTCCAGCTGTGACTTACTAAACTGATAGTTCGGTAATTTTCACATCTGTCAACACCTGCTTTCTTTGGGATTGGAATAGAGTAATTCCATTTGGTGCGCTGAGAACTGGGGAGGTTTATTATCTTGAGGAACTATCTCTGATACAGCTGTTGTTGAAATTCGAAATAAGTCTGTTAGACTGGTGTAACTGTCTCTAGCTGCTGAGAACCGAAGCGTAAGTACGACTCTTTCTTCAGCTGAGATTGCTCCTCTGTAGTCGGTTCCTGGTTTTAATTATCCGCTCAATATGTGTAAGCAACCATCGAAAACCGTCCTCCAGCATACGCGTAAAATTTCGTCACAGGCCTTATGAAGCAGGGGATTGGAAGTCAGCGACTTGTGGACTGCCGCCACGTATTTGAGACTTCCGCAAAAATTCAGACACCCATATTTCTCTCTTCCTTCGCTGCTTTACTTTTTGCATTACTCGCAGCGCACCTGACGTACACAGCTGGATATCACTGTTCTTCAACGCGACTATTTCCCTACGGTAGCGTCCTGTCGGATGTCTGTGTATGCGAATTTAGCGCCAAAGAAACAAATGTGCCGTTTGCTTGTGTTCGCTCGCTCATTACTCGTTCAACAGTGCTGTCTTTCACTCGTCTTGCGTAAAAGCTTGTTCGTAAGTACAGGCGAATTGCAGTGAACGCTATCATTATTCTGTGAACTGGTCCTTCGCCTATGTTTTTGCTCCGATGTACAGGCACCGCAGAGCAGACTACGACGAGAGACGGAGGTGAATCGCCATGTTTTTCCCGGCAGTGTACCATACTGACATCTGTCGGCGACGCCAAGCAACAGTGCCAGCAATCGAGTACCCTTATTCGGCGTCGCCATAAAAAACTTAGTAGTAAACGATTAGAAGACACAAAAGTCTCCTTCTCTGCGTCTAGTGAGTATTTCTAGTTTGGTAACAAGTTGGTATAACCGCCCATGTTTGATTATTTGCGAAGAGAATTCTTCATACTCGGCAACACTTGCGGTGATGTGTTCGTTAAGAAATCGAAAGAAGCTCTATACAGTAACTTCAATAATCATCACTTAATCAATTTTTGGAAGGCTTGTATCATATGATGCGAGCCGTTACGCTGTAGAGAAGTTAAGTTGGTACATGTTACTGTTTCGATACAATGCAATCCATAATGTAATGTTTTGTTACGCTGTTACGAAACAATTTGTGTCTTGTAATCGAATAGACCTATAGATTTTATCATCTTGAATGTCTTACTTACTCTTATAATTGCCATATAAACACAAGTGAGGTGCGAGAGCGCGAATAATATCGCAGAAAGTATGAAACTTTCTCTTACAAGGGAACCTTCCCATCGCACACACCTCAGATTTTGTTATAAGCTGGCACAGTGGATAGGCCTTGAAAAACTGGACACAGATCAATCGAGAAAACAGGAAGATGTGTGGAACTACGAAAAAAATAAGCAAAATATACGAACTGAGTAGTCCATTTGCAACATAAGCAACATTATGGATATTGTGAGCTCAGGAGCGCCGTGGTCCCGTCGTTAGCGTGAGCAGCTCCGGAGTGAGAGGTCCTTGGTTCAAGTCTTCCCTTCGAATGAAAACTTTATTTATTTTCGCAAAGTTATGATCTGTCCGTTCGTTCATTGACGTCTCTGTTCACTGGAATAAGTTTAGTGTCTGTGTTTTGCGACCGCACCGCAAAACCGTGCGATTAGTAGACGAGAGGACGTGCCTCTCCAATGGGAACCGAAAACATTTGCTCGCAAGGTCATAGGTCAACCGATTCCTCCACAGGACAACACGTCTGATATATTCTATACGACACTGGTGACGGCATGTGCGTCACCTGACAGGAATATGTTGTCGACCCATCTAACTTGTACACTTGGCGAATGGGTAAAAAGATTCTTCTACCTTGCCGATTTAGGTTTTCTTGTGGATGTGATAATCACTCCCAATAAAGTGACGAAAACATGTTTGTCACATGAACTGCAACAAATGGCTGCAACAGTTTCACAGTCGCACAGTTTTCCCTGTGCTCTGTCAAAACATATGTTTTTAACGCTTTCAAATTTTTCCGTGTGTAGACCGTCAAATTCTGCATCTGTCCAAGCAAATCTGAACATGTCCTGGAATTTTGGAGAGTGAAGTTGATTATGCTTGAGTGCCTTAACTTTGATAATAGTCTGAAAATAAAAAATTTTTTACTCGAGGCAGGTTTGAACCAACGACCTTCCGTTACGCAGCTGCTCACGCTAACCACGGGACCACGGCGCTTCAGAATTCACTGTGCCCTTGATGCTGCTTATCTTACACATGGACTACTCAGTTTGTATATTTTGCTTATTTTTTTCATAGTTCCACACAACTTCTTCCTGTTTTCTCGATTGATCTGTGTTCAGTTTTTCAAGGCCTATCCACTGTGCCAACTAGTAATTAAATCTGAGGGGGGTGCGATGGGGAGGTTCCCTTGTTACGTGTCTTGGTAGTTTCGTATTCAGCTGTATGCTTGTTATCGAATTTAAAAATAGGTAACAAATATGACTTCAGATTGCAGTTTTCGTCAATGAAGTGAGCAGTCACTGAAATATAATTCTCATTTTTCACAGATGTCCATCAAGCAGTCGTAATGCAGATGGGGGATGCAGCTTGCACTGCAGGTCTTACTCACATTAGTGTGTTGTCGAACACTTGAGAGAGTAAGCTTTTCGAGACGGTTTTTCTACTGGGGGTACACAGTTTTCATTTAATAAATAAGTCATTTTTCTAAACTCTACACTCTCAACTACATTAAACGGAAGATATTCTTTAACAACAAGTCTTAAAATCTGTTCGTCTATTATGGCTCGCTTGGATGAAGGCACCAGTCTTGGTGCAAATCCAGTAATCTTTGTTTGTCTACCACACCTATCCAGAACTGAACTGGCACATTCCTGAACAGTTGCTGTGGAAGTTGAACTGACTTCGTCACTGCCCAGATTCATAAAAAACTGGTTTTGAACGAGTTTCACTTAAATTAACTGTTGGATGCTTATGTCGCAAATGTCTGTTTAAGCAAGAGGTTGAACTAATTTTAGTCGACAACGCTGCCGAACATAAGTTACACTTAATTTCCTCAGGATTCACCTTCATAAAATAAATCCACACCGTTCTTCGTAACGCCATAGATGAAGACAGAACAACCACCACGAAAGGAACTGGTGGTGGGAGCAAACTGCAGAAACAACGGATACGCCACTGAGATTCCCACATTGCATTAGTATGGGGAATACACCCATCCTGCCTATTTCCATGCACAGAAAAGAAATCATTGTGGATAATAGGCACAGTGACTATAGACTCACAAATAACGCCAAGTAATTCGAATAAATAACAAAATATAACAGAAAAAAATTTTGTCTTTCAAGGTGTTTCGAACCGTTACTATAAATTCACCATGGTTCCTAGTCCTTCTCGTTCACCATTACACTATCAGTGATTTGTCAAACAGATTGCTTGCAACTATACCTACATCAAATTTATGTATATGTCTAACAACTGTCACTCTATGCCTTTTTTTTTTTATTCAAAATGTTGTAGGCTTACTTGCGTTTCTTAATATGATTACTGTACTTGAACAGAGAAGCGTATGTTATAAAAAAAAGTGTAATTTAACTGAATGATTTTCACATATTTATTATTTTGAATGTGAATAGTATGCGTTGTTTTATTGTTTGGTTAATGTTTATAAAGCAAATGTTACGCCATTTCGTAATAGGATAGTCAGCTAGAAACGAAGCTTTATTTTCCGATATCTTAAGCTTCATGCTATTGCTTGTCAAAAAGATTTCGACACTCTTGAAAGTGTTTCACGAAGTGGTATGTTGTGTTTCAGTACCTGTGCCGAGCCCGAATCTCGTCCGACACAGAGCGGAATGAAACATCACTGTCCGATACAATTAGTCCGTTCCAAGCACAGGCGGACTGAAACAGCCTTATTTTGAAACAGCGATACAGTTTCTGTGTCTGGCTCCAGAATCTGGTGCGGTTATCCGAGACAGGAGCGGAATGAAACACCACTGTTTCGAAACAGCGAACGACAGCCGTTCCGAAACACTGAAACAGTTCCACGTATCGATACACTGTATCGAAACATAGAAGCAGTGGCCAAGTCTAGATCACACACTGTAAACGCGCCTTTACAATCGCGCGCCGTTATTTCGGACCTCTCGCCGCTATTTATGCCCAGCACGATCCCTTTTTGTCGAGCGCGGAAGACGCGCGCTTCCGCCGGTGTGTGTGTGTGTACATTTCGGTCCGCCCGCCAGTATTAATGGGATGGACGACCTGCTGTTGCAGTTACGTACGGGCCGCGTGCGTGGGGTTTAGGCGCGACAGCGGCACGTTGCGCCCGCCAGGGGCAGTGGTGGGGGAAATCCCCTTTGTGGTTGCGCAACCCGGGCGCGCGACTCACGTGGACTGGCAACGTGAGCTGCGCCCGGCGATCAATGTCAAGCCGACCGCAGTGCATGCCGGGAACAACAGCATCATGTCAGGCGCCGACTGCGCCCTTCAGTGCGAAAGGCAGCGGCGCAAAAAAATATGCAGGGCCAGAGCGCCTATACAACATGCTGCATCGTCCGTGTTGCTTTCCCCAACTCTGGCGTGTTCACCTTGTGGGGTTTCAATTGGTCAGAGATCTGGAAAATGTGCTGGCCAGGGCAGCAGTCGAACATTTTCTGTATCCAAAAAGGCCCGTACAGGACCTGCAACATGCGGTCGTGCATTATCCTGCTGAAATGTGGGGTTTCGCATGGATCGAATGAAGGGTAGAGCCACGGGTCGTAACATATATGAAATGTAACGCCCACTGTTCAAAGTGCCGCCAACGCGAACAAGAGGTGACCGAGACGTGTAACCAGTGGCACCCCACACCATCACGCCGAGTGATACGCCAGTATGGCGATGACGAATACGCGCTTCCAATGTACGTTCACCGCGATGTCGCCAAACACGGATGTGACCGTCGTGATGCTGTAAACAGAACCTGGATTCATCCGAAAAAATGACGTTTTGCCATTCGTGCACCCAGGTTCGTCGTCGAGTACACCATCGCAGGCGCTCCTGTCTGTCATGCAGCGTCAAGGGTAACCGCAGCTACGGTCTCCGAGCTGATAGTCCGTGCTGCTGCAGACGTGGTGGAACTGTTCGTGCAAACATGGTTGTTGTCTTGCAAACGTCCCCATCTGTTGACTCAGGCATCGAGACGTGGCTGCACGATCCGTTACAGCCGTACGGATAAGATGCGTGTCATCTAGACTGCCAGTGATGCGAGGCCGTCGGGATCCAGCACGGCGTTCCGTATTACCTTCCTGAACCCACTGATTCCATATTCTGCAAACACTCATTGGATCTCGACCAACGCGAGCAGCAATGTCGCGATACGATAAACCGCAATCGCGATAGTCTGCAATCCAACTATTAACGTCGTAAACGTGATGGTACGCATTTCTCCTCCTTACACGAGGCATCACAACAACGTTTCACCAGGCAACGCCGGTCAACTGTTGTTTGTGTATGAGAAATCGGTTGGAAACTTTCCTCATGCCAGCACGTTGTAGGTGCCGCCACCGGCGCCAACCTTGTGTGAATGCTCTGAAAAGCTAATCATTTGCATACCACAGCATCTTATTCGTGTCGTTAAATTTCGCGTCTGTAGCACGTCATCTTCGTGGTGTAGAAATTTTAATGGCCACTAGTGCAGATGAGCACTTGCCCAGTAACTCAAAATTTGATTACCAATTCTCTAGAACAAAGAAATTTAATAATAACATAGGAGCAGGAAAAAGGGAAAATTATTTCGGTACGCCGCTCTCGAACGTCAGGCACAGATTAGATTACATTAGATTATATTAGTTTTTCGTTCCATAGATCCGTGCTGAGGAGATCCTCGTGGATGTGGAACATGTCAATTTATTTATTTATTTTTTATTTTTTTAAAGCTGAAATAACAATACTAATAGTATGAATATATACAATACATCGTTTGATCTATTAAAAAATTCGTCAATGGAGTAGAAGGAGTTGGCCACTAGTAAGTCTTTCAGGCTCCTTTTAAACTGATCTTTATTTGTAACTAAATTTTTTATGTTTACTAGCAAATTATTGAAGATGAGTGTTCCTGAGTAGTGGACCCCTTTTTGAACTAAAGTAAGTGCTTTTAAGTCCTTGTGCAGATCATTTTTGTTCCTGGTATTGTATGTATGAACTGAGCTATTTGTTGGAAAAAGAGATATATTATTTAGGACAAATTTCATTAATGAGTAAATGTACTGAGAGGCAGTAGTTAGTATACCCAGTTCTTTGAAGAGGTTTCTACAGGACGTCCGTGAATTTACTCCACAAATAATACGTATTACACGCTTTTGGACTCTGAAAACTTTTGTTTGACTTGAAGAGTTACCCCAAAATATTATACCGTATGACATTATGGAATGAAAGTAGGCAAAGTGTGCAAGCTTTTTCATTTTTATGTCGCCTATGTCTGCTAACACTCGAATTGAAAGTACAGATTTGTTAAGGCGTTTCTGCAGTTCTGTGGTGTGCTCTTCCCAACTGAATTTATTATCAAGTTGTAATCCCAGGAATTTAAGACTTTCAACCTCTTCTATCTGCTCTTCTTCGTATTTTATGCATATGCTGGGTGGAAACCTCTTACAGGTTCTGAATTGCGTATAGTGAGTCTTATCGAAGTTTAATGTCAGTGAGTTGGCTTTAAACCATTTATTAATATCCATGAAAATATCATTAGCAGATCTTTCTAGAACTACACTTGACATACTATTTATTGCAATACTTGTGTCATCTGCAAACAAAACGAACTCTGCTTCTGGCAGTGTAACTGATGAGAGGTCATTGATGTACACAAGAAAAAGCAATGGCCCTAAGATGGATCCTTGTGGGACACCACATGTAATTTGTTCCCATTCTGATGATGACTGATGACTTAATTCACTAGTCCCTTGCACTGACACCCTTTGTTTCCTGCTAGTGAGGTATGACTTGAACCATTTTGCAGCACTGCCCGTGACACCATAGAATTCTAATTTACTTAAAAGGATATTGTGGTTCACACAATCAAATGCCTTTGACAAATCACAGAAAATACCTGCTGCTTGTAATTTGTTATTTAATGAATTAAGTACATTTTCACTGTAGGTGTAAATAGCGTTCTCGATATCAGAACCCTTCAGAAATCCAAACTGTGTTCTTGATAATATGTTATTTGTGGTCAGATGGTTGAGCAGCTGCCTGTACATTACTTTTTCTAAAATTTTTGAGAATGCTGGCAAAAGCTGTAGTTTGATGGTATCTCTTTATCCCCTTTCTTGAATAGAGGCCAGTCAGGAAATGTCCCAGTTATAATTGACTGGTTACACAAGTAACTTAGAATTGTACTAAACTCACAAGAACATGCCTTAATTAACTTTCTTGATATTTCATCGTACCCACTAGAATGCTTTGTTTTTAAAGATTTTATTATGGAAGTTATTTCTTTTGGTGAAGTGAGTGATATATTCATGTACTTGAAGCTATTTGTGAAGGCTATTTTCAGATATTCAAGGGCATTATTTACTGATCCTGAAAGTCCCATTCTATCAGTAACAGATATAAAGTACTTGTTAAATAGATTTGCCACACTATGCCCATCGGTTACTAATGTGTTATCTACCCTTAGTGCTATTTGCTCCTGTTCCTTTCTGGTTCTACCAGTCTGCTCTTTCACTATATCCCATATAGTTTTTATTTTGTTCCCTGACATTGCTATCTTCTTCTCGTAGTGCATTTGTTTAGACGTCTGAATTACTTTTTTTAATGTTTTACAGTATTCCTTGTATTTAGCTAAATCATCAGCATTGGAGCTATTCTTGGTCGACAGGTACATTTTCCTTTTTGTCTTACAGGAAATCTTTATTCCTTGTGTAATCCATGGTTTTATTATAGACTTCTGTTTAATTTGAGTAACTTTTAGAGGAAAACAGTTTTCAAACGTGGTACTGACATTGGTCATGAATGTGTTATATTTTTCATTCATGTCATGAGCGCTATAAACATCTTTCCAGTTCATATCTTTGAGCAGTTTTCTAAAACACTCAATTTTTGGTTGATTGACTACTCTCCTGTACTCAGATTTAGCAGTCTTGATAATCTGCTTAGAATTTACATCTAAAACAAGGAGCTGCATGTCATGATCTGATAGTCCATTTATAACAGGTTTTATTATATGATTTTGTCCCTTTGATTTGTCTATAAAAATGTTATCAATGGCTGTCCTTGAGGATTTAGTGATCCTAGTTGGAAAGTTTACAGTGTGAGTTAGATTGAAAGACAACATTACTAACTGCAGTGAATGTTTACTGGAAGATTGCATTAGAAAATCTGTATTAAAGTCACCAGCAATCAAAATTTCTTTGCTTCTTCCTGTTAAATAACCCAAAAGAGCTTCTAGATGATCTAAGAATAGATTATAATTTCCTGAAGGTGCTCAGTAAATAGTAATTATTATATAGGATCTGTTATGGAACTCTACTTCTGTTGCACATGCTTCTAGATGCTGCTCTAAACAGCATTTATTAATGTCAATGTTCTTGAATTTATGGCAGTTTTTGATAAATGTGGCAACTCCTCCTCCATCCATATCTACTCTGCAGAAGTAGGAAGCTAGGTTAAATCCTGAAATGTCTAACATATCTATATCAGTGGTCACTTGATGTTCAGAGAGGCAGATTATGTCAATTTGGTTAGATGAATTCATTTCATCGATACAAATCAGTAGTTCATCAACTTTATTTCTAAGTCCCGGAATGTTCTGGTGTAATAAAGATAACTGATACTGCATACTAATCGGATTGTAACTGCTTTGGCGAAGATGAACTGGCAGTTTCTGATTACTTTCTGTTAAACACTGTTTAAATGGAGGCTGTATGCTAAAATCTGACTCCTGTTCATCTGTTTTCTCAAACTGAGTGTGTCTGCCAATCTTTCTTAAAACTCGTTTTCTTTCCCCCTTCCCTATCCTAAAAAAGGCATCCCTCTGACACCTGTGACCACTGGTATTTTACCACTTGTGCCAGTGTCGACCCTTAAGTTTTCTGCAATCAGCCCAGACAGTTTTCCCTTCCCCTTCCTATTGAGGTGAAGGCCAAGCCTATTGTAGTCCCACCTATCGATAGCGTCCACAGGAATCAAACCAATATGGGACCCTATATCCGTCCTAAGCAGCCACTCCAACTCCAAGTTCACCCTCCCTACGGAAGAGTTCAAATGAGGCCGATCATGGCGTCTCAACACAGACACAAATCCCACACTCGTATGCTTCGTTGCTGACGCTATCTTCACCAGGTCACTCTCTATGGAATATTCAGAGTCTCTGTCAATGCTATTTCCTGGACCACCCACTATAACCACGGCATCCTCCTTTGTGAAATCCTTGCATAAAGCACCTACATCCTCTGTTACCTGACCCAGATCTGCTCTAGGCTTGAAAAAGTTTGTGACCTGGTACTCTGGACCTAGATTTTCCTGCAGTAGTTGGCCAACACCTCTACCATGGGAACTACCTAACAACAGAACTTTCTTTCTCTTTACAAATTTCCCTACCTTTTTCAAGTCCTTGAAAGCTTGTTGTGCCCTTTCTACAGCTTCAGCTACATGAGGCTCGTCCGATTCTGACTGAGGCAACAGGTCAAATCTATTTTCAAGATTTATGACAAAGCTGTCTGATGCTCTCCTTTGCCTGTTCCCCCTGTTACCTGTTGCCACTTCCCACCTCTGTTCACCCTTCTCCCTCTTTAACCTGTCCAGATCCTCCCTTGCCTTGTCTAGGTCAGCTTGAAGAGCTGCAATTACGCACTGCTTGGTATGACCTCTAACTCCGCATTAAGCACGGCTAAAGGCTATTTGTTGTGCGGTCAGACGAAATACAGTGACAAGTAACTGAAACAATCAAGATAGTTTTCAGTGCACTCGGGTATTCAATTAACGTGAACAGAACACACCAAGAAACAATTCGGCAGCTCTAGTTCGTTCACTTTGTGCAACATGTAACAGACGCGAAGGAAATCTGTCCAAATCTCAAAGGAAATCCCAACCACCATCGGCAGCGGATCTGCATTGCAACGGCTAAACACGCCGCAGCAGGTGTCCACGCTCCTCCGTGGTACGGACTCGGCAGCTCGCCAGCGCCACACGTCACTACATTAGATTAGATTAGATTAGATTAGTACTTGTTCCGTAGATCATGAATACGACACATCGTAATGATGCGGAACGTGTCAGGTTAATAAAAGATGTCTGTACAAGATATTACATTACACAAAATATTGCATGACACTAATGTTTAAGTTGTTGTTTTTTTTTCCTTAATTTATATCTAAAAATTTAGTAAATGAGTAGAAGGAGTTGTCATCTAGAAATTCTTTCAATTTATTTTTAAATGTTAGTTGGCTATCTGTCAGGCTTTTGATGCTGTTTGGTAGGTGACCAGAGACTTTTGTGGCAGCATAATTTACTCCTTTCTGTGCCAAAGTCAGGTTTAACTCTGCATAGTGAAGATCATCGTTTCTCCTGGTGTTAGAGCTATGCACACTGCTATTACTTTTGAACTGGGTTCGATTATTAGCAACAAATTTCATAAGTGAATATATATACTGTGAGGTTACTGTGAGGATCCCTAGATCCTTAAATAGATGTCTGCACGATGACCGAGGGTGGGCTCCAGCAATTATTCTGATTACACGTTTTTGAGCAATAAATACTTTTCTACTCAACCATGAATTACCCCAGAATATGATGCCATACGAAAGCTGTGAATGAAAGTAGGCATAGTAAGCTAATTTACTGAGGTTCTTATCACCAAAATTTGCAATAACCCTAATAGCAAGCCCCAGCGGAGCGCGCGCCCCGCATTCAAACAGCCGTCCGCCAAAGATGCGAAGAAGAGAAGGAGGCATCGAAAATCGACTCACAACGATCGGGATGACAATCGATGGAGACTGCCCGCCCGGTGTGGCCGAGCGGTTCTACACACTTCAGTCTGGAACCGCGCGACCGCTACGGTCGCAGGTTCGAATCCTGCCTCGGGCATGGATGTGTGTGATGTCCTTAGGTTAGTTAGGTTTAATTAGTTTTAAGTTCTAGGCGACTGATGACCTCATCAGTTAAGTCCCATAGTGCTCAGAGCCATTTGAACCATTTGATATTGCCATATTGATATCGATAATCGTGGGATGTAGTGTCGCCTATATGTATCGATATTTCTGGTTAGATGTAGATATATCGTCGTGTCATCGACAGCACTCTTAGGCACCCTTCGACGCTCCAGCGACCTGCAACTATGTTGTTGTTGTGGTCTTCAGTCCTGAGACTGGTTTGATGAAGCTCTCCATGCTACTCTATCCTGTGCAAGCTTCTTCATCTCCCAGTACCTACTGCAACCTACATCCTTCTCAATCTGCTTAGTGTATTCATCTCTTGGTCCCCCCCTACAATTTTTACCCTCCACGCTGCCCTCAAATACTAAATTGGTGATCCCTTGATGCCTCAGAACATGTCCTACCAACCGATCCCTTCTTCTGGTCAAGTTGTGCCACAAACTCCTCTTCTCCCCAATCCTATTCAGTACCTCCTCATTAGTTATGTGATCTACCCATCTAATCTTCAGGATTCTTCTGTAGCACCACATTTCGAAAGCTTCTATTCTCTTCTTGTCCAAACTATTTACCGTCCATGTTTCACTTCCATACATGGCTACACTCCATACAAATACTTTCAGAAATGACTTCCTGACACTTAAATCTATACTCGATGTTAACAAATTTCTCTTCTTCAGAAACGCTTTCCTTGCCATTGCCAGTCTACATTTTATATCCTCTCTACTTCGACCATCATCAGTTATTTTGCTCCCCAAACAGCAAAACTCCTTTACTACTTTAAGTGTCTCATTTCCTAATCTAATACCCTCAACATCACCCGAATTAATTCGACTACATTCCATTATCCTCGTTTTGATTTTGTTGATGTTCATCTTATATCCTCCCTTCAAGACACCACCCAATCCGTTCAACTGCTCTTCCAAGTCCTTTGCTGTCTCTGACAGAATTACAATGTCATCGGCGAACCTCAAAGTTTTTATTTCTTCTCCATGGATTTTAATACCTACTCCGAATTTTTCTTTTGTTTCCTTTATTGCTTGCTCAATATACAGATTGAATAACATCGGGGAGAGGCTACAACCCTGTCTCACTCCCTTCCCAACCACTGCTTCCCTTTCATGCCCCTCGACTCTTATAACTGCCATCTGGTTTCTGTACAAATTGTAAATAGCCTTTCGCTCCCTGTATTTTACCCCTGCCACCCTTAGAATTTGAAAGAGAGTATTCCAGTCAACATTGTCAAAAGCTTTCTCTAAGTCTACAAATGCTAGAAGCATAGGTTTGCCTTTCCTTAATCTTTCTTCTAAGATAAGTCGTAAGGTCAGTATTGCCTCACGTGTGCCAGTATTTCTACGGAATCCAAACTGATCTTCCCCGAGGTCGGCTTCTACTAGTTTTTCCATTCGTCTGTAAAGAATTCGTGTTAGTATTTTGCAGCTGTGGCTTATTAAACTGATTGTTCGGTAATTCTCACATCTGTCAACACCTGCTTTCTTTGGGATTGGAATTATTATATTCTTCTTGAAGTCCGAGGGTATTTCGGCTGTTTCATACATCTTGCCCGCCAGATGGTAGAGTTTTGTCAGGACTGGCTCTCCCAAGGCCGTCAGTAGTTCCAATGGAATGTTGTCTACTCCGGGGGCCTTGTTTCGACTCAGGTCTTTCAGTGCTCTGTCAAACTCTTCACGCAGTATCTTATCTCCCATTTCGTCTTCGTCTACATCCTCTTCCATTTCCATAATATTGTCCTCAAGTACATCGCCCTTGTATAGACCCTCTATATACTCCTTCCATCTTTCTACTTTCCCTTCTTTGCTTAGAACTGGGTTTCCATCTGAGCTCTTGATGTTCATACAAGTGGTTCTCTTATCTCCAAAGGTCTCTTTAATTTTCCTGTAGGCGGTATCTATCTTACCCCTAGTGAGATAAGCCTCTACATCCTTACATTTGTCCTCTAGCCATCCCTGCTTAGCCATTTTGCACTTCCTGTCGATCTCATTTTTGAGACGTTTGTATTCCTTTTTGCCTGCTTCATTCACTGCATTTTTATATTTTCTCCTTTCATCAATTAAATTCAATATTTCTTCTGTTACCCAAGGATTACTACTAGCCCTCGTCTTTTTACCTACTTGATCCTCTGCTGCCTTCACTACTTCATCCCTCAAAGCTACCCATTCTTCTTCTACTGTATTTCTTTCCCCCATTCCTGTCAATTGTTCCCTTAGACTCTCCCTGAAACTCTGTACAACCTCTGGTTCTTTCAGTTTATCCAGGTCCCATCTCCTTAAATTCCCACCTTTTTGCAGTTTCTGCAGTTTTAATCTACAGGTCATAACCAATAGATTGTGGTGAGAGTCCACATCTGCCCCTGGAAATGTCTTACAATTTAAAACATGGTTCCTAAATCTCTGTCTTACCATTATATAATCTATCTGATACCTTTTAGTATCTCCAGGGTTCTTCCACGTATACAACCTTCTATCATGATTCTTAAACCAAGTGTTAGCTATGATTAAGTTATGCTCTGCGCAAAATTCTACTAGGCGGCTTCCTCTTTCATTTCTTAGCCCCAATCCATATTCACCTACTACGTTTCCTTCTCTCCCTTTTCCTACACTCGAATTCCAGTCACCCATGACTATTAAATTTTCGTCTCCCTTCACTATCTGAATAATTTCTTTTATCTCATCATACATTTCTTCAATTTCTTCTTCATCTGCAGAGCTAGTTGGCATATAAACTTGTACTACTGTAGTAGGTGTGGGCTTCGTATCTATCTTGGCCACAATAATGCGTTCACTATGCTGTTTGTAGTAGCTTACCCGCGTTCCTATTTTCATATTCATTATTAAACCTACTCCTGCATTACCCCTATTTGACTTTGTGTTTATAACCCTGTAGTCACCTGACCAGAAGTCTTGTTCCTCCTGCCACCGAACTTCACTAATTCCCACTATATCGAACTTTAACCTATCCATTTCCCTTTTCAAATTTTCTAACCTACTTGCCCGATTAAGGGACCTGACATTCCACGCTCCGATGCGTAGAACGCCAGTTTTCTTTCTCCTGATAACGACATCCTCCTGAGTAGTCCCCGCCCGGAGATCCGAATGGGGGACTATTTTACCTCCGGAATATTTTACCCAAGAGGACGCCATCATCATTTAATCATACAGTAAAGCTGCATGCCCTCGGGAAACATTACGGCTGTAGTTTCCCCTTGCTTTCAGCCGTTCGCAGTACCAGCACAGCAAGGCCGTTTTGGTTATTGTTACAAGGCCAGATCACTCAGTCATCCAGACTGTTGCCCTTGCAACTACTGAAAAGGCTGCTGCCCCTCTTCAGGAACCACACGTTTGTCTGGCCTCTCAACAGACACCCCTCCGTTGTGGTTGCACCTACGGTACGGCTCTCTGTATCGCTGAGGCACGCAAGCCTCCCCACCAACGGCAAGGTCCATCGTTCATGGGGGGGCTGGGCATGCAGCCTGCAACTAGGGCTGGGCAAACGATACCGGCGTGCTAACAGGATCGACATTTCCCGATACAACGCAGCGTCCGGTACAGTGTTGAGCTTCCCCGAACTATCACGTGATATTTGACTCAAGAGTTGCGATTGCAAGGAATACGCAAGAAACTACGGACTCGCCACAATAACAAACTATGAGTCTGCTTAATTTTTAGAATTTCGTGAAACCGTGGAGGAGACAGCATTGAAACCTACCTCTGACCAAACTCCTATTATGTTTACTCGAATTTACAGTAGAAGGTCTCATAGGTTTGCATGGATGTGTAAACATTTAGGCCGATTTTTCAGTAAAAGTAACAGACAAAGTCGATAATGTTGTCCTCCAAAAAATACTGCTTGAGTGAACGCAGCATTACAAGAGGCGGTAATTACTAATCCAGTATCCAGAATGAGATATTCACTCTGCAGCGGAGTGTGCGCTGATATGAAACTTCCTGGCAGATTAAAACTGTGTGCCCGACCGAGACTCGAACTCGGGCCCTTGCCTTTCGGGGGCAAGGTTCGCAGGAGAGCTTCTGTAAAGTTTGGAAGGTAGGAGACGAGGTACTGGCAGAAGTAAAGCTGTGAGTACCGGGCGTGAGTCGTGCTTCGGTAGCTCAGTTGGTAGAGCACTTGCCCGCGAAAGGCAAAGCTCCCGAGTTCGAGTCTCGGTCGGGCACACAGTTTTAATCTGCCAGGAAGTTTCACTAATCCAGTAGGTTGCAAATGAGCAATTAAAATCCCGTTCACATATTACAATAATAGATAATAACTTTAACATAGTTTAGCCAGTTTGAAAACAGGACAGCAACAGTCAAATGAAAAGAACGAGACAACTAAACGAGAATTAAATGCCGAACAGACGAAATGTATCGTAATAAAGTGACTGTAATTCTTATCGCAACAGTAACTTACAACGGAATGACCCTTCTTGGAAATAGTACTATCAGACCACATTAGCTTCCGGGCCGAGCGAAAGCTCGGGAATTACACTCCCAAGGAGACGGCACGACCGTGGGGTCGGGGATTTGTCCGAAATTTTTGTGTGGTGAAAGAGAACCCCTACCACCTCACGTGGTTAAAATATTAGGACGCACTACTCGGAAAATCCCGGGAAAAATCAATCCAAATTTTCTAAGGTGCCGTATGAGTATAAAATGTTAGTGCATTGCCGACCCGCCGTCTGGCCTACTGGTGCGAAACAGAATAGAAATAAGTCTGGCATAATGAATATTGGAAGCGGATTAGGAGTTGCCATTCATGGGCCAATAAAGGAAATTGTCACCATGACATGTCTTGGGGTGGAGTATACAAGGAATATTCGGGAGACCGTTGTTGTTGTGGTCTTCAGTCCTGAGACTGGTTTGATGCAGCTCTCCATGCTACTCTATCCTGTGCAAGCTTCTTCATCTCCCAGTACCTACTGCAACCTACATCCTTCTCAATCTGCTTAGTGTATTCATCTCTTGGTCTCCCTCTATGATTTTTACCCTCCACGCTGCCCTCCAATGCTAAAATTGTGATTCCTGGATGCCTCAGAACATGTCCTACCAACCGATCCCTTCTTCTTGTCAAGTTGTGCCACAAACTTCTCTTCTCCCCAATCCTATTCAATACTTCCTCATTAGTTATGTGATCTACCCATCTAATCTTCAGCATTCTTCTGTAGCACCACATTTCGAAAGCTTCTATTCTCTTCTTGTCCAAACTGGTTATCGTCCATGTTTCACTTCCATACATGGCTACACTCCATACAAATACTTTCAGAAACGACTTCCTGACACTTAAATCTATACTCGATGTTAATAAATTTCTCTTCTTCAGAAACGCTTTCCTTGCCATTGCCAGTCTACATTTTATATCCTCTCTACTTCGACGATCATCAGTTATTTTACTCCCTAAGTAGCAAAACTCCTTTACTACTTGAAGTGTCTCATTTCCTAATCTAATCCCCTCAGCATCACCCGACTTAATTCGACTACATTCCATTATCCTCGTTTTGCTTTTGTTGATGTCCATCTTATATCCTCCTTTCAAGACACTGTCCATTCCGTTCAACTGCTCTTCCAAGTCCTTTGCTGTCTCTGACAGAATTACAATGTCATCGGCGAACCTCAAAGTTTTTACTTCTTCTGCATGAATTTTAATACCTACTCCGAATTTTTCTTTTGTTTCCTTTACTGCTCGCTCAATATAGAGATTGAATAACATCGGGGAGAGGCTACAACCCTGTCTCACTCCTTTCCCAACCACTGCATCCCTTTCATGCCCCTCGACTCTTATAACTGCCATCTGGTTTCTGTACAAATTGTAAATAGCCTTTCGCTCCTTGTATTTTACCCCTGCCACTTTCAGAATTTGAAAGAGAGTATTCCAGTTAACGTTGTCAAAAGCTTTCTCTAAGTCTACAAATGCTAGAAACGTAGGTTTGCCTTTTCTTAATCTTTCTTCTAAGATAAGTCGTAAGGTTAGTATTGCCTCACGTGTTCCATCGCAGTTAATTACAGAAGAATCCTCAACACCATCCGTGCCTGTATGCGTCAGCACAATCTCCGTACTCTTGATGATATAAAAAGAGTGGCTCTCGTCAACATCTATTTGTCCTCTAAATTAAATTACGTGGCGCAAGCCCTGCCAATGCCGAGGGAAGTGGCGAACAGGATTTTGGCTGCTTTTGGCCACATCTTCAAAGTACCAAACATTGACTCTACCGACTGGTAACCTTGGATTGAATCTCACAGACGTGTACAACAAAGCACAAGCATTGTACGTCTATAAAACATATAAACTGTGGAAGCGGTCAGTCAACAGTGTCGCCGCATTGTTGTTAAATGAAATAGCGCCGGCCAGCCAGGACGGCCCAATAGACGTTCACCACATCGCAAATGAACTTTACCATCTAAAACATTTTGTAATGTCTCTTGCAGCGGTCTCTCCACGATATTTTTAGAAATTTTATAAATTATATAACTCAGTACATATCTCGAAATATCTCTTCTGATCTTACCGATTATCAATGCAAAGTAGTTTCAAGCCCAATTATTCCTTGGAGCGTCCATTTACTCCATGGAATAGCTTCTCTGCTATCTATGTTTTCTCTTATGAAAAGAATAAAAACTGCTTGCCGATGAGTCGTAAAAGAAGGATCTATATGTATGTGTTGTTGAGCGAGTCGCCATCTTGATGAGATTCTGTATGAGAAGGAGTTTAATACATGAACTAAACTAAAGTAAGTGTGTTCGCGTATTATTTAACGGATTATTATTATTGTCAGTGTCTGCTTACTACGCTGTGTTGCACGGGCTCAGTGGGGAACGTCTGATTTACACTGGACGAACCTGCCGTTTTGTATGCTCAAGATATCCAGTTACTTGCAATAAATAGGCTGACACGGTCTTACCAGCAGATCTCCGGTCTTCCCCACGTGACCACCGAAAGTTAATAATTATTACAAATGTTTCCAGGAGATCTACTCACAATTTTCGTCGCACCGAGACTTCGTAATTGCTTCACTGCCTTATGGAATTTAAGTTAAGCTTAATTTAATCAGGACAGAACAGTATTGAACTGTGTGAATGGATAAGCCTGCTTTGTCAATGAAAATTCCCTTAATATACGCATGTTTTTACTATCCTGATCAGTGAAGCTAAATCAGGCCGGTGTGAGAGAGGTTCTTTAAATTTTAAGAAATATTAAAATTTCTTCGTAGAATATAGCTACATTAGACTGGGAACACTCGAGAAAGATGTCATCAAAGTCAAGAAAATATACCAAAACTTAATGAACTTTCAGACCGAGAACATCATAGAACAAAAATACGTCGGTCACTCTTGGCATCATATCTGGAGGAACATACACCACCCGTATTTACCAACAAAAGTGCGGTCATTGTGGTACTATTTTGTGAATAGGAAATTTCCAACGAACTCCAGACTACATTCCATTCACCTGGCTGATTCCCCTTTGTGTACCACTTGCAACCTGATTGATACAGATGAACATCAATTTGTCTGTGGAAATGCGAATAATATATGGTTGTCAATCAGAAAAAAATTAGCAACTATGCAGAGAAAACCGCCGTATTTGATAACGCCAGCGTGCCTTTTATACCCGGAAGAAGAGCTATACCCCACCTGGAAGAAACATGCCGTCAACTGGTTGAAGGGACACGCGGTATTTTACCTGCTGTCCAGTAAAGAAAGGAGCGAAGGAGATTTTTGTACGTATATTTCCGACCAGCATCACAAGCTACTACGCATGAATAATTATTATGATACATACGCCAACTTCCTCAGAAGAACAGTCATGTGAACTCCATTTTCGATGATGCGATTCAGAAGATGAAGAAACGAGAGACAATTTGATCTTTGAAAAACAAATACGATGAAGTGACGAACATCACCATCTGGATTAGACTTGGATTTTTTCTAAAATGCCAAGGGACCTGTGCTTAATTTTAGTTTATTTTGTTACTTTTAAATGTCCGTTGAAAATTATGTACTACTGTATAATGTTATGATTAATAAAATGGGGAAAAAAAAACATGGTTAGCGCTCGGACCCTTACACCAGAGGTCTTCTGTTCGATTCCTCCTGCAGCACTTTTTTTTCTTCTGTTGCTTGCAAAATTGCAGCGCATTGTTACAGAAGAATCGTGAAATTAATTACCATGGAAGGTTGTATAAAAATTCATTCTATAATTCACCGTCAATTATTGTCACCAATATTCCGAGACATGATTCAATATGCCTGGTTTGCCTCAAAATTATCAGAAACTCAAAACATTTTCGTAAATGTTAATGGGGCATGTTTTTGTACAGAATTATTGCAAACGCCCTGTGATTGAAAAATATCCGCCTTTATATGTTGCGCAAGATGTCGCAAAAATTATAGCTTTGTTTGTTTTTACGGTAATTACCACTGCGGTTCTTGTTTTAATTATTATATGTGTAAGAACTAAATGTTTCCGAATCGACTTTGTTATTCTGATTAAAAACCCAATGTTTCCCCTCATATAATTTACAATTAAAAATGGAAAACCCACCGCCGTGAATTGTGTTGTTGGACAGAAAGAAAATAATTTTTATTCAATAATGTAACTAATTTGTTAAAGATAATGTAGGTTTGCAAAACTTTCTGAATAATTGGTGGAATAACAAAAGAAAATGGAACAGAAGAAAAAAATAAAGTGCCAGAGGAGGAACCGAACCCGAGACCTCTGGCGTATGACTCCGCGGCCTGAAGATCTACACCAGACGGCGTCTGGGCAATGCGCTAACATTTTATACTCATAAGGCACCTAAGAAACTTTGGATCGATTTTTCCATGTATTTTCCGGGTACTGCGTCCTAATATTTTAACCACGTGAGGTGTTAGGGGTCCTCTTTCACCACACAAAATTTCGGACAAATCCCCGACCACACGGTCGTGCCGTCTCGTTGTCAGTCATGACTGCAATCTTTTATTTATTTATCAGTTGCTATGCGCGACGTGCACCCTAGAAGATATTTCAGTCCGTTTTTCACAGTGATTTTTACTGTTAAAATTGAAAACGCTAAGACACGTTACGTCGTAGTGGTAATGCTAACAAAAGTCGATAGATCGCTGGCCGATCGAATGATCGAACAGAACCCGAGATTTCCCGAAATATGAAGTAAACTCTTCGATCAGTTCGTGTCGCATTCAAACACCTACGCGGTTCTAGGCGCGCAGTCCGGAACCGCGCGACTGCTACGGTCGCAGGTTCGCATCCTGCCTCGGGCATGGATGTGTGTGATGTCCTTAGGTTAGTTAGGTTTAAGTAGTTCTAAGTTCTAGGGGACTGATGACCACAGATGTTAAGTCCCATAGTGCTCAGAACTATTTTTGAACCTACCTACGAACTTCTACTGCTAAAAGGGGAGAACGTTGTTTCATATAATCGCTTTAGAATCTCTCCGGTTCATATGTCTTTCCACTAATGAACGATCTTAGTTGATTTTCTTTTCCGCGATATGTGCCGTTTCGGCGCTCTAAGGGTAACTGATAGCGGAACGGTATCACCATCTTCAGTGCTGGAAGTTTCCAAAATTCGAATTCAGTAGTTCGCTTCCCTCTGTCATCTTCTATGTCAATATAGTCGCTGACTGACGGAACAGATTATTTCGATCCACTGTTTTTCTTCTTTTTTTTTTGTAGTTTTTGCCCTCTACAGCTGCCTCTAGTATCATGGAAGTCAGTCCCTGATGTTTAAACATATATCCTGTTACCCTGTCCCTTCTCCATGTCAGTGTTTTCCACATATCCCTTTCCTCTCCGATTCTGCGCAAACCTCCTCATTCCTTACCTTATCAGTCCACCTAATTTTTAACATTCGCCCGTAGCACCACATCTCAGATGCTTCTATTCTCTTTTGTTTCGGTTTCCCCACACTCCATGTTCTACTGCCATACAATGCTATGCTCCAAACGTACATTCTCAGTGAATTGTTCCTCAAATTAAGGCTTGTGTTTGATACTAGTAGACCTCTGTTCGCCAGGAATGCCCTTTTTGCCACTGCCAGTCTGCTTTTCATACCCTCCTTGCTCCGTCCGTCATTGGTTATTCTGCTGCCTAGGTAGCAGAATTCCTTAACTTCATCCACTTCGTGACCATCAATCCTGATATTTTCTCGCTGTTATCATTTCTGCTACTTCTCATTACTTCCGTCTTTCTTCGATTTACTGCCCATCCGTTTTCTGTACTCATTAGACCATTCCGTTCACCAGATCATATTATTCTTCTTCACTTTCACTCAGGATACAATGTCATCGGCGAATTTATTTATTTATTTATTGTTCCGTGGGACCACATTAAGGAGAAGTCTCCATGATCATGGAACGAGTCAATACATGAAATTATAACACGATATTAGAAACAGATAAAATGAAATATGAAAAACATATTCAGGTAACAAGTCGTAATTTTAAATAAAGAAAATCAACAATGTAACACTGGAATTTGCTTAATTTTTTAGCTCTTCCAGGAGCGCCTCGACAGAATAGAAGGAGTGAGCCACGAGGAAACTCTTCAGTTTAGACTTAAAAGAGTTTGGGCTACTGCTAAGATTTTTGAGTTCTTGTGGTAGCTTATTGAAAATGGATGCAGCAGAATACTGCACTCCTTTCTGCACAAGAGTCAAGGAAGTGCAATCCACATGCAGATTTTATTTCTGCCTAGTATTAACTGAGTGAAAGCTGCTAACTCTTGGGAATAGGCTAATATTGCTAACAACAAACGACATTAAGAAAATATATACTGTGAGGGCAATGTCAAAATTCCCAGACTATTGAATAGGGGTCGACAAGAGGTTCTCGAACTTACACCACATATAGCTCGAACAGCCCGTTTTTGAGCCAAAAATACTCTTTTTGAATCAGAAGAATTACCCCAAAAAATAATACCATACGACATAAGCGTATGAAAATATGCGAAGTAGACTACTTTTCGTGTTGAAGTGTCACTTATTTCAGATACCGTTCTAATGGGAAATAAAGCAGCATTTAGTTTCTGAACAAGATCCTGGACATGGGCTTTCCACAACAGCTTACTATCTATCCGAACGCCTAGGAACTTGAACTGTTCCGTCTCGCTTATAATATGCCCATTCTGTCTGATCAAAATATCGGTTCTTGTTGAATTGTGAGTTAGAAACTTTAAAAACTGAGTCTTACTGTGATTTAGCATCAAATTATTTTCCACAAGCCACGAACTTATTTCACGAACTACATTATTTTATACTGTTTCAATATTACACACAAGATCCTATCATTGATGTCCTCTCACCTTGAATTTTAAATCCATTCTTGAACCTTTATGGTAGACCAAGACTCCTTAGGATTTTTAGTCAGACCAGTTGACAAAATTGTTCTACATGCGGTCATTTCGTCTTTTTTCGGCTTTTGCTTGTGAAATGGACTTCGGCTAGATCTATGATGGAGCTTTATTTACTTTGAGCCACCTCGCGGAAAGCACTAGTTCTTATTACCTACATTTTCTTCCTCCGCCTCTTATCTCCGTTGCCACAACTTCACTGTTTTTCTTTTCCCAGTTTAGAGGACTTTGGACAGTGTCATTCGCTGCTCCCAGTGCGTAAACTACGCCTGGCGAGTTACGCACGTTGTGTATTTGCGATGCTGACTGCCAAATTCGTCCACATTTGCAATTGAATAAGGGCACAAAGGATCGTAACATACACTGTTATGTCAGAGGTCCAGTCCAGGGGCACGCAACTAACCTTGGAATACAGTTGTGGCGTATTGTATTTCCCCACTGATTTTTTTCTTTTCACAAGTATCTCTAACAGATGGCAGCACTTTATTATTATTTGAGATTGCAACTAATATTTGGATAGGTGTAGAACTATCCAATAGCAGGTAGCACCTTGTATGAAGTGTTTGTGATCTCCACTAGCAGAATTATTGCGAGCCACGTATCACAGCATTGAATATCTTACTACATTTTCGTTTCTATGAAGTACAGGGCTATTCAAAAAGAAGGAACAGATTTCAAACACTTGTTCCTTCCAAATTAGACAAGACAGAAACAAAATTCCAACGTTCCTGGAAAGAGTGAAGTTAAAATTTTTATGCATTCAATGAGAGCACCATGTGTTACACGACAGATATTAAAACGGTAGGTAATTTACTGCCACACGCGAAGCAGCTGATCTCTCGTTATCGAATTCACAGCTTCAGCAACGCCATGTCGCAGACTTTCCACGGTGTCAGGCATAGGGGGGATAAAAACGTGGTATTTTAGGTAACTCCACAGCTAAAAGTCGCAGTGTGTGAAGTCTGGAGGCCTGGGAGACTCCTCCCTTCCCATCCCGCGTTTCTAGCATTTGCAGACTTGGAGAAAGCTTTTGACAATGTTGACTGGAATACTCTCTTTCAAAGTCTGAAGGTGGCAGGGGTAAAATACAGGGAGGAAAAGGCTATTTACAATTTGTACAGAAACTAGATGGCAGTTATAAGAGCCGAGGGACATCAAAGGGAAGCAGTGGTTGGGAAAGGAGTGAGACAGGGTTATAGCCTCTCCCCGATGCTATTCAATCTGCATATTGAGCAGGCAGTAAAGGAAACAAAAGAAAAATTCGGAGTAGGTATTAAAATCCATGGAGAAGAAATAAAAACTTTGGGGTCGCCGATGACATTGTAATTCTGTCAGAGACAGCAAAGGACTTGGAAGAGCAGTTGAACGGAATGGACAGTGTCTTGAAAGGAGAGTATAAGATGAACATCAACAAAAACAAAACGAGGATAATGGAATGTAGTCGAATTAAGTCGAGTGATGCTGAAGGAATTAGATTAGGAAATGAGACACTTAAAGTAGTAAAGGAGTTTTGCTATTTGGGGAGCAAAATAACTGATGATGGTCGAAGTAGAGAGGATATAAAATATAGAATGGCAATGGCGAGGAAACCGTTTCTGAAGAAGAAAACTTTGTTAACATCGAGTACAGATTTAAATGTCAGGAAGTCGTTTCTGAAAGTATTTGTATGGAGTGTAGCCATCTATGGAAGTGAAACGTGGACGATAAATAGTTTAGACAAGAAGAGAATAGAAGCTTTCGAAATGTGGTGCTACAGAAGAAAGTTGTATATGGGTAGATCACATAACTAATGAGGAGGTATTGAATAGAATTCGGGAGAAGAGGAGCTTGTGGCACAACTTGACTAGAAGAAGGGATCGGTTGGTAGGACATGTTCTGAGCCATCAAGGGATCACCAATTTAGTACTGGAGGGCAGCGTGGAGGGTAAAAATCGTAGAGGGAGACCAAGAGATGAATACACTAAGCAGATTCAGAAGGATGTTGTTTGCGGTAGGTACTGGGAGATGAAGAAGCTTGCACAGGATAGAGTAGCATGGAGAGCTGCATCAAACCAGTCTCAGGACTGAAGACCACAACAACAACATGCCTGATACGCTGGAAAGTCTGTGACATAGACTTGTTCAAGGTGTTCAAATGGTTCAAATGGCTCTGAGCACTATGGAACTTAACAGCTATGGTTATCAGTCCCCTAGAACTTAGAACTACTTAAACCTAACCAACCGTAGGACATCACACATCACGTGGCAGAGAAAATCCCTGACCGCGCCGGGAATCGAACCGGGGAACCCGGGCGCGGGAAGCGAGAACGCTACCGCACGACCACAAGCTGCGGTCTGTTCAAGCTGTAAATTCAATAAAGGGAGACCAGTTCCTTCGTGAGTGGCAGGACATGAGCCACCGTTTTGATATTTGTCGTGAAATACATGGTGCTCACATTGAATGGATAAAAATTTGAACTTCGCTCTTCCCAGGTACGTTGGAATTTTGCTTCTGTCTTTTGTAGTTTGGAAGGAATAAATGTTTGAAATCTGTTCCTTCTTTTTGGAGAGGGCTGTATTTCATGTGTTGTTGCTGTTGTAGTCTTCAGTCCAGAGACTGGTTTGATGCAGCTCTCCGTGCTACTCTATCCTGTGCAAGCTGCTTCATCTCCCAGTACCTACTGCAGCCTACATCCTTCTGAATCTGCTTAGTGTATTCATCTCTCGGTCTCTCTCTACGATTTTTACCCTCCACGCTGCCCTCCAATACTAAACTGGTAATCGCTTGATGCCTCAGAATATGCACCACCAACCGATCCCTTCTCCTAGTCAAGTTGTGCCATAAATTTCTCGCCTCCCCAATTCTATTCAGTACCCCCTCATCAGTTACGTGATCTACTCATCTAATCTTCAGCAATCTTCTGTAGCACCACATTTCGAAAGCTTCTACTCTCTTCTTGTTCAAATCATTTATCGTCCATGTTTCACTTCCATGCATGGCTACACTCCATACAAATACTTTCAGAAACGACTTCCTAACACTTAAATCTATACTCGATGTTAACAAATTTCTCTTATTCAGAAACGCTTTCCTTGCCATTGCCAGTCTACATTTTATATCCTCTCTACTCATCATCTGTTATTTTGCTCCCCAAACAGCAAAACGCAGCTACTATTTAAATGTCTCATTTCCTAATCTAATTCCCTCAGCATCATCCGACTTAATTCTACTACACTGTATTTCATAGTGAAATAAAACTGTGCTTGTGTCCCTATAATAACAATAATAATAATAATAAAAGTAATAACAAGCATAATAATTGTAAATAATGGAAATCCAAGAAGTGAGTAAAGGATTTTTTTTTATGTTAGATTTTATCAGTCTGATGGCTTTTATATACAAGGTTATCCAGCTTCTCCTACCAATATCGTTATATGCAACCCACAGTGTTATGATAATATCTGGCCTCCAAAAACCACGCGCGCGATTTTCGTCTGGGTTACCCAGAAATGGCGGGCAAACAGCCTGGTACTGGCACGGCGGTGGCCTTCCACAGTGTCTATCAATTTCCCTCCACGTCACAAGGGAACCTCCCCATTGCACCCCCCTCACATTTAGTTATAAGTTGGCACAGTGGATAGGCCTTGAAAAACTGAACACAGATCAATCGAGAAAACAGGAAGAAGTTGTGTGGAACTATGAAAAAAAAAAGCAAAATATACAAACTGAGTTGTCCATGCGCAAGGTAGGCAACATCAACGATAGTGTGAGCTCAGGAGCGCCGTGGTCCCGTGGTTAGCGTGAGCAGCTGCAGAACGAGAGGTCCTTGGTTCAAGTCTTCCCTCGAGTGAAAAGTTTAATTTTTTATTTTCAGACAATTATCAAAGTTCAGGGACTCAGACTCAATTTCGCTCTCCAAAATTCCAGGACATGTTTAGATTTACTTGGACATATGCTGTATTTGACTATCTACACACGGAAAAATTTGAAAACGTTAAAAACATATGTTTTCACAGAGCACAGAGAAAACTGCGCGACTGTGAAACTGTTGCATTCATTTGTTGCAGTTTATGTGACAAACTCTTATGTTTTCATCACTTTTTTGGGAGTGATTATCACATCCACAAGAAAACCTAAATCAGGCAAGGTAGAAGAATCCTTTTATCCATTCGCCAAGTGTACAAGTTAGGTGGGTCGACAACGTATTCCTGTAATGTGACGCACATGCCGTCACCAGTGTCGTATAGAATATATCAGACGTGTTTTCCTGTGGAGGAATCGGTTGACCTATGACCTTGCGATCAAATGTTTTCGCTTCCCATTGGAGAGGCACGTCCTTTCGTCTACTAATCGCACGGTTTTGCGGTGCGGTCGCAAAACACAGACACTAAACTTATTACAGTGAACAGAGACGTCAATGAACGAACGGACAGATCATAACTTTGCGAAAATAAAGAAAATAAATAAATTTTTCATTCGAAGGGAAGACTTGAACCAAGGACCTCTCACTCCGCAGCTGCTCACGCTCACCACGGGACCACGGCGCTCCTGCGCTCACAATATCCTTAATGTTGCTTATTTTGCGCATGGACTACTCAGTTCGTATATTTTGCTTATTTTTTTCGTAGTTCCACACATCTTCTTCCTGTTTTCTCGATTGATCTGTGTCCAGTTTTTCAAGGCCTATCCACTGTGCCAACTTATAACAAAATCTGAGGGGGGTGCGATGGGGAGGCTTCCTTGTCATGTATGTCCTTCACGGTTTCCTTCTTCGTGAAACGACCCTGTCTCAGACAAACGGCGGAACACTGTTACTAATATTCAGTGCTGTGGCTGTTGTCGGTGGGGATGGGTCTCCTGATAAAAACCTCGCTGCCCGCCGCCTGCCATTTGCCTTCCCGTAAGTAAACTCCATGTCGGCAAGCTCTGGATTTGAATACAGAACCGTCGCGTACAACGCAGTATCCCATCCACTACCAGGTGAGCTAGGCGCAAACTGAGACGCGTATAGCGCGTGGGGCGAGGCGCGGCGCAGCGCGCGTTTTTGTAACTTCACAGGTTCAAATGGGGCCGCGCAACTGCGACGCGACGCGACTGGGACGCGACTCGCGCCAGCGGCGAGTCGCGCGGCGTTGTGGTTGCGTCACAGTTTCTCGCGCCGCGCGTCACACGAGAGGCTGGGAGCGGGAAGGCAGTCCTGCCGTATGCTCACTTCTGCATGGCGCGTATCGGCGGTGGAAGTATTGCCCATCCGAAAAATACAGCCTTCCTCTACACTGGATTTAATTGTCACTGAGTAGTGTTTCGTTTTTCGCCGTTTAAGCGGGCCACCTCTTTTCGTCAGTACATAATGGTTTTCACATACATATAACTGTATACCTTTTCTGTTCTTTTATTCTTTGTCAAGAACAACGCACAGTTCAATACTTGGAGAGCAATTAGCCGCTGGAATTGCATCTTTTCCCTCCACAGATCGTGAGAAGGCTGGTTCAAATGGCTCTGAGCACTATGGGACTTAACATCTGTGGTCATCAGTCCCCTAGTACTTAGAACTACTTAAACCTAACTAACCTAAGGACATCACACACATCCATGCCCGAGGCAGGATTCGAACCTGCGACCGCAGCTGTCGCGCGGTTCCGGACTGAGCGCCTAGAACTCGTGAGAAGGGACAGACGATTCATCGGGAGGGTATTGAATAAGGAAGTAAGGAATATTACATTACTGGCCATTAGAATTGCTACACCAAGAAGAAATGCAGATGATAAACGGGTATTCATTTGACAAATATATTATACTAGAACTGACATGTGATTACATTTTCACGCACTTTGGTTGCATATATCCTGAGAAACCAGTACCCAGAACAATCACCTCTGGCCGTAATAACGGCCTTGATACGCCTGGGCATTGAGTCAAACAGAGCTCGGATGGCGTGTACAGGTACAGCTGCCCATGGAGCTTCAATACGATACCACAGTTCATCAAGAGTAGTGACTGGCGTATTGTGACGAGCCAGTTGCTCGGCCACCATTGACCAGACGTTTTCAACTGATGAGAGATCTGCAGAATGTGCTGGCTAGGGCAGCAGTCGAACATTTTCTGCATCCAGAAAGGCCCGTACAGGACCTGCAACATGCGGTCGTGCATTATCCTGCTGAAATGTATGGTTTCGCAGGGATCGAATGAAGGGTAGAGCCACGGGTCGTAACACATCTGAAATGTAACGTCCACTGTTCAAAGTGCCGTCATTGCGAACAAGAGGTGACCGAGACGTGTAACCGATGGCACCGCATACTATCACGCCGGGTGATACGCCAGTATGGCGATGACGAATACACGCTTCCAATGTGCGTTCACCGCGATGTCGCCAAATACGGATGCGACCATCGTGATGAAGTAAACAGAACCTGGATTCATCCGAAAACACGACGTTTTGCTATTCGTGGACCCAGGTTCGTCGTCGAGTACACCATCGCAGGCGCCCCTGTCTGTGATGCAGCGTCAAGGGTAACCACAGCCACGGTCTCCGAGCTGATAGTCCGTGCTGCTGCAAACGTCGTCGAACTGTTCGTGCAGATGGTCGTTGTCTTGCAAACGTCCCCATCTGTTGACTCAGGGATCGAGACGTGGCTGCACGATCCGTTAGAGCCATGCGGATAAGTTGCCTGTCATCTCGACTGCTAGTGATACGAGGCCGTTGGGATCCAGCATGGCGTTCCGTATTACCCACCGATTCCATATTCTAACAGTCATCGGATCTCGACCAACGCGAGCAGCAATACGATAAACCGCAATCGCGATACACTACAATCCGACCTTTATCAAAGTCGGAAACGTGATGGTACGCATTTCTCCTCCTCACACGAGGCATCACAACAACATTTCACCAGGCAACGCCAGTCAACTGCTGTTTGTGTATGAGAAATCGGTTGGAAACTTTCGTCATGCCAGCACGTTGTACGTGTCGCCACCGGCGCCAACCTTGGTGTGAATGCTCTGAAAAGCTAATCATTTCCGTATCACAGCATCTTCTTCCTTTCGGTTAAATTTCTCGTCTGTAGCACGACATCTTCACGGTGCAGCAATTTCAATGGCGAGTAGTGTAGAAATTCTTATGGAGTGTTATGTATCAGTTCTGCCTTATTTGATCTCAATTCCTCCATTACTCTCTTAAATTCCGATTCTAATAGTCGATCCATCCGGTATCTCTTCTAAATCGACTTGTGTTTCTTTTTCTATCACACCAGACAAACCTTTCCCCTCACAGAGGCTTTCAATGTACTCTTTCCACCTATACGTTTTTACCGCTGCTACAGTGTGAGAGGGACACGAGTTGCGTTTCGCACGACAGATGTTTCCGGAATACCCCGCACGTTCTCGAGAGTTCATATTGGAGCTCAGCCGAATTTCTGGCGAATGCGTTCCTTTTCCGCACATTTACGAGAGGTAGCAGCTATAAATGTCGAACGGGCGTGTGTGGGGTACACGCGTTCCGGTCACGTTTACAGCCTGGGAATAGACTGCCCGCGTGTCCCACCGACAGAAGAGGGCTAAAGGGAGCGCACCCTCGAGACTTTTTATATTCCTGTGCACGGAGCAGGGTCTCGGAAAGTGTGTGTGTGTGTGTGTGACGCACGTCCGCCTTATGCAACGCAGCGCGGCGCTCGCATTGATCGGCACGGGCGTGATGACGCAACGTGAGCTGCGCCTACAAGGAACTATTTGCGGATCCGTGCTTTATCAGCGTGTAATTAGCGCGGCCTCTAATTGCCCTGCCACTGTGGAGTGGTCAAGGCAGCTTTCCCCATGTGCCACATGCGCACCACATGCTGCCACACACTGCACAGTCTATCGACGCAAAAAAAAAAAAACAAGTGTTTCGAATAATTTTACCGGGTGACCACATCGGCGACTACCTTCCTTCGATTTTTTCACGCTTATACATGTTGATTTTTTTTTCCAGTGTGTACAAACTCTAGGGACTGATCGATGAGATGTTGTGACCGTAAAAAATTTTAATTTTTATTCTTGCTTTTGTGACCATAATAAAGGCTCCATGGTGTACTCGACGACGAACCTGGGTGCACGAATGGAAAAACGTCATTTTTTCGGATGAATCCAGGTTCTGTTTACAGCATCACGATGGTCGCATCCGTGTTTGGCGACATCGCGGTGAACGCACATTGGAAGCGTGTATTCGTCATCGTCATACTGGCGTATCGCCCTGCGTGATGGTATGGGGTGCCATTGGTTACACGTTTCGGTCACCTCCTGTTCGCATTGATGGCACTTTGAACAGTGGACGTTACATTTCAGTTGTATTACGACCCGTGGCTCTACCCTTCATTCGGTCCCTGCGAAACCCTACATTTCAGCAGGATAATGCGCGACCGCATGTTTCAGGTCCTGTGCGGGCCTTTCTGGATACAGAAAACGTTCTACTGCTGCCCTGGCCAGAACATTCTCCAGATCTCTCACCAACTGAAAACGTCTCGTCAATGGTGGCCGAGCAACTGGCTCGTCACAAAACGCCAGTCACTACTCTTGATGAACTGTGGTACGGTGTTGAAGCTGCATGGGCAGCTGTACCTGTACACCCCATCCGAGCTCTGTTTGACTCAATGCCCAGGCGTATCGAGGCCGTTATTACGGCCAGAGGTGGTTGTTCTGGGTACTGGTTTCTCAGGATCTATGCACCCAAATTGCGTGAAAATGTAATCACGTGTCAGTCCTCGCATAATATATTTGTACGATGAATACCCGTTTATCATCTGCATTTCTTCTTGGTGTAGCAATTTTAAAGGCCAGTAGTGTAGAATCAGAATTTAAGAGAGTAATGTACGACTTGAGATCAAATAAGGCAGAACTGATACGTGACACTCCATAAGAATTTCTAAAATGATTGGGGGAAGTGGCAACAAAACGACTATTCACGTTGGTGTGTAGAATGTATGAGTCCGGCGACATACCATCTTACTTTCGGAGATATATCTTCCACCCAATTCCGCATACTGCAAGAACTGCCAAGTATGATAATTATCTACAATTGGCTTAACAGCTCATGCATCAAAGTTACTTACGAGAATAATGAACAGAAAAATGGAAATGAAAATTTAGGAGATGTTAGATGACGATCAGTTTGGCTGTAGCAAAGCTAAAGGCACCAGAGAGGCAATTCTGACATTGCGATTGATAATGAAAGCAAGACTAGAGAAAAAGCAAGACAGGTTCATAGGATTTGTCGATCTGGAAAAAACGTTCGACAATGTGAAGCCGACCGAAGTGGCCGAGCGGTTCTAGGCGCTACAGTCTGGAACCGCGCGACCGCTACCGTCGCAGGCTCGAATCCTGCCTCGGGCATGGATGTGTGTGATGTCCTTAGGTTAGTTAGGTTTAAGTAGTTCTACGTTCTAGGGGACTGATGACCTCAGCAGTTAAGTCCCATACTGCTCAGAGCCATTTAAACAATTTTCAGACGATGTGAAATGGTGCAAGATGTTCGAAATTCTGCGAAAAACAGGGGTAAGCTACGGGTAATACACAATATGTTCAAGAGCCAAGACGGAACCATAAGAGTGGACGACCAAGAACGAAGTGCTCGGATTAAAAAGGGTGTAAGACAGGGATGTAGTAGTCTTTCGCCCCTACTGTTCAATCTGTACATCGAAGGAGCAGTGATGGAAATAAAAGAAAGGTTCAGGAGAGGAAAATTGAAGATGAAACGATATAAAAGATACGATTCGCTGATGACATTGCTATCCCGAGTGAAAGTGAAGAAGAATTACATGATCTGCTGAATGGAATGAACAGTCTAATGAGTAGAGATATATGGATTAAGAGTAAATCGAAGAAAGACCAAACTAATGAGAAGTAGCAAAAATAGCGAGAAACTTACGTTAGGATTGATGGTCACGAAGTAGATGAAGGTAAGGATTTCTACTAAATAGGCAGCAAAATAACGAATGACGGACTCCGCAAGGAGGACGTCAAAAGTAGACTAGCAACAGCAAAAAGGGCATTCCTGGCCAAGAGAAGTCTATTGGTATCAAACATGGGCCTTAATTAGAGGAAGACTTTTCTGAGAATGTATGTTTGGAGCACATCATTGTATGGTAGTGAAACTTGGACTGTGGGAAAACAGGAACAGAAGAGAATCGCAGCAATTGAGATGTGGTGCTACAGACGAATGTGGAAAATTAGGTGGCTGATAAGGAAAGGAATAAGGAGTTTCTGCACAGAAGTAGCGAGGAGAGGAGTGTGTGGAAAATGCTGACAAGTAGAAGGGACAGGATGATAGGACATCTGCTAAGACATGAGGGAATGACTTCCATGGTACTAGAGGGAGCTGTAGAGGGCAAAAACTGTACAGGAAGGTGTAACATTCTGCGTGGTGTCTGTTTGTTCTAAGTCGTGTCTCCCTACCACTTTCGCGCAAAGACGCTCTGGGCGTGTTTTTTTAGGGAATTGACTAGTTTGAACCTGGGACCAGTTGCTGGTAAGGAGACGCCAGACCACACATGACATGTAGAGTTCAGTGAGACTAGCGATGATATAATCAAGTACTTAATGATTTCAGCGTCAGCTCCACTACACTCCCTGTAAAAGAATCTTAATACTAACTAAATTTAGTGGAAGGGGTTCAAGGCTTTCCTATTGTTAGTTAGCTGGTAAAATAACGTCGAAAAAGCAGTTAAGTTTACCATTGGAAATTTTATTCTACTCACAAAACCTTGTTTATAACTTGCACTATTGATAAAAGGAAATATTTTAAATACAGGATGATAAAAACCAACTGAGTTCAACAAAAATGTGAACGAATATTCCCTGAATGGGTTTCCAAGTTCTACAATGGATCGAAGGATGACCTATGCCATATCACATCTATAATCTAGGTTTAAGTTAAGTTTCATAAAAGAGAAAACTATCAAAAATTGGTTCAAATGGCTCTGAGCACTATGCGACTTAACTTCTGTGGTCATCAGTCGCCTAGAACTTAGAACTAATTAAACCTAACTAACCTAAGGACATCACACACATCCATGCCCGAGACAGGATTCGAACCTGCGACCGTAGCGGTCACGCGGTTCCAGACTGAAGCGCCTTTAACCGCACGGCCACACCGGCCGGCGAGAAAACTATCAAAATGGTCTACAGAGACCCTCAATAATCTTTAATTACTTATTTAACTTGTCGTAAATTACAGTGGCTGATGTGGCTTCTCAATCATTATATAACAAAAAAATCATCGCGTTTCAGATTTTTACTTCAAGTAGCAAATGTGAACACAATGAGATTTAATTGACGATCGACACTAGTATTACAAAAAGGGGATGTAACAGATGAGACTTCTGCAGTTCTGAGTGAAGCCTCATGCGCTCAAAAATGCCGCATCGCGTGCGTTCATTACCTTGTCGGTGTTCGTCAGGGGGCGGCGGACGGCACAGCTCCACGCACCTCGCCGTCTCGGAAGCAACTCTCTCCTAACTTCTCCTTACTAGAATTTACCGAAGTTGGTTTAAAAAAAAGCTATCTGGCTGTGTTTTCAACTGACCAATCAGAGTCTCGAATGTTAACCTTAAGCTCTGCCTACAAAAATTCAGTCTACCCAATGAGAAACGTTGTACAGGGCTATTACAAATGATTGAAGCGATTTCATAAATCCACTGTAGCTCCATTCATTGACATATGGTCACGACCCACTACACATACGTAGAAAAACTCATAAAGTTTTGTTCGGCTGAAGCCGCACTTCAGGTTTCTGCCGCCAGAGCGCTCGAGAGCGCAGTGAGACAAAATGGCGACAGGAGCCGAGAAAGCGTATGTCGTGCTCGAAATGCACTTACATCAGTCAGTCATAACAGTGCAACGACACTTCAGGACGAAGTTCAACAAAGATCCACCAACTGCTAACTCCATTCGGCGATGGTATGCGCAGTTTAAAGCTTCTGGATGCCTCTGTAAGGGGAAATCAACGGGTCGGCCTGCAGTGAGCGAAGAAACGGTTGAACGCGTGCGGGCAAGTTTCACGCGTAGCCCGCGAAAGTCGACGAATAAAGCAAGCAGGGGGCTAAACGTACCACAGCCGACGGTTTGGAAAATCTTGCGGAAAAGGCTAAAGCAGAAGCCTTGCCGTTTACAATTGCTACAAGCCCTGACACCCAATGACAAAGTCAAACGCTTTGAATTTTCGGCGCGGTTGCAACAGCTCATGGAAGAGGATGCGTTCAGAACGAAACTTGTTTTCAGTGATGAAGCAACATTTTTTCTTAATGGTGAAGTGAACAGACACAATGTGTGAATCTGGGCGGTAGAGAATCCTCACGCATTCGTGCAGCAAATTCGCAATTCACCAAAAGTTAACGTGTTTTGTGCAATCTCACGGTTTAAAGTTTACGGCCCCTTTTTCTTCTGTGAAAAAAACGTTACAGGACACGTGTATCTGGACATGCTGGAAAATTGGCTCATGCCACAACTGGAGACCGACAGCGCCATCTTTCAACAGGATGGTGCTCCACCGCACTTCCATCATGATGTTCGGCATTTCTGAAACAGGAGATTGGAAAACCGATGGATCGGTCGTGGTGGAGATCATGATCAGCAATTCATGTCATAGCCTCCACGCTCTCCCGACTTAACCCCATGCGATTTCTTTCTGTGGGGTTATGTGAATGATTCAGTGTTTAAACCTCCTCTACCAAGAAACGTGCCAGAACTTCGAGCTCGCATCAACGATGCTTTCGAACTCATTGATGGGGACATGCTGCGCCGAGTGTGGGAGGAACTTGATTATCGGCTTGATGTCTGCCGAATCACTAAAGGGGCACATATAAAGCATTTGTGAATGCCTAAAAAAACTTTTTGAATTTTTGTATGTGTGTGCAAAGCATTGCGAAAATATCTCAAATAATAAAGTTATTGTAGAGCTGTGAAATCGCTTCAATCATTTGTAATAACCCTGTACTTTTCGTGGTGGGGCAATGTTTGTAACGTTTGCAACGTAACAGAGACGCGAAAAAGTCTCACGCTAAAACTTGCAGCTGGTGTGGCCCTTTTAGTGTTATCGTAAGATCTATACTGCTCTTCTAGAGGGCTCTAGCTTTTAACATGAGCTGGGGGTGGATTTAGCGGTCGGCCGGAAGTTGTGGGTGTCCGTCCCTTATCGTAGGGCCTCCTAGCCTACTCGACTCTGCTCTCGGCTTCTGTTCTCGTTTCTCCCCTCGGAACTGCGTCTGTTTCACGGTGGGAAGGTATGACATGCATCTAGGCGTTCTTGTGTTAGTCTGTGGTATTTCATTTGCTCACTCGTTAATCGTATTACTTTGGTTAATTTAATGTCAGGATTTATTCGGAGCTATGTGACATACTGCCGGATTTGCTATCATGTCAGGGTTTTGGAAGGTGTTGGATTTGCCTGACACCTTACAAAGGTAGAGACTGGAATACTTCCAGCAAATAATTGAGGATGTAGGTTGCAAGTGCTACTTTGAGATGAAGAGGTGGGTACAGGAGAGAAATTCGTGGCGGGCCGCATCAAACTAGTCAGAAGAGTGATGAACTCAAAAAAGAAAAAAAGAGGAAAAACAGGACATCTTCAGACGCGCGGAGACCTCTTGGCTGCTATGTGTCTCATGTTTACAATTTTCAGTGATCAGGACTCAGCTGGATGATGTGCAAATTCCGGGCGTTCTGCTCACATGCTGCACTGTACATCAGTAAGCTCTTTGTGGGAAAGTCCGAGATATTTCTTGTGAATGAAAACCGGTCTTTTCTACTGTGAACTTCGTGCGAGGTCATGCCTTCGATCGCCGACATTTCTACGCTTTTTTTTGAAGAGACTGGTTCAGAATTCTGTGACTTGCCTTATCAAGCAGCAATGGTGTGGCTCAGCTTTGGTAAAGTCCTATTTCAGTTTACGAAACAGGTGTTTTTGTCACTGAAAAAGATAGAGCTGATCGACAGCTGTTAAACATAAATGATCGGAACTTGAAAGTTCAGGGAAAGGAATTACCTTGTTCGCGATCTCTACAGAATTATCAAAGGACTTCGGAAGAAACTGTTATTTTTGTAGCAAAACTGGAAGTAGAAAACTTTTCTAATTTTTCCTGTTTCAACGAGTTTATTGTTACAATACCCGAAGACGTCAATCTTAATTTTTCGAAAAAAATAATTTGTCGTGATTTGAAGAAGCTTTTCTTGGAGAGGTTTTCTGATCTTAGAGTGGCATTCTTCTGTTAAAGAATCCGTTTAAATTGTAACCTTGTTGATGTGCCAGTTGAACTGCAACTGGACCTCGCTGATTTGCAAAGCAAATGACTTGTCAAAAGAGAAGCACCACTGGTTACTTGATGTCTAGTTTCGAAACTGAAGAAATTTGCCGCACGTGTGTCCACCAGTGTTTGGAACAACTCTGTGAGCAAAAATTTTCACAAATACAGTATGTTAAATCAGTACATCGAACAAGATCGACTGATGAACATATGGAAGCCAACACTCTTGACTGGATGCACCAGTACCAAATCAAACGCAGATGGTATCTTGAACGTCATTTGTAAGGTGTCAGGCAAATCCAACACCTTCCATGAAAACCCTGACATGATAGCAAATCCGACAGTGTCACATAGATCCGAATAAATCCTGACATTAAATTAACCAAAGTAATACGATCAACGATTGAACAAATGGAATACCACAGACTAACACAAGAATGCCTAAATGCATGTCGTACCTTCCCACCGTGAAACAGACGCAGTTCCGAGGGGAGAAACGAGAACAGAAGCCGAGAGCAGAACCGTGTTAAGCTAGAAGGCTCTACGATAAGGGACGGACTGGACACCCACGTTGCCAGCCGACCGCCAAGACCAACCCCCAGCCCATGTTAAAAGATAGAGCCCCCCCGAAGAACAGTATAGATCTTACGATAACACTAAAAGGGCCACACCAGCTGCAAGTTTTAGCGTGAGACTTTTTCGCGTCTCTGTTACGTAGCAAACATTAAAAACATTGCCCCACCACGAAAAGTATAACGTTTCTCACTGGATAGACAGAAGTTTTGTAGGCGGAGCTTAAGGATAACATTGAGACCCTGATTGGTCAGTTGAAAACACAGCCAGATAGCTTTTTTTTAAACCAACTTCGGTAAATTGTAGCAAGGAGAAGTTAGGAGAGAGTTGCTTCCGAGACGGCGAGCTGGACGGAGCTGCGCCGGCCGCCGCCCCCCGACACTGCCTAACCAACGACAAGGTAATGAACGCACGCGGTGCCGCATTTTTGAGCGCATAAGGCTTCACTCAGAACTGCAGAAGTCTCATCTGTTACACCCCCTTTACGTAATACTAGTGTCGATCGTCAGTTAAAGCTCATGGTATTCACATTTGCTACGTAAGTTAAAATCTCGAAACGCGATGATTTTTCTGTTATATAGTTATTGAGAAGCCACATCAGCCACTGTAATTTACGACAAGTTAGATAAGTAATTAATTGAGGGTCACTGTGGACAATTTTTGATAGTTTTCTCTTTTACGAAACTTCATTTAAACCTAGATTATAGATGTGATATGGCATAGGTCATCCTTCGATCCATTATAGAACTTGGAAACCCATTCAGGGAATATTCGTTCACATTTTTGTTGAACACAAATGGTTTTTATCATCCTGTATTAAAATATTTCCTTTTATCAATAGTGCAATTTATAAACAATGTTTTGTGAGTAGAATAAAATTTCCAATGGTAAACTTAACTGCTTTTTCGACGTTATTTTACCATCGAACTAAAAATAGGAAAGCCTTGAACCCCTTCCACTAAATTTAGTTAGTATTAAGATTCTTTTACAGGGAGTGCAGTGGAGTTGATGCTGAAATCATTATTTGATTATATCATCGCTAGTCTCACTGAACTCTTCTGAACTCTACATGTCATGTGTGGTCTGGCGTCTCCTTACCAGCAACAGGTCCCAGGTTCAAACTAGTCAATTCCCTAAAAAACACGCTAAGAGAAAGTGGTAGGGAGACATGACTTAGAACAAGCAGACACCACGCAGAATGTCAGACATTTTCACAAATCTGATTAACCTGTTTTGTTGCTTACCTTATGGGATTCGGTTGTGTGCACACTGAGTCTGATGTAACTATTGTGTCTGTGTGTGTGTCTGTGTTATCGTATATACAAACCTGGGAACGTGAACTGGCAAGCTAAATGTGCCACTGAGCTCAAAGCCACATCACTTACATGGAATTGAAAAGAATCCTGTGTGTGCGAAAACCGATCTTATTCATAAGTAAGTAAATGAGGAAATCAATACTTTCACACTCAATAGAATTGGTCAAGAACTGTTTGTAAAAAACTTAACTATATATTTAAAAGAAAATGCAATGTCGACCTGTGGAAGAATGTAACACGAAACATACGAAAATTTCTCCACTGACATATGCCCCTAGCAAAATAAAGGAACTGACATAATCTACATTGTGCAAAAGAAACGAAACAATTACGTATTATGAATCTCTCCTGCAAAATGAAGTACTGGCAGAAAGAGCAGGACTCCGCGTCAGTAAAAATAAATAAATGAAGAAAAATTTTAAAAATTAAAAAAATACTCCTAAAAATGGCTCTGAGCACTATGGGACTTAACTTCTAAGGCCATCAGTCCCCTAGAACTTAGAACTACTTAAACCTAACTAACCTAAGGACACCACACACATCCATGCCCGAGGCAGGATTCGAACCAGCGACCGTAGTGGTCGCGCGGTTCCAGACTGTAGCGCCTAGAACCGCTCGGCCCCCCTTACTCCTAAAAACTAACTACAGTAGGTCCAGGGAAACTGGGTTCATAATCCTGACACCCAATGCCAGTGAAACATACGGCTTAAAATTAAATTCTCAAATTCATGTAGGAAGGAACTTATCAAAGAAAACAATTATAGGCTGTAATATGAAAATTAATTTTATCTAATAACTTCCATGGTTGTTGTGATCTTCAGTCCAGAGACTGGTTTGATGCAGCTCTCCATGCTACTCTATCCTGTGCAAGCTTCTTCATCTCCCAGTACCTACCGCAACCTACATCCTTCTGAATCTGCTTAGTGTATTCATCTCTTGATCTCCCTCGACGATTTTTACCCTCCACGCTTCCCTCCAATACTGTATTCGTGATCCCTTGATGCCTCAGAATGTGTCCTGCCAACCGATCCCTTCTTGTAGTCAAGTTGTGCCACAAATTCCTCCTCTCCCAATTCCATTCAGGACCTCCTCATTAATTACATAATCTTCCCATCTAATCTTCAGCATTCTTCTGCAGCACCACATTTCGAAAGCTTCCATTCTCTTCTTGTCCAAACTATTTATCGTCCATGTTTCACTTCCATACGTAGCTACACTCCATACAAACACTTTCAGAAACGACTTCCTGACGCTTAAGTCTATACTCGATGTTAACAAATTTCTCTTCTTCAGGAACGCTTTTCTTGCCATTGCCAGTCTGCAATTTATATCCTCCCTACTTCGATCATCATCAGTTATTTTGCTCCCCAAACAGCAAAACTCATCCACTACTTTCAGTGTCTCATTTCCTAATTCCCTCATCATCACCCGAGTTAACTCGACTACATTCCATTATCATCGTTTTGCTTCTGTCGATGCTCATCTTATATCCTCCTTTCAAGACACAGTCCATTCCGTTCAACTGCTCTTCCAAGTCCTTTGCTGTCTCTGACTTCCGTGGTACAGAAAATTAACTCAGAAAATCAGTCAACAGAATAATTACCAACATCTCGACTGTGACGAGGATGAAGTGGACCAACAATACAAGTCTACAAAAATATGGATAACCTTTTTACGTCATCAAACAATAGCTTGTTCTTCATTTCAAAACCTTTTTTATGTCCATATTCTATCCAGCCATTGTTCTGAGTCATCATTCCTCTCCGTAATAAATCTGCAACCCACATTGTTCTAAAAGTGCGTCCATGCATTACACTGTACAGTCATGAACCCCGCCTGCTGCATACCGCAGCTATCCACTACTGGCTGTCCAGGATTCTACGACTGCACAATGCTGGCAACGCAGACACAGATACTGTTGCCTAACAGCTGTTTTTTAATTTTATTTTATTTACATGTCAAGTTCCGTAGGACCAAATTGAGGAGCAAATCTCCAGGGTCATGGAACGTGTCAGTACATGAAGTTACGGCATAAAAGTAATAACAGACAAAAACAAAATATTTATAAACCCAAAAAAAGTCAGGCCATAAGTTTAAGTAAACGCAATCAACAATACAACAAGAATCAGCCTAATTTTTCCAGGAACTCCTCGACAGAATAGGAATGACCCATGAGGAAACTCTTCCCTTTAGATTTGGAAGCATGTGGATTACTGCTAAGATTTTTGAATTCGGGTGGTAGCTTACTGAAAATGGATGCAGCAGTATATTGCACACCTTCCTGCACAAGAGGTAAGGAAGTCCGATCCAAATTCAGGTTTGATTTCTGCCGAGTATTAACTGAGTGAAAGCTGCTTATTGTTGGAAATAAACTAATATTGGTAACAAGAAACGACAGTAAGGAAAGTACATATTGAGAGGCCAGTGTCAAAATACCCAGACTCGTGAACAGGGGTCGAGAAGACGTTCGTTAAGTTACACCACTTATTGCCGAACCGCCCGTTTCTGAGGCACAAACATCCTTTTAGAATGAGAAGGGTTTCCCCAATATATAATACCATACGACATAAGCGAATGAAAATAAGCAAAGTAGACTAATTTTCGAGTCGAACGATTACTCACTTCAGATACCGTTCGAATAGCAAAAATTGCAGCATTAAGTCTTTGAACAAGATCCTGAACTTGGGCTTTCCATGACAGTTTACTATCCATTGGAACACCTAAAAATTTGAACTGTTCAGTTTCACTAGTCATATTCCCATTCTGTGAAATTAAAACGTCAGGTTTTGTTGAACTGTATGTAAGAAACTGTAAAAACTGAGACTTACTGTGATTTAGCGTTAGGTTATTTTCAAAGAGCCATGAACTTGTCACGAACTGCACTATTTGAAACCAAGACAACATCCTTTACTACCAAACTAGTGTCACCAGCAAACATAAATATTTTAAAGTTACCCGTAATACTAGACGGCATATTATTTATATAAATAAGGAACAGGGGTGGCCCCAACACTGATCCCTGGGGCACCCCCCCCCCCCCCCCACTTGACCGTATCCCACTCAGACCCCACATCATGGCCATTCTCAACATCGTGAATAATGACCTTTTGCTCTCTGTTCTTAAAGTACGAGCTGTATTCCACGTATTCCGTAATGGCCCAACTTCTGGAGCACTATTTTGTGATCAACACAATCAAACGCCGTAGTTAAATCAAAAAATATGCCAATCGTACTAAACCTTTGACCACAGTTCTTCAAATATATCATTTTCCTTCACAAATATTAAGACATTCAATAACATCATCAAAAAATAGCCATCTTACACTCTTTCGCTAACGTCGCTTTCTTTGACAACTTTTTTTAGTAAATAAATATGTTAGCTGTACGAACTTACGTCTTCATCTTTTTTCACAGAGCTTTCGCCCTGGGTTGCAAGTACTGGGGGAATGATGATGCGGCCCGCGCGCTTCATTTTCCCAGTTATGTGGGCCAATGTGCAAAAAAATTTGGTGACCTCTGACCTAAGTGAAATCACACACGACCCAACTGCCATGCAGTGAAATTGAAAGATATTTTGATTTACATTCGAACGACGAAAGGGACACGCGCTACCGATGGCCAACATCGCCATAAATAATTTAAAACCATCGACATATCGATAGCACTATCGGCTATCGTCCATGCCTGTTTAGCCGAGACCAACTACTGTACGTTGTTGGCACTACCATAATAGCCTAATTACCTGAGTATAGCAGTTTAATGTTGGCACAGGAGTCGTTGTTTGAAGACTTGTAGAACTTTGACTTTGGAATATTCCGCTATTTCACAAGGCAGCGGAGCGGTAAACGATAATTAATTGAAACCCTCAGCTGCCGACAGGTGTTGCTGATATACCTCGATGGGGACAGCTTAAAATGTGTGCCCCGACGAGGACTCGAACCCGGGATTTCCTGCTTACATGGCAGACGCTCTATCCATCTTTCTTTTCTGAATTTCATTTTTATTTTTATTGGTTTTTTTTGTTTAGTTTTGTTGTGTAATTGATCAGAGGCCTTTTGCGCCCCGCTGGTAATATGTTGAGTCACGGCTTCTCGAAATTGATGTGTTCCGTTCAATTGTTCAGAAATGTTCATTGGTTCAAACAGGAAACCTTCTTCTCTCTTGGCTTAACACATTCCAGCTGCGAGGCGGCTCGTGGAAAGCACTCCCAAGGAAGTTCGAGAAAAATTGCCTGTATTTTGGGTGACGGACAACGACATAATGACGGTCATTGAGGTACGTCCAAAAATCGAGTACCGAGTCTACAGTTTGTCCAAATAGGTAGTGAATGGCATGTCCGCGAATCCAATTCACAGCATTGGTCTTTGTCGGAGGAAAATAGCCGCGTTCCGGAAATAATAATGAAAGGGGAGTAATCCGATGCGGAATGTCCCGCGTTAGAGAAGCCACAATACGACGAATCAATTGCCAAACCTCCGCCGTCCGCAGCTCGTGGTCGTGCGGTAGCGTTCTCGCTTCCCGCGCCCGGGTTCCCGGGTTCGATTCCCTGCGGGGTCAGGGATTTTCTCTGCCTCGTGATGACTGGGTGTTGTGTGATGTCCTTAGGTTAGTTAGGTTTAAGTAGTTCTAAGTTATAAGGGACTGATGACCATAGCTGTTAAGTCCCATAGTGCTCAGAGCCATTTGAACCATGTTTTTTGAAACCTCCGCCGCCGGTCCGCAAACAAACCGATGTTCGTCATTGTCTGGCACTCCACACGTGGAACATAGAGGTGATTGGGCGAGGTGGATACGATGAAGGCGAAATTGGTTGTATTGCTTACCATTGACAGTTAGGTACCAGACAGATTGAACGTTCGTGTCAAGGTAACAGGCGAACACCGCGCGCCATACATGACGCCAGTCAACCTGGGTGAACTTGTGTTCTGTTGTGGATTGGCAATAGCGCCAATCCACTATGAGAGGAAGCCGAAAGGCACGCGTTTTAGCTCACGCAGGCTGGCGTGAGGTCTGGAACAGGACAAGGAAGTTAGACTTTAGCAAAAAAGGACGTAGCTGGTGGAATACTTAACTTTAATCCGTAAATGGTGAACATCGCTCTTGACGGTACATGTTTTACAGCATCAATAGTAACTGGTAATGGCGCCTTGCTAGGTCGTAGCAAATAACGTAGCTGAAGGCTATGCTAACTATCGTCTCGGCAAAGGAGAGCGTATTTTGTCAGTGAACCATCGCTAGCTAAGTCGGCTGTACAACTGTGGCGAGTGCTAGGAAGTCTCTCTAGACCTGCCGTGTGGCGGCGCTCGGTCTGCAATCACTGATAGCGGCGACACGCGGGTCCGACGTATACTAACGGACCGCGGCCGATTTAAAGGCTACCACCTAGCAAGTGTGGTGTCTGGCGGTGACACCACATGTTCAATCGGGTTAGGTGGACGACCTAATTGGAGGACATTGTATACTGCCTCTGTCTTGAGTGAAAGCTGTCTCGGTAAGGTGGGGCGTAGATAACTGAGTTCAAGAAAGAAGTACCGTATATAATGGAACTGGGCCGGAACATCCGAGACCACCACTGGGGCTGACAGTGAGACCGGCGAATATGCCGACAGGAGGAGACCAGTGACGCTCGATGGGCGACGTGTCCATACCGTCATCTGGGAGCTGACAAATAGGGCGCGAGCTCTATCCGGCACGTGAAACAGACCTATCCCACCTCGTTCACGGGGAAGAGTAAGGGTGGCGTAGTTAACTTTGAACAACAGCCCAGAGCCGACGAAAGATGCCATCGCTGCCAACATGCGACGTGCCACAGTAAGCGGGAAAGGTAGACCTTGTGCTACATGGGGAACTCGGGATGCGATATATACAGGGTGAGTCACCTACCGTTACCGCTGGATATATTTCGTAAACCACATCAAACACTGAAGAATCGATTCCACAGACCGAACGTGAGGAGAGGGGCTAGTGTAATTGGTTAATACAAATCATACAAAAATGCACGGAAGTACGTTTTTTAACACAAACCTACGTTTTTTTAAATGGAACCCCGTTAGTTTTGTTAGCACATCTGAACATATAAACAAATACGTAATCAGTGCCGTTTGTTGCATTGTAAAATGTTAATTACATCCGGAGATATTGTAACCTAAAGTTGACGCTTGAGTACCACTCCTCCGCTGTTCGATCGTGTGTATCGGAGAGCACCGAATTACGTAGGGATCCAAAGGGAACGGTGATGGACCTTAGGTACAGAAGAGACTGAAACAGCACATTACGTCCACATGCTAACACCTTTTTATTGGTCTTTTTCTCTGACGCACATGTACATTACCATGAGGGGTGAGGTACACGTACACACGTGGCTTCCGTTTTCAATTACGGAGTGGAATAGAGTGTGTCCCGACATGTCAGGCCAATAGATGTTCAATGTGGTGGCCATCATTTGCTGCACACAATTGCAATCTCTGGCGTAATGAATGTCGTACACGCCGCAGTACATCTGGGGCAATGTCGCCGCAGGCTGCCACAATACGTTGTTTCATATCCTCTGGGGTTGTAGGCACATCACGGTACACATTCTCCTTTAACGTACCCCACAGAAAGAAGTCCAGAGGTGTAAGATCAGGAGAACGGGCTGGCCAATTTATGCGTCCTCCACGTCCCATGAAACGCCCGTCGAACGTGTACCTCACCCCTCATGGTAATGTACATGTGCGTCAGTGAAAAAGACCAATAAAAAGGTGTTAGCATGTGGACGTAATGTGCTGTTCCAGTCTCTTCTGTACCTAAGGTCCATCACCGTTCCCTTTGGATACCTACGTAATTCGGCGCTCTCCGATACACACGACCGAACAGCGGAGGAGTGGTACTCAAGCGTCAACTTTAGGTTACAATATCTCCGGATGTAATTAACATTTTACAGTGCAACAAACGGCACTGATTACGTATTTGTTTATATGTTCAGATGTGCTAACAAAACTAACGGGGTTCCATTTAAAAAAACGTAGGTTTGTGTGAAAAAACATACTTCCGTGCATTTTTGTATGGTTTGTATTAAGCAATTACACTAGCCCCTCTCCTCACGTTCGGTCTGTGGAATCGATTCGTCAGTATTTGATGTGGTTTACGAAATATGTCCAGCGGTAATGTTAGGTGACTCACACTGTATATTGACATATCGAGCTCGTTGGAGAATATCTAGGGATCGAAGGCGATGGTCCGTAAGACCAGCTCTGATCATTAGAAGGAGGCGTCGGCAGGCTCCATCTGAGCCACCGAGGACACAGGTGAATAGCGCCACTGCAGGGACTTATCCCTTGCACGCCCCGCGTGAGACTCACATTTCCAACTGCCCACAATCTACATACGTAATGTTCCTAAGAGATATTTGCTCATCCACTCATTACTCGCGCACACATTTTCAGATGTCCCCATCGAGGTATAGCAACAACACCTGTCAGCAGCTGAGAGTTTCAATTAATTATGATTTATTCTAGAGAAGCTGCACGGTCATCAATGGTATCTGTTCTTTCGAAAACAGTTACTATCTTCATATATATATATATATATATATATATATATATATATATATATATATATATATATATGATGACTTTTGAACATTGTTATCTATCAAAATCTTTCATTTGCTAACTATGCCTATTAGTAGTTAGTGCCTTGAGTAGTTAGAATGGTCCAAATGGCTCTGAGCACTATGGGATTCAACATCTCAGGTCATAAGTCCCCTAGAACTTAGAACTACTTAAACCTAACTAACCTAAGGACATCACACACACCCATGCCCGAGGCAGGATTCGAACCTGCGACCGTAGGAGTCCCGCGGTTCCGGACTGCAGCGCCAGAACCGCTAGACCACCGCGGCCAGCAGTAGTTAGAATCTTTTTTTTAGCTGGCAGTATTGGCGCTCGCTGTAGTGCAGTAGTTCGAGTAACGAAGATTTTTGTGAGGTAGTGATTCATGAAAGGTATAGGTTATTGTTAGTCAGGGCTATTCTTTGGTAGGGATTATTGAAAATCAGAGTGTGTTGTGCTAAAAATATTGTGTCAGTTTAGTGACGATCAGAATAAGCAAAGAGAGAGCTGTCTGTAAACGTTCAGTATTGCTCAGCTGTTTGAAAATCAAATAACGTAGAAGTTCACCAGCACAGTCATTCATAATTTATCAAAGTGGACGTTTCAACGTTTCTGTTCGTAACCAAATGAAAAATGTCAAAATTCTCGACTGCAAGGCCTAAGTATTTAGATTATGTCTGAGAATCAATCATGATCGAAATCATTTCCCACGGCGCCATTTTAGTTTTTAAATTGCACTCATTACATTTTGAACCAATTCACTCAACAGAATACGTTTTGATCAATCACGTTTTATCATAATATGATTTGAAACTACAATACATCTGTACTGAATATCGTCCGCATCCCGTGGTCGTGCGGTAGCGTTCTCGCTTCCCACGCCCGGGTTCGATTCCCGGCGGGGTCAGGGATTTTCTCTGCCTCGTGATGACTGGGTGTTGTGTGATGTCCTTAGGTTTGTTAGGTTTAAGTAGTTCTAAGTTCTAGGGGACTGATGACCATAGATGTTAAGTCCCATAGTGCTCAGAGCCATTTGAACCATTTTTTGTACTGAATATCATAGAATTTCTATTGGCAGGCTATGAAAGGGTTGCTTATTTTTGCTAGCAGGAATTTCTTTTTGCGGGACCTAAGTATTTAGATTATGTTCGAGAATCAATCATGATCGAAATCACCGTGGCGTCATTTTAGTTTTTAAATTGCACTCAATACATTTTGAACCAATTCATTTAACAGAATACGTTTTGATGAATCACGTTTTCACATAATATTATTTGAAACTACAATACATCTGTATTGAATATTACAGAACTTATATTGGCAGGCTACGAAGCGGTTGCTTATTTTTGCTAGCAGGAATTTCTTTTTGCGGAACCTAAGTATTTAGATTATGTTTGAGAATCAATCATGATCGAAATCACTTCCCGTGGCGTCATTTTAGTTTTTAAATTGCACTCAATACATGTTGAACCAATTCACTTACGTTTTGATCAATCACATCTTCACATAATATGATTTCAAAGTAGAATACACCTGTATTGAATATTATAGAATTTATATTGGCAGGGATTGCTTATTTTTGCTAGCAGGAATTTCTTTTTTCTTTTTTTGTTCAGCCGGCCGGTGTGGCTAAGCGGTTCTAGGCGCTTCAGTCTGGAACCGCGCGACCGCTACGGTCGCAGGTTCTAATCGTGCCTCGGGCATGGATGTGTGTGATGACCTTAGGTTAGTTAGGTTTAAGTAGTTCTAGGGGACTGATGACTTCAGATGTTAAGTCCCATAGTGCTCAGAGCCATTTGAACCAATTTTTTGTTCCGGCTGTGATAGAATATCTTGGGCACATTCTTATTTTTTGGCGACGTAACCTTCTCTGATTATTTTGCCCGTTATTTGATTAATGTTGAGGCCCACCTAAGTTTTCAGAACTATCATTATACCGACTGAACTTATTATTTTGGGGTGTTCCTGTTCACCTATGGGTATTATAAGGTCGCAACGGATAACGCCATAATATTTTGCGGGCAGTCAGAAAAAGCTACGTGCTGTGAACTAATCATGTGCCAAGAACTTTAGATTTGGGGAGCGTATTCATCAAATGCTACTAATATGACACTCTTTTCCGGCATGTTGAGAAATAAATTAGTGATAATGGAAATTGCCCTCAAATGAGAAAATCTTTATTTTCTATTAATCTTTTGCATTTTTGACAGTAACCTTTTTGCATTTTACAGATGGACAAACATTCATGATATTTTTATAAGGGATCCTATGTCTTTCTCACTTGAGAATTACAAGCCGTGTTGGCTTTAATCTGCATAGTCCTGTGGAGATGGGAAGATCCGGGGAGCACGTGGTCAATGCTCTATTTTAAAACACAGACATTCACATGCATTAAATCCACACGGGCAAGCAAATGTCGACAGCATTTTTAGTCAGAAGAATTGTATACGCCGCGTGGCTGGCATCGTGCAGGATTTGGTGGCGGCATAATTTTAGCGTGAAGCGCTTGAAAACAAATCGACTCATCTTGCAAAATGCACACTCGATACAGTTTCTCGATAATTTAAAAATGTTCACCACCAACAAAAGTAAGAAGGCAAGGTGTAATAACTTTTAAGGTTTGTGTTGAGAGTAGATTTCTAGTCTCCAGAAAAGTCATTATACTAGAACATAATACGTGTTCCAAAATTCTACAACTGATCGACGTTAGAGATACACGTCTATAGTTCTGCACATCTGTTCGACATCCCTTCTTCAAAACGGGGATGACCGGTGCCCTTTTCCAATCCTTTGGAACGCTACGCTCTTCTAGAGACCTACGGTACACCGCTATTCGTCCACGAGACTCAGAGGGCCATAGACACGGGTTCACAGGTAGATGCCGTGTTTCTTGACTTCCGCAAGGCGTTCGATACAGTTCCCCACAGTCGTTTAATGAACAGCCGGCCGAAGTGGCCGTGCGGTTAAAGGCGCTGCAGTCTGGAACCGCAAGACCGCTACGGTCGCAGGTTCGAATCCTGCCTCGGGCGTGGATGTTTGTGATGTCCTTATGTTAGTTAGGTTTAACTAGTTCTAAGTTCTAGGGGACTAATGACCTCAGCAGTTGAGTCCCATAGTGCTCAGAGCCATTTTGTTTAATGAACAAAGTAAGAGCATATTGACTATCAGACCAATTGTGTGATTGGATTGAACAGTTCCTAGATAACAGAACGCAGCATGTCATTCTCAATGGAGAGAAGTCTTCCGAAGTAAGAGTGATTTCAGGTGTGCCGCAGGGGAGTGTCGTAGGACCGTTGCTATTCACAATATACATAAATGCCCTTGTGGATGACATCGGAAGTTCACTGAGGCTTTTTGCGCATGATGCTGTGGTGTATCGAGAGGTTGTAACAATGGAAAATTGTACTGAAATGCAGGAGGGTCTGCAGCGAATTGACGCATGGTGCAGGGGATGGCAACTGAATCTCAATGTAGACAAGTGTAATGTGGTGCGAATACACAGAAAGAAAGATCCCTTATCATTTAGCTACAAAATAGCAGGTCAGCAACTGGAAGCAGTTAATTCCATAAATTATCTGGGAGTACGCATTAGGAGTGATTTAAAATGAAATGATCATATAAAGTTGATCGTCGGTAAAGCAGATTTCAGACTGAGATTCATTGGAAGAATCCTAAGGAAATGCAATCCGAAAACAAAGGAAGTAGGTTACAGTACGCTTGTTTGCCCACTGCTTGAATACTACTCAGCAGTGTGGGATCCGTACCAGATAGGGTTGATAGAAGAGATAGAGAAGATCCAACGGAGAGCAGCGCGCTTCGTTACAGGAACATTTAGTAGTCGCGAAAGCGTTACGGAGATGGTAGATAAACTCCAGTGGAAGACTCTGCAAGAGAGGCGCTCAGTAGTTCGGTACGGGCTTTTGTTGAAGTTTCGAGAACATACCTTCCCCGAGGAGTCAAGCAGTATATTGCTCCCTCCTACGTATATCTCGCGAAGAGACCGTGAGGATAAAATCAGAGAGATTAGAGCCCACACAGAGGCATACCGACAATCCTTCTTTCCACGAACAATACGAGACTGGAATAGAAGGGAGAACCGATAGAGGTACTCAAGGTACCCTCCGCCACACACCGTCAGGTGGCTTGCGGAGTATGGATGTAGATGTAGATGTAGATTTAAATTTATAGATCGCGTGGTCGCGTTTGACGGAAATCACTTTATTCTGCACGCGATTAATTGAAGTAAAAATTATAACCGGTACCTAAATGATCACTGCAAAAATATTAACGAGAAAAAATTGTTGAGAATAACAAGTAAGTGACATTTTCAAATACCTTTTATCTCGTGTTCGACACAGCCGTTCTGAGGAAACGTCTGGCCGCTTACTTGTCTTCAAACACACCCCGACTAACCGTCGCTGGCTGGTGTGGCCGAGCGGTTCTAGGCGCTTCAGTTTGGAACCACGCGACCGCTACTGTCGCAGGTTCGAATCCTGCCTCGGGCATGGATGTGTGTGATGTGTTTAGATTAGTTAGGTTTAAGTAGTCTTAAGTTCTAGGGGACTGATGACCTCAGAAGTCAAGTCCCATAGTGATCAGAGCCATTTGAACCATTTTGAACAGCCGCGTAATTTAACCGACACGAAAAAGATGCTGTGATATGCAAATGATTGCCTTTTCAGAGCATTCACACAAGGTTGGCGCCGGTGACGACACGTACAACGTGCTGACACGAGGAAAGTCTCCAACCGTTTCTCATACACAAACAGCAGTTGACCGGCGTTGCCTGGTGAAACGTTGTTGTGATGCCTCGTGTAAGGAGGAGAAATGTGTACCATCACGTTTCCGACTTTGATAAAGGTCGGATTGTAGCCTATCGCGATTGCGGTTTATCGTATCGCGACATTGCTGCTCGCGTTGGTCGAGATGCAAAGACTGTTAGCAGAATATGGAATCGGTGGGCTCAGGAGGGTAATACGGAACGCCGTGCTGGATCCCAACGGCCTCGTATCACTAGCAGTAGAGATGACAGGAAATGAGACGCTTAAAGTACTAAAGGAGTTTTGCTGTTTGGGGAGCAAAATAATTGATGATGGTTATAATAGAGAGGATATAAAATGTAGACTGCGTACTGCACGGAAAGCGTTTCTGAAGGAGAGAAATTTGTTAACATCGAGTATAGATTTAATTGTCCGAAAGTCTTTTCTGAAAGTACACTACTGACCATAAAAATTTCTACATCACGAACATGACGTGCTACAGACGCGAAGCTGGCCGGGGTGACCGAGCGGTTCCAGGCGCTTCAGTCTGGAACCGAGCGACCGCTGCGGTCGCAGTTTCGAATCCTGCCTCGGGCATGGATGCGTGTGATGTCCTTAGGTTAGTTAGGTGTAAACATAATCATCAGCCTACCAATTTCAGCCGCTCTCGGACCAAGCGACACAGTTCTAACATACTTGAATGAAAGGTATACACAAGACAACGGACGTTGTACATCGTAGAGGACTTTATCGGCATCAAGGTTGTATAACCATATTACCATAGATAAATACAAACTGATTTTTGAGTTCGCACGGATTTCTCTGTGCTTAAAAGTAGCTGCAAGCCGTCGGACGAACGTTAGTCCATGACATACTACGTAACAACGTAGTATACACCAAAACCGTATCCACAACACTATCGCAACCCCAGACGTGTAACACTGACGAACATAGGTTCACGTTTTTGTATTTGTTTGCTAACAGTCACAGATACAGTAAACAGCAAGAAGAACAAAGAAATCGCAGAAAATATGACTGAAACAGCGGCAACAGTCGTAAAAGCATGCTGTGGCGTTTAATAAACAAGGTATTACGAAATTATTCACAGAAAACAATATTTGGTTCAAATGGCTCTGAGCACTATGGGACTTAACAAAAAAATGGCTCTGAGCACTATGGGACTTAACATCTGAGGTCATCAGTCCCCTAGAGTTAGAACTACTTAAACCTAACTAACCTAAGAACATCACACACATGCATGCCCGAGGCAGGATTCGAACCTGCGACCGTAGCGGTCGCGCGGTTCCGGACTGAAGTGCCTAGAACCGCTTGGCCACTGCGGCCGGCGAACAATATTTCGAACAAAACAGTACACATGAATAATGCTTTGCAATGTTGGATATAAGGATGCTACTTCTGCATGTTTTAGAATCAAAGAACCCACTGATGATGGCAATATCTGTCGCCGAAGCCACTTTGAGAGTAAATAAATAAACAATTAACAAAAGTATTTTGCATCAAGGCGGACCTACAATCCCATGTTTTTGTAACTGCGGGACAATACTACGCTAACTTCCTGGACCAACTACAGCTAAAAGATATGCGAGATTCAGCGAGCAACAATGGCATCTTTCATCGAGACAATGTGCACTTAGACACAAGTGTCGTTGCCACGGCAAAAATACATGAACTAAGAAACAAACTGTTGCCACACCCGCCTTATCCGCCTGATTTGGCTCCACCAAACCTCAAAGGTTTCCTCGCTGGATGGAGATTTTCTTCAAATGAAGAAGTGACAGCTGAAGTTGACGGGAATTTCGCAGACATGGAGAAATCTTTCACAAACTGCGACATCGTCGCGAAAAAACACAGTGACCTGTATAGGTAAAAAGTTTCCTTTAATTTACGTCTGTGGTCACAATCTTTTCTGTTTAACAGATTACCGGTTTCGGTCTTTAATGACCATCATCAGATCTAAAAAAAAAAATAGTTCAAATGGCTCCCCTAGAACTTAGAACTAATTAAACCTAACTAACCTAAGGACATCACACACATCCATGCCCGAGGCAGGATTCGAACCTGCGCGCGTAGCGGTCGCGCGGTTCCAGACTGTAGCGCCTAGAACCGCTCGGCCACATGCTGGCCATCATCAGATCTGTCTCATAAAAACAAGGTCCTAATGCACTGCAGCCATAGTGGCATATTCAACTGTTAAATGCGGAATCAGCACCAGCATCGTCAAATACATATAAATCACATCACATGAGTCATGTTGTCAGTAAAACTACTGTTTAAAACAAGCTTGTTTTAAACATTAGTTTTACTGACAACATGACTGATCCTGGTGTTGATTCCGCATTTAACAGTTGACTATGCCACTATGGCTGCAGTGCATTTGGACCTTGTTTTTATGAGACAGACCTGATGATGGTCATTAAAGACCGGAACCGGTAATCTGTTAAACAGAAAAGATTGTGACCATAGACGTAAATTAAAGGAAACTTATGGAGAAATCTAATTTTCGAGATGGGATCAAGGCACTGGAACGTCGCTGGACCTAGAAAAGTAGTGTACAGCTAGGCTACATTGAAAAATAAAAAAAAAAAATGTTTGACGGAGGTAGGTCTTTTCTTTCTGTACCATTCCGAGACTACCGTCGTAATTTCAGAAAGTGGAGAAGTTTGTCAAATTGTTTGATCGTTTACAGGGACCCTTAGACTCTGTTACACTTACGCCAGTCGATTTTGTTCCGTTCAGAAAAACGTCTTCGTTTGTGTCCGCTGTGCAGGCTCTTCACAGTCGGAGCATGAGGTGTGTGTGTGCCTGCCAGTTATACCTAGGTCAGCGGCAGGTCAGCTGTCGCCGCAACCTCTTCCCCAGTCCTGAGCAGTCAACAACAGCACGTGTCGCAGCGCGTGCCGTCCCCACACCCTGTCACGCAAGTTGCTAACACCTCCTCCCCCACCACGGAAAACACCGCTTCAGCCCTACACTGTTGCTGGGCATCCGTTACTGGACATTAAAGGGGAGTTAGAACGGAAAAAATTATACAGGGTGAGTCACCTAGCATTACCGCTGGATATATTTCGTAAACCACATCAAATACTGACGAATTGATTCCACAGTCCGAACGTGAGGAGAGGGGCTAGTGTAATTGGTTAATACAAACCATACAAAAATGCACGGAAGTATGTTTTTTAACACAAACCTACGTTTTTTTAAATGGAACCCCGTTAGTTTTTTTAGCACATCTGAACATATAAACAAATACGTAATCAGTGCCGTTAGTTGCATAGTAACATGTTAATTACATTCGGAGATATTGTAACCTAAAGTTGACGCTTGAGTACCACTCCTCCGCTGTTCGATCGTGTGTATCGGAGAGCACCGAATTACGTAGGTATCCAAAGGGAACGGTGATGGACCTTAGGAACAGAAGAGAGTGGAACAGCACATTACGTCCACATGCTAACTCCTTTTTGTTGGTCTTTTTCACTGACGCACATGTACATTACCATGAGGGGTGAGGTACACGTTCGACGGGCGTTTCATAGGACGTGGAGGACGCATAAATTGGCCAGCCCGTTCTCCTGATCTTACACCACTGGACTTCTTTCTGTGGGGTACGTTTAAGGAGAATGTGTACCGTGATGTGCCTATAACACCAGAGGATATGAAACAACGTATTGTGGCAGCCTGCGGCGACATTACACCAGATTTACTGCGGCGTGTACGACATTCATTACGCCAGAGATTGCAATTGTGTGCAGCAAATGATGGCCACCACATTGAACATCTATTGGCATGACATGTCGGGACACACTCTATTCCACTCCGTAATTGAAAACGGAAACCACGTGTGTACGTGTACCTCACCCCTCATGGTAATGTACATGTGCGTCAGTGAAAAAGACCAATAAAAAGGTGTTAGCATGTGGACGTAATGTGCTGTTCCACTCTCTTCTGTTCCTAAGGTCCATCACCGTTCCCTTTGGATACCTACGTAATTCGGTGCTCTCCGATACACACGATCGAACAGCGGAGGAGTGGTACTCAAGCGTCAACTTTAGGTTACAATATCTCCGGATGTAATTAACATTTTACTATGCAACTAACGGCACTGATTACGTATTTATTTATATGTTCAGATGTGCTAACAAAACTAACGGGGTTCCATTTAAAAAAACGTAGGTTTGTGTTAAAAAACATACTTCCGCGCATTTTTGTATGGTTTGTATTAACCAATTACACTAGCCCCTCTCCTCACGTTCGGTCTGTGGAATCGATTCGTCAGTATTTGATGTGGTTTACGAAATATATCCAGCGGTAACGTTAGGAGACTCACCCTGTATATCCAAAAAAAATGTACCTACTGTTTAAAAGTCAATAACTTGCAAACTAATTGATGCAGTTGTCTCATTTTTTGGTGAAAGTGTAGCTCAAAGTTCAATTTAAAGATATCTACATCTACATCCATACTCCGCAAGCCACCTGACGGTGTGTGGCGGAGGGTACCTTGAGTACCTCTATCGGTTCTCCCTTCTATTCCAGTATCATATTGTTCGTGGAAAGAAGGATTGTCGGTATGCCTCTGTGTGGGCCTTAATCTCTCTGCTTTTATCCTCATGGTCTCTTCGCGAGATATACGTAGGAGGGAGCAATATAATGCTTGACTCCTCGGTGAAGGTATGTTCTCGAAACTTCAACAAAAGCCCGTACCGAGCTACTGAGCGTCTCTCCTGCAGAGTCTTCCACTGGAGTCTATCTGTCGTCTCCGTAACGCTTTCGCGATTACTAAATGATCCTGTAACGAAGCGCGCTGCTCTCCGTTGGATCTTCTCTATCTCTTCTACCAACCCTATCTGGTACGGATCCCACACTGGTGGGCAGTATTCAAACAGTGGGCGAACAAGCGTATTGTAACCTACTTCCTTTGTTTTCGGATTGCATTTCCTTAGGATTCTTCCACTGAATCTCAGTCTGAAATCTGCTTTACCGACGATCAACTTTATATGATCATTCCATTTTAAATCACTCCTAATGCGTAGTCCCAGATAATTTGTGGAATTAACTGCTTCCAGTTGCTGACCTGCTGTTTTGTAGCTAAATGATAAGGGATCTATCTTTGTATGTATTCGCAGCACATTACACTTGTCTACATTGAGATTCAATTGCCATCCTCTCACCATGTGTCAATTCGCTGCAGATCCTCCTGCATTTCGGTACAATTTTCCATTGTAACAACGTCTCGCTGTACTACAGCATCATCCGCAAAAAGCCTCAGTGAACTTCCGATGTCATCCACAAGGTCATTTACGTATATTGCGAATAGCAACGGTCCTACGACACTCCCCTGCGGCACACCTGAAATCACTCTTACTTCGGAAGACTTCTCTCCATTGAGAATGACATGCTGCGTTCTGTTATCTAGGAACTCTTCAATCCAATCACACAATTGGTCTGATAGTCCATATGCTCTTACTTTGTTCATTAAACGACTGTGGGGAACTGTATCGAACGCCTTGCGGAAGTCAAGAAACACGGCATCTACCTGTGAACCCGTGTTTATGGCCCTCTGAGTCTCGTGGACGAATAGCGCGAGCTGGGTTTCACACGACCTTCTTTTTCGAAACCCATGCTGATTCCTACAGAGTAGATTTCTAGTCTCCAGAAAAGTCATTATACTCGAACATAATACTTGTTCTAAAATCCTACAACTGATAGACGTTAGAGATATAGGTCTATAGTTCTGCACATCTGTTCGACGTCCCTTCTTGAAAACGGGGATGACCTGTGCCCTTTTCCAATCCTTTGGAACGCTACGCTCTTCTAGAGACCTACGGTACAGCGCTGCAAGAATGGGGGCAAGTTCCTGCGCGTACTCTCTGTAAAATCGAACTGGTATCCCGTCAGGTCCAGCGGCCTTTCCTCTTTTGGGCGATTTTAATTGTTTCTCTATCCCTCTGTCGTCTATTTCGATATCTACCATTTTGTCATCTGTGCGACAATCTAGAGAAGGAACTACAGTGCAGTCTTCGAAATGGTCACCATTAACATCCACACACAAACGATGCCGCCGAACTACTGACTGCTACATGTTGTAGCGTTGCTCTTGGGGGGCAAAACGAAAAAGAATTTTCATTTTATTTTTCTTTTAAATGTCGAAAAAGTGAATATTTTGGTGGGCCACTTGGCAACAGAATCAGGGATTGATTACACTATTATAATAACATAACATTGAGCATTAAATACCTGAATAAGAGAAACATTATCATTTCTGTGCATTTTTATATTCGCGATGTAGTCATACCCGGAACAACACTAACGGACCAGAAGATTTATAGACTTTAAAAGAAATGCAACACTACACAATTAAAAAAAAAGTTGGTTCAGAAATAATAGGAAAACGATAATGTTTCTTCTGCCTCATGCGGGAAGGTTAATTTACTAAAATAAGCACACTTATCCCTAACACACTTTTTCTTAATGCTACATACCTTTTCATATTAAATTACAATAGATGACCATTGTGGTTAAATTCTTTATACATAACAGTCAAAATGTCCTCTTGATGCTGTCTGTTCGTAATCAGTTACAAGAAACTACATATTTTCTGATTGCAAAAATAACAATTAGCATAGTCACTCAATATTTTCACATGAAATATAAAATACCGTTGCGTAACGCAGCAAGTCCGCGTCCGCCTTTTGCGGATTACAAACAGTAAAAGGTGAGGCGCCAATTGCCTCCTTTGTCTTGAAACAACAGAATTCTTTTTTATATCGTTAATCGATACATGTACATAGAGTGAAACTTCCCCTTTAGAAAAATTTATACACGACTGTGCTTTAACTGACACACAATATTTCGCTACAATATTTTTAGCGCAACGCAATGTGACTTTCAATAATCCCTACAAAAGAATGGCCCTGACTAACACTAAACTATACCTTTCACAAATGACTTACCTCACAAAAATCTTCGCTACTCATGCTACTGCAATACAGCGAGCGCCACTACTGCCAGCTAAATAAAAGATTCATACTATGGAAGGCACTAACTACTGATAGGGATAGTTAGCAAATGAAAGATTTTAATAGAGAACAAACAATGTATTTACGATGATATCATCATTTATAAATATAGCAGTTCATGACAAATTTCAAAACTCCGCCATCTCTCTCCCCACATCCACCACTGCTGGCGGCTCACCTCCAACTGCCCAACGCTACGCGCTGTTCACAGCCAGCTGCCTAACACTACAATGGCGAGTATTACAACAATGAAAAGCAGCCACAGACTGCACACAGCACAGCCAGTGATTTTCATACAGAGGTGGCGTTACCAATAAAAAAACCTAAACAGCCTACTTACAAGAGATTTACAGGCACCGAGCAAGAACTGCAAAGATAAAGAATAATACATTCTGTCGCTGCTATGCGATGGTTCATTTTACTTTACAATTGTTCGATAACTCTAGGCCATCAGGCGTTTACTATTGAGCGTATATAAATGTTTGTGAGGCGAAAATTACTAATATTACAATGTTCAGTTGGATATTTGCACATGAATGTACGATGGATTCAAATGCGCGTGGCTTTTGTCGGTAAACGACGTCCTTTGGTGTTCCCCACTGGTAAAAGTCCAGAGGAGTTAGGTCTGGGGAACGTGGTGGATACTCCACAGCACCTCTACGGCCTATCCATCTTCCTGGTAGATTTTCGTCGAGATACGCTCTAACACGATTTTGGTAGTGGGCTGGGGCACCATCTTGTTGAAAGTAAACTCTTCCGTCTCCATACAAGTCTCGGATGGCAGGTAAAATGGATGTCTGAAGCTTTTGAAGGTACACCTCACCGGTAACTGCGACGTCAAAGAAGAATGGCCCAATCGAGCGCCGGTAAGACAACCCACACCACATATTTACTCCTGGCAAATTCACGGCTTTGTCTACACGGACGTTCGGATTTTGGGCGGCCCAGTAGACGCAATTGTGGCGATTTACTGTACCATTGAATTTGAACTGTGCCTCTTCATACCACACAATCATCTCTGCAAACACTTCATCGTCGCATCCCGTGTTAGTAAACCACTCGCAGTACTCCATTCTACGATCTGGGTCGTCCTCGTTCACTGTGTGCAGCAATCGTGGGAGGTAGCACTCCCACTTTGCTGTCTTCAAAATTCGCCGAACACTTGAGCGACTCACTCCAGTTTCAAGGGCACACTGTCTCACAGACTTCTGTGGTGAGCGAGTGAATTGTAGCACACGACGGGAGTTAGCTGGACTTGTTACTGTTATAGGTCGTCCAGGTCGTTGTTTGTGGACATCTTTAACACAGCCTTCGGCTTCAAATTTGTCTCGAATGCGACGACGTTTGATAATTTCGCCATTGCCGTTGAACATCATTAATGTTTTCGTACTTAAAATACCACTTCAAAATTGACTTGCTTTCATCGAATGTAAGCCTTGCGCCAGCCATGTTTACTCGAGTGACTAGGTGCAACTAAGAACAAAACTCTTGACTATCTGGCGACTGTCATCTGACAAAACAAAACAACGCAATACAACGCTTGTGTGGCGATTGCCGGAACTGCAAACTATTACACTACCAAAGATGAGACAACTCTCTCAATTAGATTGCCAGTTATGGACTTTTAAAGAGTGGATACATTTTTGGACCCCTCTGTATATATATACCGTGTGATCAAAAAGTCAGTATAAATTTGAAAACTGAATAAATCACTGAATAATGTAGATAGAGAGGTACAAATTGACACATGCTGGGAATGACATGGGGTTTTATTAGAACCAAAAAAATAAAAAAGTTCAAAAATTTCCGACAGGTGGCGCTTCATCTGATTAGAACAGCAATAATTAGCATAACAAAGTAAGACAAAGCAAAGATGATGTTCTTTACAGGAAATGCTCAATATGTCCACCATCATTCCTCAACAATAGCTGTAGTCGAGGAATAATGTTGTGAACAGCACTGTAAAGCATGTCCGGAGTTATGGCGAGGCATTGGCGTCGGATGTTGTCTTTCAGCATCCCTAGAGATGTCGGTCGATCACGATACACTTGCGACTTCAGGTAACCCCACAGCCAATAATCGCACGGACTGAGGTCTGGGGACCTGGGAGGCCAAGCGTGACGAAAGTGGCGGCTGAGCACACGATCATCACCAAACGACGCGCGCAAGAGATCTTTCACGCGTCTAGCAATATGGATTGGAGCGCCATCCTGCATTTTGGTTCTAATAAAATCCCATGTCATTCCAAGCATGTGTGTCAATTTTTACCTATCTACATTATTCTGTGGTTTATTAAGTTTTCAAATTTATACTGACTTTTTGATCACCCAGTATATATATATATAAACTTATAAACTCACATGGGAAGCATTTTACATTATTTTTGTAAATATAATCTACACTGGTTGAAAATGTGAAAATTTTTGGAGGCATTACTTCAAGATCTAATAAAATGGGCAAATTTTTATAGAGAAGGCTGTGTTAAATGTTGGTCATGTCCAGAAGACGATGGGTACCAGGTTGAGGAAGTTGAAACAGAGTTTGAGAGACAAGGAACTTTCTGGTGGCAAAACCATCAGAGGCAGGCTGACAGACAAAATGGTTGATCAACTACAGCAGTATTATGAGATGGCCATTAGAAATAATACTGAGGATTTGTTGAAAATGAAGCAGGCAGTATCGGCTACCTTCTTCCACAGACTGTCGACTGATGAAAAACCAGTACACCACCTGGACCTGATTCATAGTGCAATTACCGCAATGCCCAGTACTCAAACAGTTCACACAGCCATAAACATGCCATCCCAGCAGTACTCGTGGGTATCATAAACCCTGAAGAAGTGTCTGCATGGTCAGACTCAAAATCGCAATGAGTCGTTCAATAATTTTATATGGACTCGCTTACCAAAAAATGTTTTTGTTCGAATGCAGACATTAAAATGGAGAGTTTAGTGATGCTGTTATTGCTTTTAATGATGACAACACAGTTAGGGTGAAAGTGCCACAGCATATGGGAATTAATCCTGGAGCAAACTGCGTCAGACAACTTGAACGGATGGACAAGGTTCGCATTGATAAAGCAGAGTATGCAGCACAGTTGGCCACTAAGGAGTCCAGAAAGAAGAAAAGAAGAAAAAACTTGGAGAAAGATCAAGAGGATGATATACAGTATGGTGTAGAGTGCTTATGAGTGACTAAAAATGGGCCGCGCGGGATTAGCCAAGCGGTCAGGGGCGCTGCAGTCATGGACTGTGCGGCTGGTCCCGGCGGAGGTTCGAGTCCTCCCTCGGTCACGGGTGTGTGTGTGTGTGTGTGTGTTTGTTTGTCCTTAGGGTAATTTAGGTTAAGTAATGTGTAAGCTTAGGGACTAATGACCTTAGCAGTTAAGTCCCATAAGATTTCACACACATTTGAAATTTTTTTTTTACTAAAAATGAAAAAATAAGCATATATTAAGCGAGTTACAGTCTTTTGAAATTTTAGAAGCCGTTGCTGAAAATTTACATTTTCTGTTGCATTTTTCCCTTAATCTCAGAAACCAAGTATGAACTAATAACATACATATTCAGAGTCTAGTGACCTGAAAGAAGAACACGATCTTATGTATAATTAAAATTGTTTAGGATAACGTGCAAAAAAGGTACACAAAATTGTATTAGAACAAATAAGCCCTCGGTCACAAATATTAAGTCAAAATTGACCAGGTTTCGACGCTACTATGAGCGTCGTCTTCAGAATTAAACTAACTGTTCTAAAACATATTAGATATGTAATACATTAATAAAATTAAAGTTTGTACTGACTGGGAAGAGATGCAATACTTACAAATCACATTTTAAAAAATTTAAGCCGGAAAATACGGCATCTCTTCCCAGTCATTGTTGTTGTTGTTGTTGTGGTCTTCAGTCCAGAGACTGGTTTGATGCACCTCTCCATGCTACTCTATCCTGTGCAAGCTTCTTCATCTCCCAGTACTTACTGCAACCTACGTCCTTCTGAATCTGCTTAGTGTATTCATCTCTTGCTCTCCCTCTAGGATTTTTACCCTCCAAGCTGCCCTCCAATACTAAATTTGTGATCCCTTGATGCCTCAGAACATGTCCTACCAACCGATCCCTTCTTCCAGTCAAGTTGTGCCACAAACTGCTCTTCTCCCCGATTCTATTCAGTACCTCCTCATTAGTTATGTGATCTACCCATCTGATCTTCAGCATTCTTCTGTAGCACCACATTTCGAAAGCATCTATTCTCTTCTTGTCCAAACTATTTATCGTCCACGTTTCACTTCCATACATGGGTACACTCCATACAAATACTCTCAGAAACGACCTCCTGACACTTAAATCTATACTCCATGTTAACAAATTTCTCTTCTTCAGAAACGCTTTCCTTGCCATTGCCAGTCTACTTCGACCATCATCAGTTATTTTGCTCCCCAAATAGCAAAACTCCTTTACTACTTTAAGTGTCTCATTTCCTAATCTAATTCCCTCAGTATCACCCGACTTAATTCGACTACATTCCATTATCCTCGTTTTGCTTTTGTTGATGTTCATCTTATATCTTCCTTTCAAGACACTGTCCATTGCGTTCAACTGCTCTTCCAAGTCCTTTGCTGTCTCTGACAGAATTACAATGTCATCGGCGAACCTCAAAGTTTTTATTTCTTCTCCATGGATTTTAATACCTACTCCGAACTTTTCTTTTGTTTCCTTTACTGCTTGCTCAATATACAGATTGAACAACATCAGCCGGCCGAAGTGGCCGTGCGGTTAAAGGCGCTGCAGTCTGGAACCGCAAGTCCGCTACGGTCGCAGGGTTCGAATCCTGCCTCGGGCATGGCTGTTTGTGATGTCCTTAGGTTAGTTAGGTTTAACTAGTTCTAAGTTCTAGGGGACTAATGACCTCAGAAGTTGAGTCCCATAGTGCTTCGAGCCATTTGAACCATTTGAACAACATCGGGGAGAGGCTACAACCCTGTCTTACTCCCTTCCCAACCATTGCTTCCCTTTCATGTCCCTCGACTCTTATAACTGCCATCTGGTTTCTGTACAAATTGTAAATAGCCTTTCGCTCCCTGTACTTTACCCCTGCCACCTTTAGAATTTGAAAGAGAGTGTTCCAGTCAACATTGTCAAAAGCTTTCTCTAAGTCTACAAATGCTAGAAACGTAGGTTTGCCTTTCCTTAATCTTTCTTCTAAGATAAGTCGTAAGGCCAGTACTGCCTCATGTGTTCCAATATTTCTACGGAATCGAAACTGATCTTCCCCAAGGTTGGCTTCTACTAGTTTTTTCATTCGTCTGTAAAGAATTCGCGTTAGTATTTTGCAGCCGTGGCTTATTAAACTGATAGTTCGGTAATTTTCACATCTGTCAACACCTGCTTTCTTTGGAATTCGAATTATTATATTCTTCTTGAAGTCTGAGGGTATTTCGCCTGTTTCATACATCTTGCTCACCAGATGGTAGAGTTTTGTCAGGACTGGCTCTCCCAAGGCCGTCAGTAGTTCCAATGGAATGTTGTCTACTCCGGGGGCCTTGTTTCGACTCAGGTCTTTCAGTGCTCTGTCAAACTCTTCACACACTATCTTATCTCCCATTTCATCTTCATCTACATCCTCTTCCATTTCCATAATATTGACCTCAAGTACGTCGCCCTTGTATAGACCCTCTATATACTCCTTCCACCTTTCTGCTTTCCCTTCTTTGCTTAGAACTGGATTTCCATCTGAGCTCTTGATATTCATGCAAGTGGTTCTCCTTTCTCCGAAGGTCTCTTTAATTTTCCTGTAGGCAGTATCGATCTTACTAGTGAGATAAGCCTCTACATCGTTACATTTGTCCTCTAGCCATCCCTGCTTAGCCATTTTGCACTTCCTGTCGATCTCATTTTTGAGACGTTTGTATTCCTTTTTGCCTGTTTCATTTACTGCATTTTTCAGTCGTTACAGACTTTAATTTTATTAATGTATTATATACCTAATATGTTTTAGAACAGTTAGTTTAATTCCGAAGACGACGTTCATAGTAGAGTCGAAACCTGGTCAATTTTGACTTAATATTTGTGACCGAGGGCTTATTTGTTCTAATATAATTCTGACACGGTCACTGAACCTTAACAGCTATGTTCAAAGCTTAAAAAAATTGTATTTCCAAAAGCAGTGGCTGAAATGCAATTATTGTAGTTCAATAGACTCAGAACATACAGTTCAATGTCCTGTAAAAGTTTCATGACAATGGCTACAAGGACTCCTGAAATACAGGGAAGCCAAGTCACAAAATTTAACATTGTCGGGATAGGGGGTTCCAACCCCACTGCATATGGATTGTATCCGCCATTGGGCTTTGTCGCTGCTTGGACTCTCCTGGGCATATTTTCAGTGAGGTACATGATTGCTTGACAATTCATATGGTGAACATTTTTTTAAAAGATACGGATATTAAAACTGTTAAAATGAAACTGAATAAAATTCCGATGTCCCCTGCAGCCGTATTTCTTCAGGTCACTCATTAACCCAGGCAACCGTTTTCGCAACTTTTGAGTTGCGTCTTCAAGTGCAAATATCTGTACGAAATAGTTTTTTTTTTAATTAATGCAGTTATGTGAGATACTGAAAGATAGACTTAAACATGGAAAAAATATTGCTAGGAAACTGGTGTGGATCACACACTCCCCACAAGAACGGGCTTACACGAGGGACGGTCAAAAAGTTTCTAGCCAGAGATGGCTACCGTAATGTCTCGCACAAACACCACCACCTACTTTTTACGGCGGCCCTTTGTGGGTATGCAAGTCAAATTTCGCGGCTCCAGCTTCGTTAGTTTTGCCGCTAGAATGCATTGTATATCGCAGTGTAAGCAAAATGGCGAATATCGAGAGAATCAACAACTGTGCTGTGATCGAATGTCTGCATTTGAAGAGAATGCGCTCAAGGATATTGCGGAGGACATGCGGAATACGCGTAAGGGCAGTACTCTGTTTTATGCAACAGTGAAAAACTGGGTGGCAGACTTCAAACGTGGTAGAACGAGTGTGGGAGATGCGCCATGGAGCGGAAATCCTGTCGCCTTTGCCACTGATGAAACAGTGACTGCAATTCGCGATACGATTTTGCAGGATACATTCAAAACACATTTCGAATCTCCCACGGGTATGCTCGTGGCATTGTTGTGGATATTTTGGGAATACAGAAAGTTTCATCTCGGTGGGTCACAAAAGACTCGAATGCAGATCAGAGACGTGCGGTGTTGTGATGAAATCGTCCGCCAAATTGAAGCCGATGAAGACGGCTTTCTTGCGAGATATCTGCATCTACATCTACGTGATTACTCTGGTATTCACAATAAAGTGCCTGGCAGAGGGTTCAACGAACCACCTTCAAGCTGTCTCTCTACCGTTCCACGGCACGCGGGAAAAACGAGCACTTAAATTTTTCTCTGCGTGCCCTGATTTCTCTTGTTTTATCGTGATGCTCATTTCTACTTATGTAGGTGGGTGCCAACAGAATGTTTTCGCAATCGGAGGAGAAAACTGGTGATTGAAATTTGTTGAGAAGATCCGGCCGCAACGAAAATCGCCTTTGTTTTAATGATTGCCACACCAATTCACGTGTCATGTCTGTGGCACTACCTCGCCTACTTCGCGATAATACTAAACGAGTTGCCCTTCTTTGTACTTTTTCGATGTCATCCGTCAGTCCCACCTGATGCGGATCCCACGCCGCACTGCAATACTCCAGAATAGGGCGGACAAGCGTGGTGTAAGCAGTCTCTTTGGTAGACCTGTTGCACATTCTAAGTGTTCTGCCAATGAATCGCAGTCTTTGGTTTGCTCTACCCACAATATTATCTGTGTGATCGTTCCAATTTACGTAATTTGTAATTGTAATCCCAAGGTATTTAGCTGAATTTACAACCTTCAGATTTGTGTGACTTATCGCGTAATCGAAATTTAGCTGATTTCTTTTAGTACTCATGCGAATAACTTCACACTTTTCTTTATTCAGGGTCAATTGCCTCTTCGCACCATACAGATATCTTATCTAAATCATTTTGCAAGTCGTTTTGATCATCGGATGACTTTACAAGACAGTAAATGAAAGCATCATCTGCAAACAATCTAAGAAGCCTACTCAGATTGTCTCCTATGTCGTTAATATAGATCAGGAACAATAGAGGGCCTATAACACTTTCTTGAGGAACGCCGGATATTACTTCTGTTTTACTCCATGACATTCTGTCTATTACTACGAACTGTGACCTTTCCGACTGGAAATCACGAATCCAGTCGCACAACTGAGGCGATACTCCGTAGGCACGCAGTTTGGTTAGAAGACGCTTGTGCGGAACGGTGTCGAAAGCCTTCTGGAAATCTAAAAGTATGGAATAAATTTGACATTCCCTGTCAATAGCATGTATTACTTCACGAGTATAAAGAGCTAGTTGTGTTTCGCAAGAAAGATATTTTCTGAATCCGTGCTGACTACGTGTCAATAAATCGTTTTCTTCGAGGTAGTTCATAATGTTCGAGTACAGTATATGTTGCAAAACCCTACTGCAAATCGACGTTAGTGATATGGGCCTGTAATTCAGCGGATTACACCTACTTCCCTTTTTAGGTATTGGTGTGTCTTGAGCAATTTTCCAGTCTTTAGGTACGGATCTTTCTGTGAGCGAGTGTTGTGTATAATTGCTGAATATGGAGCTATTTTATCAGCATACTCTGAGAGGAACCTGACTGGTATACAATCTGGACTGGAGGCCTTGCTTTTATTAAGTGATTTAAGCTGCTTTGCTACACCGAGAATATCTACTTCTAAGTTTCTCATCTTGGCAGTTGTTCTTGATTGCAATTCAGGAATATTTACTTCGTCTTCTTTGGTGAAGGAGTTTCGGAAAACCGTGTTTAATAACTCTGCTTCAGTGGCCATGTCGTGAGTGACTTCACCGTTGTTATCGCGCAGTGAAGGTACTGATTGCGTCTTGCCACTGGTGTGCTTTGTGTATGACCAGAATGTCTTTGGGTTTTCTGCCAGATTTCGAGACAGAATTTCGTCGTGGAAATTATTAAAAGCATCTCGCATTGAGGTACGCGCTATATTTCGACCTTCTGTAAAACTTTGCCAATCTTGGGGATTTTGCGTTCTTTTAAATTTGGTATGCTTTTTTCGTTGCTTCTGCAACAACGATGTGGCCCGTTTTGTGTACCATGGGGGATCAGTACCATCACTTATTAATTTATGCTGTATATATCTCTCAACTGCTGTCGATACTATCTCTTTGAAAAAATTCCACAACTTTTCTACACTTCCATGATCTGATCGGAAGGAGTGCAGACAGTCTATCAAAAAGTTGTTAAGAGCATTTTTATCAGCTTTTTTAAATAGATATACTTTGCCCTTCTTTTTGATGGTTGTGGGTGTTATGGTAATCAGCCTAGCATAACTGCCTTGTGCTCGCTAATCCCTGTATTCGTCACAACACTCACTATTTGTCCAGGATTATTTGTTGCTAAGAGGTCAAGTGTGCTTTCGCAACCATTTACGCTTCGAGTGGGCTCATCAACTAATTGTTCAAAACAATTTTCTGAGAAAGCGTTCAGTACAATTTCGGATGACGTTTTATGCCTGCCGCCGGCTTCAAACGTATAATTTTTCCAGCATACCGAGGGTAGGTTGAAGTCACCACCGACTATAACTGACAATGGATTAAACGTGGTCTCACCACTTTGATCCTGAAACAAAACAACTGTCACAACAATAGAAACATCTTTCATGCCTAATAAAAAAAAAAAAGTCCGGGTGCGAAAGTCAGCCGGTAAGGTGATGGAACGGGTCTTTTGGGATGCAGAAGGGGTAATTATGGTGGATTACTTGCAAAAGGTCGTAACGATCAATGCAGCATACTATAGCACGCCCCTGCGCTGTTTGAAAGAAGAGATAAAGAAAAAAGAGGCGCGAAGTTCTTTTGCATCATGACAACGCACCGGCCCACAAAGCCCTTGCAACACTGGAAACTCTGCGTGACTGCAGGTTCGAATTGTCACCTCATCTGCCATATTCTCCAGATTTGGCTCCATCAGACTTCTTTCTTTCACCAGAACTAAAAAAAAAAAAAAAAAAAAAAAAAAAAAAAAAAAAAAAAAAAAAACCTTGAAGGACGATGACTTCACAATGATGATGCAGAGATCTATGCTGTGAACGCTTGGATGGACTCGAAATCCTTTTATTTCAATGGTTTGCAGAACATACTTGAGCGTATCCGGAAGTGTATTTTGAAAAATAAATTGGTATTATGAAATTTCTGTTGTTGTTGTTCTTGTGGCCTTCACTCCTGAGACTGGTTTGATGCAGCTCTCCATGCTGCTCTATCCTGTGCAAGCTTCTTCATCTCCCAGTAACTACATGAATCTACATCCTTCTGAATCTCTTTAGTGTATTCATCTTTTGGTCTCCCTCTACGATTTTTACCCTCCTCACTCCCCTGCAATACTCAATTTGTGATCCCTTGATGCCTCAGAACATGTCCTAGCAACCTATCCCTTCTTCTAGTCAAGTTGTGCCACAAATTCCTCTTCTCCCCAATCCTATTCAATACCTCCTCATTAGTTATGTGATCTACCCATCTAATCTTCAGCATTCTTCTGTAGCACCACATCTCGAAAGCTTCTATTCTCTTCTTGTCCAAAATATGGCTACACTCCATACAAATACTTTCAGAAACGACTTCCTGACACTTAAATCTATACTCGATGTTAACAAATTTCTCTTCTTCAGAAACGCTTTCCTTGTCATTTACAGTCCACATTCTATATCCTCCCTACTTCGACCATCATCAGTTATTTTTCTCCCCAAATAGCAAAACTCCTTTACTACTTTAAGTGTCTCATTTCCTAATCTAACTCCCTCAGCATCACCCGACTTAATTCGACTACATTTTGTTGATGTTCATCTTGTAGCCTCCTTTCAAGACACTGTCCATTCCATCAACTGCTCTTCCAAGTCCGCCGGCCGAAGTGGCCGCGCGGTTCTGGCGCTGCAGTCTGGAATCGCGAGACCGCTACGGTCGCAGGTTCGAATCCTGCCTCGGGCATGGATGTGTGTGATGTCCTTAGGTTAGTTAGGTTTAACTAGTTCTAAGTTCTAGGGGACTAATGACCTCAGCAGTTGAGTCCCATAATGCTCAGAGCCATCTTCCAAGTCCTTTGCTGTCTCTGACAGAATTACAATGTCATCGGTGAACCTCAAAGTTTTTATTTCTTCTCCGTGGATTTTAATACCTACTCCGAATTTTTCTTTTGTTTCCTTTACTGCTTGCTCAATATACAGATTGAATAGCATCGGGGAGAGGCTACAACCCTGTCTCACTCCCTTCCCAACCACTGCTTCCCTTTCATGTCCCTCGAGTCTTATAACTGCCATCTGGTTTCTGTACAAATTGTAAATAGCCTTTCGCTCCCTGTATTTTACTCCTGCCACCTTCATAGTTTGAAAGAGAGTATTCCAATCAACATTGTCAAAAGGTTTCTCTGAGTTTACAAATGCTAGAAACGTAGGTTTGCCTTTTCTTAATCTTTCTTCTAAGATAAGTCGTAAGGTTAGTATTGCCTCACGTGTTCCAACATTTCTACGGAATCCAAACTGATCTTCCCCGAGGTCGGCTTCTACCAGTATTTCCATTCGTCTGTAAAGAATTCGCGTTAGTATTTGGCAGATATGACTTATTAAACTGATAGTTCGGTAATTTTCACATCTGTCAACACCTGCTTTCTTTGGGATTGGGATTATTATATTCTTCTTGAAGTCTGAGGGTATTTCACCTGTGTCATACATCTTGCTCACCAGATGGTAGAGTTTTGTCAGGACTGGCTCTCCCAAGGCTGTCAGTAGTTCTAATGGAATGTTGTCTACTCCCGGGGCCTTGTTTCGACTCAGAGGTCTTTCAGTGCTCTGTCAAACTCTTCACGCAATATCGTATCTCCCATTTCATCTTCATCTACATCCACTTCCATTTCCATAATATTGTGCTCAAGTACATCGCCCTTGTATAGACCCTCTATATACTCCTTCCACCTTTCGTCTTTCACTTCTTTGGTTAGATCTGGGTTTCCATCTCAGTTCTTGATATTCACACAAGTGGTTCTCTTATCACCAAAGGTCTCTCTAATTTTCCTGTAGGCAGTATCTATCTTACCCCTAGTGAGATAAGCCTCTACATCCTTACATTTGTCCTCTAGCCATCCCTGCTTCGCCATTTTGCACTTCCTGTCGATCTCATTTTTGAAACGTTTGTATTCCTTGTTGCCTGCTTCATTTACTGCATTTTTGTATTTTCTCCTTTCATCAATTAAATTCAGTATCTCTTCTGTTGTCCAAGGATTTCTACTAGCCCTCGTCTTTATACCTACTTGATCCTCTGCTGCCTTGACTATTTCATTTCTCAAAGCTACCCATTCTTCTTCTACTGTATTTGTTTCCCCCATTCCTGTCAATTGTTCCCTTATGCTCTCCCTGAAACTCTGTACAACCTCTGGTTTAGTCAGTTTATCCAGGTCCCATCTCCTTAAATTCCCACCTTTTTGCAGTTTTTTCAGTTTTAATCTACGGTTCATAACCAATAGGTTGTGGTGAGAGTCCACTTCTGCCCCTGGAAATGTCTTACAATTTAAAACCTGGTTCCTAAATCTCTGTCTTACCATTATACAGGGTGTTACAAAAAGGTACGGCCAAACTTTCAGGAAACATTCCTCACACAAAAAGAAAGAAAATATGTTATGTGGACATGTGTCCGGAAACGCTTACTTTCCATGTTAGAGCTCATTTTATTGCTTCTCTTCAAATCACATTAATCGTGGAATGGAAGCACACAGCAACAGAACGTACCAGCGTGACTTCAAACACTTTGTTACAGCAAATGTTCAAAATGTCCTCCGTTAGCGAGGATACATGCATCCACCCTCCCTCGCATGGAATCCCTGATGCGTTGATGCAGCCCTGGAGAATGGCGTATTGTATCACAGCCGTCCACAATACGAGCACGAAGAGTCTCTACATTTGGTACCGGGGTTGCGTAGACGAGAGCTTTCAAATGCCCCCATAAATGAAAGTCAAGAGGGTTGAGGTCAGGAGAACGTGGAGGCCACGGTATTGGTCCGCCTCTACCAATCCGTCGGTCACCGAATCTGTTGTTGAGAAGCGTACGAACACTTGGACTGAAATGTGCAGGAGCTCCATCGTGCATGAACCACATGTTGTGTCGTACTTGTAAAGGCACATGTTCTAGCAGCACAGGTTGAGTATCTCGTATGAAATCATGAAAACGTGCTCCATTGAGCCTAGGTGGAAGAACGAAACTAAAATGAGCTCTAACATGGAAATTAAGCGTTTGCGGACACATGTCCACATATGTTTTCTTTCTTTGTGTGTGAGGAATGTTTCCTGAAAGTTTGGCCGTACCTTTTTGTAACACCCTGTATAATCTATCTGCAGCACTATAGACTTGAAAGGGTTTGAAATCGATATAGTATTCCAGGGTTAAGGGCGGCGTCATGAGTTCTATCCGCTGTGTGGGCTGTTCATCCTTGGAGTGTGAGGTGCGACTGCGGAGTGGGCAGACGGCACAATGCACTCTGCCCGTTACAGGCAGGTCAGCAGCCGCCGCAGATTCGTCTGCAGTCAACAACAGCACGTGTCGGAGCATGCGCCGTCCCCACACCCTGTCACACAAGTTTCTGACGCCTCCTCCCACAACCAGGGAAAACACTGATCCAGCCCTGCATGGGGACATCCGTCACTGGACATCAGTTTGGGATGTGTCCACCCTTGACATTTGTCACGGTTTGAGCTCCGCTTGAACTCGGCCCAATCTGAGCGAGTTACATGATTGCTTGACAAGTGATACGGTGAAAACTTTTCTTTTTCTTTTTAAATACGGGTGTTGAAACTGTTAAAATGAAACTGGATGAAATGTCCAATGGTCCGCTGTATCCTAAATGTGTTCAGATCGCTTGTAACGCACACAAGCGGTTTCGCAACTCTTGAGTCGCGTCTTCCGTCGAAAATATGTCTCTAATATCTGTACAAAATAGTTTTTAAATTAATTCAGTTATCTCAGATAATGGCATGTAGTCGAATTATGGCAGGTAATGCTGAGGGAATTAGATTAGGAAATGAGACACTTAAAGTAGTAAAGGAGTTTTGCTATTTGGGGAGCAAAATGACTAATGATGGTCGGATATAAAACGTAGACTGGCAATGGCAAGGAAAGCGTTTCTGAAGAAGAGAAATTTGTTAACATCGAGTATAGATTTAAGTGTCAGGAAGTCGTTTCTGAAAGTATTTGTATGGAGTGTAGCCATGTATGGAAGTGAAACGTGGACGATAAATAGTTTGGACAAGAAGAGAGTAGAAGCTTTCGTAATGTGGTGCTACAGAAGAACGCTGAAGATTAGATGGGTAGATCACATAACTAATGAGGAGGTATTGAATAGAATTGGGGAGAAGAGGAGTTTGTGGCACAACTTGACAAGAAGAAGGGACCGGTTGGTAGGGCATGTTCTGAGGCATCGAGGGATCAAAAATTTAGTACTGGAGGGCAGCGTGGAGGGTAAAAATCGTAGAGGGAGACCAAGAGATGAATACACTAAGCAGATTCAGAAGGATGTAGGTTGCAGTAGGTACTGGGAGATGAAGATGCTTGCACAGGATAGAGTGGCATGGAGAACTGCATCAAACCAGTCTCAGGACTGAAGACCACAACAACAACAACAACAACAGAATATTCTAAAATACAGAATGACTAGACTTAAATACGTAAAAAAATATTACGCATCAAGCTAGAGTACTGGTGTGGATCACATCCGGCCCACAAGAACAGTATCTCCGTTGACTCCGTAACAGCCTCCAAAAATTTAGCTGGACATAGGGGATGGTCCACTGAACAATTTGAGGTAGGAAACCTGCGAATGGAGAAAGCAGCTTGAGGAGATAAAACGGAAAAAAAAATCACTTTACTCTGTACTTTTTATTTACATTCGTTACAGTTAGCGTAATGAACGTACGTGTACTGTATCTTACAAAATGTGCTGGAACTGACGGCTATCAACCTCAATGCAAGCACGACAACAGCAAACAAGATTCTGACGCACCCTGACAAACATCCCAGGTGTGTTGAAAGGGTCCCGAAGCCACCTTTCATTGCCAACGCTCGTAGTGGTCAAGTCGGCAAAGAGGTTTCCGCTACTTGGGAGAAATCCACCTGCGTTAGGTTGGTGGCGGAAATGGCATCCTGGGGTTTTCCGGTCCACGCGGAGCGTGGAAGAGGCTGGAGAAGCGGGAGGCAGTCTGCCGCCGGTACGGGAAGCGTACACAGCTGTGCTCCAGTCGAAGAAGGGTGAGTTGGACTGACCGCGTGGCGCGTTGTCACATAGAGAGGGGAGCTTTTAGCTTTTGGTCTCGAATTTCGTCTTATAAAGATTTACTTGCTGGGTTGCAGCAGGGAATGCTAGGCTTTTGTAGACTTTCAGTTTGATTCCCAATGCAGTCTTGACTTTGACCCGTGAGAGGAACGCAGCACAAAGGAGTTGCATATGTTGAAGTGCCCTCGGTTCAGTGTGAATGTTTATGTGCCTACAACTGTGTGTGTATGCTTCTAATCTTTTCCGGATCTTGGTAATTTTTGTGTATTTGTGAATTTTCTTTGTCTCATGTGATTAAAATTTGGCCACGGTCCATAGAAATTGTCTCCGCGGACCGAGTGGGCACGCGAGTCTGTTATGAAACGTATAGTATTTCACAAGCAATTGTACATAGTTAGCATGCACAGCAGTCTATAGATGCACTACATCAATGCTTTAAGGAATAAATAATTTTGCCTTCAATCTTATCTTGTGTACCGATGTTACGTCGCCGATACCTTCGCCATTTACCTTGTAGTTTTCCTTGTTGGCTCACCTATAGCGTTTCCATGTGCACAGGTGTAGTGATTAGTGTCCCTTTTTTTATCTGAAACAAATGCTCTGGAATAGATCGTGTTTTCACGAATCTTGCTGCAGGCTGCACTTACGCATGGTGTTCACGCCCTCTTTACTTTACTCAATATTTGATTCACGGGAAGAATGCCTGGATCATATTAATAACTACATCCCATTCTTTATCAATGACTTTACAATGAATGTTCTTTTGTGAGTTTTTCTTGTTAATAAATTAAGTGCTACTTCTTCTTTGTCGTGTGGCTAGAGTTGGTGGCGACCCTATCTTTTATATTGATTTCAGTGTCAAGTAGCATTTTCTTATTCAAAGTGCGCGTGGCTCTTTTAGCTATCAGGATACATTCAAAGGGCGCTTCATGCTTCTTGCACATAGCGTCCTTTTATACACGCCACTTACAGTGTTTCGAATCACTTCACAGGCGACTAATTCCATATCCGTGTCCACTGGGGTCTCATACACAAGTGACTTTAGATACCCCCATAAGAAATAATGAAGGGGGATTCAGATCGAATCAGCTCGCACGCCATGGAGTAGGACCTCCCCTTCCAGCTGTCCAGTGGCCAGGAAATACAGCGCTGAGTGGTTGCGGACATCCACATTGAGGCGGTGCGCCGTCATAATGTATCGTATTTACATTGTCCCATCACAGAACGTGGTATGAATCAACGGTACAACAGAGCCACCTCACGGACAAGTAAAGTAAACAAAACCTGCGACATGACTTGCTTGTAATCAGGCTCGCCCTCTTTGTTTCCTTGCAAATGGTTCAAATGGCTCTGAGCACTATGGGACTTAACATCTGAGGTCATCAGTCCCCTAGAACTTAGAACTAACCTAAGGACATCACACACAACCATGCCCGAGGCAGGATTCGAACCTGCGACCGCAGCAGCAGCGCGGTTCCGGCCTGAAGCGCCTAGAACGGGAGCTTTGATTGAAAACTGTCAACGTAGCATAGACCAGTTCCAGAGAATACTGTTTATCAACGTGTATATTTTATCCAAGGCCTACTACAGAGTGTTTCAATAATGACTGGTATATTTGAAACGGCAATAAAAACTAAACGAGCAGCGATAGAAATACACCGTTTGTTGCAATATGCTTGGGACAACAGTACATTTTCAGGCGGACAAACTTTCGAAATTACAGTAGTTACAATTTTCAACAACAGATGGCGCTGCAAGTGATGTGAAAGATATAGAAGACAACACAGTCTGTGGGTGCGCCATTCTGTACGTCGTCTTTCTGCTGTAAGCGTGTGCTGTTCACAACGTGCAAGTGTGCTGTAGACAACATGGTTTATTCCTTAGAACAGAGGATTTTTCTGGTGTTGGAATTCCACCGCCTAGAACACAGTGTTGTTGCAACAAGACGAAGTTTTCAACGGAGGTTTAATGTAACCAAAGGACCGAAAAGCGATACAATAAAGGATCTGTTTGAAAAATTTCAACGGAATGGGAACGTGACGGACGAACGTGCTGGAAAGGTAGGGCGACCGCGTACGGCAACCACAGAGGGCAACGCGCAGCTAGTGCAGCAGGTGATCCGACAGCGGCCTCGGGTTTCCGTTCGCCGTGTTGCAGCTGCGGTCCAAATGACGCCAACGTCCACGTATCGTCTCATGCGCCAGAGTTTACACCTCTATCCGTACAAAATTCAAACGCGGCAACCCCTCAGCGCCGCTACCATTGCTGCACGAGAGACATTCGCTAATGATATAGTGCACAGGATTGATGACGGCGATATGCATGTGGGCAGCATTTGGTTTACTGACGAAGCTTATTTTTACCTGGACGGCTTCGTCAATAAACAGAACTGGCGCATATGGGGAACCGAAAAGCCCCATGTTGCAGTCCCATCGTCCCTGCATCCTCAAAAAGTACTGGTCTGGGCCGCCATTTCTTCCAAAGGAATCATTGGCCCATTTTTCAGATCCGAAACGATTACTGCATCACGCTATCTGGACATTCTTCGTGAATTTGTGGCGGTACAAACTGCCTTAGACGACACTGCGAACACCTCGTGGTTTATGCAAGATGGTGCCCGGCCACATCGCACGGCCGACGTCTTTAATTTCCTGAATGAATATTTCGATGATCGTGTGATTGCTTTGGGCTATCCGAAACATACAGGAGGCGGCGTGGATTGGCCTCCCTAGTCGCCAGACATGAACCCCTGTGACTTCTTTCTGTGGGGACACTTGAAAGACCAGGTGTACCGCCAGAATCCAGAAACAATTGAACAACTGAAGCAGTACATCTCATCTGCATGTGAAGCCATTCCGACAGACACGTTGTCAAAGGTTTCGGGTAATTTCATTCAGAGACTACGCCATATTATTGCTACGCATGGTGGATATGTGGAAAATATCGTACTATAGAGTTTCCCAGACCGCAGCGCCATCTGTTGTTGAAAATTGTAACTACTGTAATTTCGAAAGTTTGTCTGCCTGAAAATGTACTGTTGTCCCAAGCATATTGCAACAAACGGTGTATTTCTATCGCTGCTCGTTTACTTTTTATTGCCGTTTCAAATATACCGGTCATTTTTGAAACACCCTGTACATAGCACAGGTTCTCCCCATTCCATCAATGGTGGGGAAGACGATCATGTCCACCTTAGCAAAGTCCTTGTGGGAAGGGGAATTATTTCGAGTGCCGGTGAAGACAGCAGTTTTGGATTCAAGCAATGGAGGAATGGGTCTAACCGATATCAAGTCTAAGGCTATGGCATTGTATGTCAAACGAACATGGAGCATAATGTGTAATGATCCAGGGTGCATTACAGCAAAACTATACGATATTGTCAGGCCCGGAAGTGTAGAGCCACCGATAAATATACAAAAAACAAGTTTTAAGCTGAAACACATTAGCGAGTATTATCTTGGACTAAGTTATCTCAGCAAAAAGCTTTTAAACTCCAAAAACGTTACAGCAAAGGCAATTTTAGCTGAAAGACGGAAACATGAAATGAAAAATAACATAGAAACCAAATATGCTGGAATAGCATGGAATGTGGTCTGGAAAAACATCAGTAGTGATGTTCTTTCGTCTGACGTGAGAACAGCGTGGCACAAGGTAGTCAATAACATCATCAGCGCTAATGAGCCTCTCTTAGCTATCGGTTTAAGTGACACTAACCTCTGCAGCAAATGCAACCTCGTTGATAGTGTGCATCGTTACACTTGTGGAGATCGGATTATCAACTGGAGGTGGACCAGGGAGAAAATTGCTCAAATAACAACTACTTCAGCAAACAATGTACCGACTAACATTTTCTTCAGACCAGAGGAAAGTTACTACCCTCAGGCAAAAAATAACGCGGTGATTTGGTTAATGGGCAAATATACAAGTTACGTTTTTAACAATATTGGAAGCGATGAACGTATTGAATATAAGATGTACATGGAAAATGAATTTGAGAAAATACTTAAATATCAGAATCACAAAAAGAAATATGGTAACATGCTCCGAATTTTCAACAGAATGTGTGTAGGTTAGGAAGTGGATTCCTAGTTGAGAGGGAATGGGTTGGATCACGTTCCCGACCCTAACCTCACCTGCAAGCCACGCATGAAAAATAAATCAGTAGTACATACGAGAATATGGCGACAACCGTCTGGTGTCTGATACAAAGGAAAATCTTGAACTCCCTGTTGATGCGTTTAGAAGGCTAGAACCGACAAAAAAAAAAAAAAAAAAAAAAAAAAAAAAAAAAAAAAAAAAAAAAAAAAAACCAAGACAGTGAAGTATTTTGCGATGTCGCTGTTCGGGACTGCTCTTGTGTCCACGTAGTTTACCCTGGAAGGAACACACATCAACGGTTTACTGAATGATTAATTTGGGTCTGGGAAATGATGGTGAGGAACCTCAGGCTGCAGAAGAAGGAAAAGTGCATGCTGAACTGCCACCAGTTGAAGGTGACAATGAAGGTGCTAAATTGTGCTACTGCTAAAGACACATTCTTTGAATGCTGTAATTTATGACTGCAATTATCTGTCACCTTATTTATGTCATTTCATTGTAGCAATTTTTGTTACTGTTTTTGTGGAATTAAAAAAAAAAAAAGAACCGCTCGGCCACAGCGGCCGGCTGTTTACTTGCAGGAAATAAAGAATGTACATATAAATAAACAGCACAGTACGTGTAAACCGGACGCGTGTTAGTTGTAAATAAGGTGGAAAACAGTAATGTTGCGCCGGCCGAAGTGGCCGTGCGGTTCAAGGCGCTGCAGTCTGGAACCGCAAGACCGCTACGGTCGCAGGTTCGAATCCTGCCTCGGGCATGGATGTTTGTGATGTCCTTAGGTTAGTTAGGTTTAACTAGTTCTAAGTTCTAGGGGACTAATGACCTCAGCAGTTGAGTCCCATAGTGCTCAGAACCATTTTGAACCAGTAATGTTGCACAAAGCGATAGACAAGTTTACTTTCATATCTGCTTAATCTGGCTTCTCCAGCCCCAGTTTCCCTATCTGAAATTGTTAACTGGAGAATTCTCTATGTCCTGTTACATTTTTGCACGCTCTTACGGAAACAACCTGTATGTACTTAATAAATGCGAATTGTAGGCTCATGTCAAATTACAAATACTGTGTCATAGATTACAGCAGAGGTTTTCAAACTTTTTGGGTTTAGGGCGGACTTAAAAGACAATCGTGGACTCAATATGTACACATTTCTGAGGAATATTTCACAACACTCAATACAGGAAAATAAATACTGTGATAAAGTAACAATTAACTCATTTTATTTTGAATTTCGCGTCCACACTACAGAAAATACAACTTCTTTTAATAAAAAACGTACATTATCACAATACGGACAAATAATTCCTGTATAAAGAATGTCAGAGATTCATGAAGCGCGATTGTCACCCAAATGCGACGGCCGAGCGCCGTCTTGCCTCCCTACACTGCTAAGACGAAAGGCAAGAGAAACTATTAAGTGAACGTTCGGAATACTGTCGACACTGCAAGGAGTATAAGCCACCATATTTCCTTAAGCAGACTGAAGTATTCGACAAAACGTAAGGACTCTTTCCGTGTTATACCTGTCTTGAAATGGATAAAATTGAATCGCTATGTGTTCTTTTATATTTGGGCATGTGTTTTCCTAAAATATTACAGGGCGCACCTGTAAATGTTCTAGCGCGCACCAGCGCGCCCTGGCGCACGCTTTGATAACCACTGGATTACAGAATGCCGCAGAATACCAACAGGCAAGGTTAAAGTTTGCAGTGCTTCAAAAATGGTTCAAATGGCTCTGAGCACTATGGGACTTAACATCTGTGGTCATCAGTCCCCTAGAACTTAGAACTACTTAAACCTAACTAACCTAAGGACACCACACACATCCATGCCCGAGGCAGGATTCGAACCTGCGACCGTAGCAGTCGCGCGGTTCCGGACTGAGCGCCTAGAACCGCGAGACCACCGCAGCCGGCTTGCAGTGCTCCTCAACTGATAAAAAACCATTGTAATTTGACGAAGAGACCATCGTCAATGATGCATGTCATGTCTGAAACAGAATACTAAAATTAGGAATCAGAACTGATACTTACTTAAAAAAAGAGTGAAACGGTAAATCAAGTGAAAAGTAGATGGAGACCATCCCATATGACGTGGATCAGCTGCCAAAAACCGGACTGATGTGTGCTAAGTCGCGAACTGTACACCTGTCCCCAGAATGAGATTTTCACTCTGCAGCGGAGTGTGCGCTGATATGAAACTTCCTGGCAGATTAAAACTGTGTGCCAGACCGAGACTCGAACTCGGCACCTTTGCCTTTCGCGGGCAAGTGCTCTACCATCTGAGCTACCAAAGCACAACTCACGCCCCGTCCTCACAGCTGTACTTCTGCCAATACCTGGTCTCCTACCTTCCAAACTTTACAGAAGCCCTCCTGCGAACCTTGCAGAACTAGCACTCCTGAAAGAAAGGGTATTGCGGAGACATGGCTTAGCCACAGCCTGGGGGATGTTTCCAGAATGAGATTTTCACTCTGCAGCGGAGTGTGCGCTGATATGAAACTTCCTGGCACATTAAAACTATGTGCCGGACCGAAACTCGAACTCGGCACCTTTGCCTTTCGCGGGCAAGTGCTCTACCATCTGAGCTACCGAAGCACGACTCACGCCCGGTCTCACAGCTTTACTTCTGCCAGTATCTCGTCTCCTACCTTCCAAACTTCACAGAAGCTCTCCTGCGAACCTTGCAGAACTAGCACTCCTGAAAGAAAGGATATAGCGGAGACATGGCTTAGACACAGCCTGGGGGATGTTTCCAGAATGAGATTTTCACTCTGCAGCGGAGTGTGCGCTGATATGAAACTTCCTGGCAGATTGTGTGCCCGACCGAGACTCGAACTCGGGACCTTTGCCTTCCGCGGGCAAGTGCTCTACCATCTGTGCTACCCAAGCACAACTCACGCCCCGTCCTCACAGCTGTACTTCTGCCAATACCTGGTCTCCTACCTTCCAAACTTTACAGAAGCCCTCCTGCGAACCTTGCAGAACTAGCACTCCTGAAAGAAAGGGTATTGCGGAGACATGGCTTAGCCACAGCCTGGGGGATGTTTCCAGAATGAGATTTTCACTCTGCAGCGGAGTGTGCGCTGATATGAAACTTCCTGGCACATTAAAACTATGTGCCGGACCTAAACTCGAACTCGGCACCTTTGCCTTTCGCGGGCAAGTGCTCTACCATCTGAGCTACCGAAGCACGACTCACGCCCGGTCTCACAGCTTTACTTCTGCCAGTATCTCGTCTCCTACCTTCCAAACTTCACAGAAGCTCTCCTGCGAACCTTGCAGAACTAGCACTCCTGAAAGAAAGGATATAGCGGAGACATGGCTTAGCCACAGCCTGGGGGATGTTTCCAGAATGAGATTTTCACTCTGCAGCGGAGTGTGCGCTGATATGAAACTTCCTGGCAGATTGTGTGCCCGACCGAGACTCGAACTCGGGACCTTTGCCTTCCGCGGGCAAGTGCTCTACCATCTGTGCTACCCAAGCACAACTCACGCCCCGTCCTCACAGCTGTACTTCTGCCAATACCTGGTCTCCTACCTTCCAAACTTTACAGAAGCCCTCCTGCGAACCTTGCAGAACTAGCACTCCTGAAAGAAAGGGTATTGCGGAGACATGGCTTAGCCACAGCCTGGGGGATGTTTCCAGAATGAGATTTTCACTCTGCAGCGGAGTGTGCGCTGATATGAAACTTCCTGGCACATTAAAACTATGTGCCGGACCGAAACTCGAACTCGGCACCTTTGCCTTTCGCGGGCAAGTGCTCTACCATCTGAGCTACCGAAGCACGACTCACGCCCGGTCTCACAGCTTTACTTCTGCCAGTATCTCGTCTCCTACCTTCCAAACTTCACAGAAGCTCTCCTGCGAACCTTGCAGAACTAGCACTCCTGAAAGAAAGGATATAGCGGAGACATGGCTTAGCCACAGCCTGGGGGATGTTTCCAGAATGAGATTTTCACTCTGCAGCGGAGTGTGCGCTGATATGAAACTTCCTGGCACATTAAAACTATGTGCCGGACCGAAACTCGAACTCGGCACCTTTGCCTTTCGCGGGCAAGTGCTCTACCATCTGAGCTACCGAAGCACGACTCACGCCCGGTCTCACAGCTTTACTTCTGCCAGTATCTCGTCTCCTACCTTCCAAACTTCACAGAAGCTCTCCTGCGAACCTTGCAGAACTAGCACTCCTGAAAGAAAGGATATAGCGGAGACATGGCTTAGCCACAGCCTGGGGGATGTTTCCAGAATGAGATTTTCACTCTGCAGCGGAGTGTGCGCTGATATGAAACTTCCTGGCAGATTGTGTGCCCGACCGAGACTCGAACTCGGGACCTTTGCCTTTCGCGGGCAAGTGCTCTACCATCTGAGCTACCAAAGCACGACTCACGCCCGGTCTCACAGCTTTACTTCTGCCAGTATCTCGTCTCCTACCTTCCAAACTTCACAGAAGCTCTCCTGCGAACCTTGCAGAACTAGCACTCCTGAAAGAAAGGATATAGCGGAGACATGGCTTAGCCACAGCCTGGGGGATGTTTCCAGAATGAGATTTTCACTCTGCAGCGGAGTGTGCGCTGATATGAAACTTCCTGGCAGATTAAAACTGTGTGCCAGACCGAGACTCGAACTCGGGACCTTTGCCTTTCGCGGGCAAGTGCTCTACCATCTGAGCTACCCAAGCACAACTCACGCCCCGTCCTCACAGCTGTACTTCTGCCAATACCTCGTCTCCTACCTTCCAAACTTTACAGAAGCCCGCCTGCGAACCTTGCAGAACTAGCACTCCTGAAAGAAAGGATATAGCGGAGACATGGCTTAGCCACAGCCTGGGGGATGTTTCCAGAATGAGATTTTCACTCTGCAGCGGAGTGTGCGCTGATATGAAACTTCCTGGCAGATTGTGTGCCCGACCGAGACTCGAACTCGGGACCTTTGCCTTCCGCGGGCAAGTGCTCTACCATCTGTGCTACCCAAGCACAACTCACGCCCCGTCCTCACAGCTGTACTTCTGCCAATACATCGTCTCCTACCTTCCAAACTTTACAGAAGCCCTCCTACGAAACTTGCAGAACTAGCACTCCTGAAAGAAAGGATATTGCGGAGACATGGCTTAGCCACAGCCTGGGGGATGTTTCCAGAATGAGATTTTCACTCTGCAGCGGAGTGTGCGCTGATATGAAACTTCCTGGCAGATTAAAACTGTGTGCCCGACCGAGACTCGAACTCGGGACCTTTGCCTTCCGCGGGCAAGTGCTCTACCATCTGAGCTACCCAAGCACAACTCACGCCCCGTCCTCACAGCTGTACTTCTGCCAATACCTCGTCTCCTACCTTCCAAACTTTACAGAAGCCCTCCTACGAAACTTGCAGAACTAGCACTCCTGAAAGAAAGGATATTGCGGAGACATGGCTTAGCCACAGCCTGGGGGATGTTTCCAGAATGAGATTTTCACTCTGCAGCGGAGTGTGCGCTGATATGAAACTTCCTGGCAGATTAAAACTGTGTGCCCGACCGAGACTCGAACTCGGGACCTTTGCCTTCCGCGGGCAAGTGCTCTACCATCTGAGCTACCCAAGCACAACTCACGCCCCGTCCTCACAGCTGTACTTCTGCCAATACCTCGTCTCCTACCTTCCAAACTTTACAGAAGCCCTCCTACGAAACTTGCAGAACTAGCACTCCTGAAAGAAAGGATATTGCGGAGACATGGCTTAGCCACAGCCTGGGGGATGTTTCCAGAATGAGATTTTCACTCTGCAGCGGAGTGTGCGCTGATATGAAACTTCCTGGCAGATTAAAACTGTGTGCCGGACCGAGACTCGGACTCGGGACCTTTGCCTTTCGCGGGCAAGTGGTAGAGCACTTGCCCGCGAAAGGCAAAGGTCCCGAGTTCGAGTCTCGGTCCGGCACACAGTTTTAATCTGCCAGGAAGTTGTACACCTGTCGATTAAAATACGTTCTCGTCGGCTTATGTCAAGCATGAAAAGGCCCCGAAGATGTTATTCATGGAAATACTGGGCCCTTTAGTGACTGAAGAGTAAAATAAAGGTAGTGATGAAAACTAGTAAATTTAATGCATTGAAATCTACTGAAAATTATTTTAACTGTTATAAACTTACAAGTTGCATTTATTAAGTATATATAAGTCCGTTCTTGTGGGGCGTATGTGATCCACACTAGTTTCGTAACTTGATGCGTAATATTTTCTTCCTTATTTAAGTCTAGTCAGTCAGTATTTTAGGATATATGTGATAACTGCATTAATTTAAAAAACTATTTTGTACAGGTATTTGCACCAGAAGATGCAATTGAAAAGTTCCGACATTGCTTGTGTGGGTTAATAAGTGACCTGAACAAATATAGCTACAGCCGACCATTCGACATTTCATTCAGCTTCTTTTTAATACTTTTAAGATGCGTATTTTAAAAAAACAATTCACCGTATGAACTGCCAAGCAATCACATGTAGCTGCATCTACATCTACATGATTACTCTGGCGTTCACAATTAAGTGCGTGGGAGAGGGTTCATTAAACAACCTTCAAGCTATTTCTCTACGGTTCCACTCTCCAGTGGCGAGTGGTAAAAGTAAGCACTTAAATCTTTTTGTATGAACTCTGATTTCTCTTATTGTATCATCATGATCATTTCTCGCTATGTAGGTGGGATTGAACAGAATATTCTCGCATTCGGAGGAGAAACTTGATGATTGAAATTCCGCAGCGACGAAAAACGCCTTTGTTTTAATGACTGCCACCCCAATTCACTCATTACATCCGTTGTACTCTCTTCCCTGTTTCTTGATAGTACAAATCTAGCTGCTCTTCTTTAAAATTTTTCCATGTCCTCCGTCAGTCCCACCAGTACTCCAGAATAGGGCGGACAAGTGTGGTGTAAGCAGTCTCTTTACTAGATCTGTAGCATTTTCTAAGTGTTCTGCCAATGAGTCGTAGCCTCTGGTTTGCTGTACCCGCAACATTATCTGTGTGATCGTTCCAGCTTAAGTTGCTCGTAACTGTAATTCTTAGGTATGTAGTTGAATTTATGGCCTTTAGATGTGAGTAACTTATAGTGTAACCGAAGTTTAAGGGATTCCTTTTAGCACCCATGCGGAAGACCTCACACTTTTCATTATTGCCGGCCGGTGTAGCCGTGCGGTTAAAGGCGTTTCAGTCTGGAACCGCGTGACCGCTACGGTCGCAGGTTCGAATCCTGCCTCGGGCATGGATGTGTGTGATGTCCTTAGGTTAGTTAGGTTTAATTAGTTCTAAGTTCTAGGCGACTGATGACCTCAGAAGTTAAGTCGCATAGTGCTCAGAGCCATTTGAACCATTTTTTTTTTCATTATTTAGCGTCAACTGCCAATTTTCGCACCATAATAGTATGAGACAGGCGAAGTACCCTCAGACTTCAAGAAGAATATAATAATTCCAATCCCAAAGAAAGCAGGTGTTGACAGATGTGAAAATTACCGAACTATCAGTTTAATAAGTCACAGCTGCAAAATACTAACGCGAATTCTTTACAGACGAATGGAAAAACTGGTAGAAGCCGACCTCGGGGAAGATCAGTTTGGATTCCGCAGAAATGTTGGAACACGTGAGGCAACAATGACCCTACGACTTATCTTAGAAAATAGATTAAGGAAAGGCAAACTTACGTTTCTAGCATTTGTAGACTTAGAGAAAACTTTTGACAATGTTGGCTGGAATACTCTCTTCCAAATTCTGAAGGTGGCAGGGGGGAAATACAGGGAGCGAAAGGCTATTTACAATTTGTACAGAAATCAGACGGCAGTTATAAGTCGACGGGCATGAAAGGGAAGCAGTGGTTGGGAAGGGAGTGAGACAGAGTTGAAGCCTCTCCCCGATGTTATTCAATCTGTATATTGAGCAAGCAGTGAAGAAAACAAAAGAATAATTCGGAGTAGGAATTAAAATCCATGGAGAAGAAACAAAAACTTTGAGGTTCGCCGATGACATTGTAATTCTGTCAGAGACAGCAAAGGACTTGGAAGAGCAGTTGAACGGAATGGACAGTGTCTTGAAAGGAGGGTATAAGATGAACATCAACAAAAGCAAAACGATGATAATGGAATGTCGTCGAATTAAATCAGATGATGCTGAGGGAATTAGATTAGGAAATGAGACGCTTAAAGTAGTAAAGAAGTTTTGCTATTTGGGGAGCAAAATAACTGACGACGGTCGAAGTAGAGAGGATAAAAAATGTAGACTGGCAATGGCAAGGAAAGCGATTCTGTAGGAGAGAAATTTGTTAACATCGAGTATAGATTTAAGTGTCAGGAAGTCGTTTCTCAAAGTATTTGTATGGAGTGTAGCCATGTATGGAAGTGAAACATGGACGGTAAATAGTTTGGACAAGAAGAGAATAGAAGTTTTCGAAATGTGGTGCTGCAGAAGAATGCTGAAGATTAGATGGGTACATCACATAACGAATGAGGACGTATTGAATAGAATCGGGGAGAAGAGCAGTTTTTGGCACAACTTGACTAGAAGAAGGGATCGGTTGGTAGGACATGTTCTGAGGCATCAAGGGATCACCAATTTAGTACTGGCGGGCAGCGTGGAGGGTAGAAATAGTAGAGGGAGACCAAGAGATGAATACACTAAGCAGATTCAGAAGGATGTAGGTTGCAGTAGGTACTGGGAGATGAAGAAGCTTGCCCGGGATAGAGTAACATGGAGAGCTGCATGAAACCAGTCTCAGGACTGAAGCCCACAACAACAACATCATATATTCGATCAGGATTTAGCACAGTTGACCATATCTTCACGCTACGTTGAATATTTACTAGAACAAATGAGTACCATCTACCCCTTTACCTTGCTTTTATAGACTTTGAAAAGGCCTTTGATTGGATCAGTCACCCAGCTATGTTTGCGGGTCTAAAAGAGCAAGGGGTAGAACAGGGGTGTATCAAAATCCTACATAACATTTACAAAACCTCTACAGCCTTTGTGGACGTTGCCGAAGATACTGATGAATTTTCCACCAAAAAGGGTGTAAAGCAAGGTGTTTCTATATCTCCCTAACTATTTTCAGCAGTCTTAGAAAAAGCCATGTCCACATTGAATTGGGTAGTTCAAATGGCTCTGAGCACTATGGGACTTAACACCTGAGGTCATCAGTCCCCTAGAACTTAGAACTACTTAAACCTAACTTACCTAAGGACATCACACACATCCATGCCCGAGGCAAGATTCGAACCTGCGACCGTAGCGGTCGCGCGGTTCCAGACTGAAGCGCCTAGAACATCTCGGCCACACCGGCCGGCCTGAATTGGTTAGAAAAGGGAAATAAAGTTCTCGGAAAAAGACCGAACAACTTGAGGTTTGCGGTTGATATTATCCTATTTGCAAATGACATAGAAGAGCTTCAAGTATTAGTTAACGAACTTGCGTTAGTGTGCTTTGAAGTTGGACTAAAATGAACATTGATAAAACCTAGATAATGATCAATTAACGGACACCTGAGGGAAGTATGTCAGTTGGGAGCACATCACTCCAAAGAGTCACAGAATATATCTATGTGGGACAAGTGATAAACGTGAAAGGAGATTTAAAACCAGAAATATTACGACGAATTAAATTGGTCTGGCAAGCTTACGGGAGCCACTCTTCAATTTTGAATTCTAAGATGCCGGTTGAGCTGAAGAAATCTATTTTTGACCAATGTATATTGCCAGTAATAACTTGTGACTGCGAAACGTGGACATTAAATGGGTTCATTGTTAGGAAGCTAACAGTAGCCCAAAGAGGAATGGAAAGATCAACCTCGGGTTAGACAAAAAAAACACAGGAAGAGAGAAGTTGAAATGTGACGAACAACGAAGGTCCCCGAAACAGTGGGAAGTGTGAATACATTGAAATTGTAGGTACCTGGTCATGTTGCTTGAACAAAAGATGGTAGATTGTCTAAACAAGTCGCAAACTGGAGCCCAATTTACCGGAAGGTCTTACTGGGATGGCTTGTTACACCCCGACTGAAAGAGCCCACGTCATCAAGTGATAGACCTGGCTGATGATGATCATATGTGCGACCTAGAACTCCATGCAGTCACTAACCGTAGCGAAATCATTACAGGAGAGGAACAGCAACAGGCAGAGTGAAAATGCTCCTGCTCCCTCGTCCCCGGTTAATCCCCTCCGCGGGGACTGATGACCTCACAAGGGAACCTCCCCATCGCACCCCCCTCAGATTTAGTTATAAGTTGGCACAGTGGATAGGCCTTGAAAAACTGAACACAGATCAATCGAGAAAACAGGGAGAAGTTGTATGGAACTATGAAAAAAATAAACAAAATATACAAACTGAGTAGTCCATGTGCAACGTCCTGGATAGTGTGAGCTCAGGAGCGCCGTGGTCCCGTGGTTAGCGTGAGCAGCTGTGGAACGAGAGGTCCTTGGTTCAAGTCTTCTCTCCACCGAAAAACTTGCTTACTTTATTTTCGCAAAGTTATGACCTGTCCGTTCGTTCATTGACGTCTCTCTTCACTGTAATAAGTTTAGTGTCTCTGTTTTGCGACCGCACCGCAAAACCGTGCGATTAGTAGACGAAAGGACGTGCCTCTCCAATGGGAACCGAAAACATTTGATCGCAAGGTCATAGGTCAACCGATATCCTCCACAGGAAAACACGTATGATATATTCTATACGACACTGACGACGGCATGTGCGTCACATGACAGGAATATGTTGTCGACCCACCTAACTTGTACACATGGCGAATGGATAAAAAGATTCTTCTACCTTGCCCGATTTAGGTTTTCTAGTGGATGTGATAATCACTCCCCAAAAAGGGGTGAAAACATAAGAGTTTGTCACATAAACTGAAAATAAAAAATTAAACTTTTCACTCGCGGGAAGACTTGAACCAAGGACCTCTCGTTCTGGAGCTGCTCACGCCAACCACGGGACCACGGCGCCGCTAAGTTCACGCTCTCCTTGATGTTGCCTATCTTGGACATGGACTACTCAGTTTGTATATTTTGCTTATTTTTTTCATAGTTTCACACAACTTCTTTCTGTTTTCTCGATTGATCTGTGTTCAGTTTTTCAAGGCCTATCCACTGTGCCAACTTATAACTAAATCTGAGGGGGGTGCGATGGGGAGGTTCCCTTGTCAGAAGTTAAGTCCCATAGTGCTAAGAGCCATTTGAACCAATCCCCTCCGCTGTCGCAACGTACGCGTCGGCAACAATTAAATTAAACTGCGCAAGCTTTTAGTCGCACGTCCGTTGTTTCAGTCTAACTCTCTATTTACTTGTACACAGCTGAACGTGTTTACGACGTGTAGTGTGTATCGTGTTGTGCGCCATGCCGCCAGAAAAACGAAACGTCGTTTCGTGTATAGCTGACTATCCTGAAACATTTACATATGACGGAATTGTTTTGTATTGCCGAGTTTGCGAGAAAAACGTTTCGCGTGAAAAAAAAGTTTCAAATAGACCAGCGTGTCATATCGTTGGAATGCAGAACAGCCGGCCGAAGTGGCCGAGCGGTTCTAGGCGCTACAGTCTGGAACCGCACTGCCGCTACGGTCGCAGGTTCGAATCCTGCCTCGGGCATGGATGTGTGTAATGTCCTTAGGTTAGTTAGGTTTAAGTAGTTCTAAGTTCTAGGGAAGCTAGAAAATCTGAAAAGGGAAATGCAAAGGCTCAATCTAGATATAGTAGGGGCCAGTGAAGTGAAGTGGAAGGAAGACAAGGGTTTCTGGTCAGATGAGTATCGGGTAGTATCAACAGCAGCAGAAAATGGTATAACAGGTGTAGGATTCGTTATGAATAGGAAGGTAGGGCAGAGGGTGTGTTACTGTGAACAGTTCAGTGACCGGGTTGTTCTAATCAGAATCGACAGCAGACCAACACCGACAACGATAGTTTAGGTATACATGCCGACGTCGCAAGCTGAAGATGAACAGATAGAGAAAGTGTATGAGGATATTGAAAGGGTAATGCAGTATGTAAAGGGGGACGAAAATCTAATAGTCATGGGCGACTGGAATGCATTTGTAGGGGAAGGAGTAGAAGAAAAGGTTACAGGAGAATATGGGCTTGGGACAAGGAATGAAAGAGGAGAAAGACTAATTCAGTTCTGTAACAAGTTTTAACTAGTAATAGCGAATACCCTGTTCAAGAATCACAAGAGGAGGAGGTATACTTGGAAAAGGCCGGGAGGTACGGGAAGATTTCAATTAGATTACATCATGGTCAGACAGAGATTCCGAAATCAGATACTGGATTGTAACGCGTAACCAGGAGCAGATATAGCCTCAGATCACAATATAGTAGTGATGAAGAGTAGGCTGAATTTCAAGACATCAGTCAGGACAGAAATTGGGAAGGAAAACATAGGTACAAAGAAGGGAGCTGCGAAGAAACCATGGGTAACAGAAGAAATACTTCAGTTGATTGATGAAAGGAGGAAGTACAAACATGTTCCGGCAAAATCAGGAATACAGAAATACAAGTCGCTGAGGAATGAAATAAATAGGAAGTGCAGGGAAGCTAAGACGAAATGGCTGCAGGAAAAATGTGAAGACATCGAAAAAGATATGATTGTCGGAAGGACAGACTCAGCATACAGGAAAGTCAAAACAACCTTTGGTGACATTAAAAGCAACGGTGGTAACATTAAGAGTGCAACGGGAATTCCACTGTTAAATGCAGAGGAGAGAGCAGATAGGTGGAAAGAATACATTGAAAGCCTCTATGAGGGTGAAGATTTGTCTGATGTGATAGAAGAAGAAACATGAGTCGATTTCGAAGAGATAGGGGATCCAGTATTAGAATCGGAATTTAAAAGAGCTTTGGAGGACTTACGGTCAAATAAGGCAGAAGGGATAGATAACATTCCATCAGAATTTCTAAAATCATTGGGGGAAGTGGCAACAAAACGACTATTCACGTTGGTGTGTAGAATATATGAGTCTGGCGACATACCATCTGACTTTCGGAATAGCATCATCCACACAATTCCGAAGACGGCAAGAGCTGACAAGTGCGAGAATTATCGCACAATCAGCTTACAGCTCATGCATCGAAGCTGCTTACAAGAATAATTACAGAAGATTGGAAAAGAAAATTGAGAATGCGCTAGGTGACGATCAGTTTGGCTTTAGGAAAAGTAAAGGGACGAGAGAGGCAATTCTGACGTTACGGCTAATAATGGAAGCAAGGCTATAGAAAAATCAAGACACTTTCGTAGGATTTGTCGACCTGGAAAAAGCGTTCGACAATATAAAATGGTGCAAGCTGTTCGAGATTCTGAAAAAAGTAGGGGTAAGCTATAGGGAGTGACGGGTCATATACAATATGTACAACAACCAAGAGGGAATAATAAGAGTGGACGATCAAGAACGAAGTGCTCGAATTTAAGAAGGGTGTAAGACAAGGCTGTAGCCTTTCGCCCTTTCTCTTCAATCTGTACATCGAGGAAGCAGTGACGGAAATAAAAGAAAGGTTCAGGAGTGGAATTAAAATACAAGATGTAAGGATATCAATGATACGATTCGCTGATGACATTGCTATCCTGAGTGATAGCGAAGAATAATTAAATGATCTGCTGAACGGAATGAACAGTCTAATGAGTACACAGTATGGTTTGAGAGTAAATCGGAGAAAGACGAAGGTAATGAGAAGTAGTAGAAATGAGAACAGCGAGAAACTCAACATCAGGATTGATGGTCACGAAGTCAATGAAGTTAAGGAATTCTGCTACCTAGGCAGTAAAATAACCAATGACGGACGGAGCAAGGAGGACATCAAAAGCAGACTCGCTATGGCAAAAAAGGCATTTCTGGCCAAGAGAAGTCTACTAATATTAAATACCGGCCTTAATTTGAGGAAGAAATTTCTGAGGATGTACGTCTGGAGCACAGCATTGTATGGTAGTGAAACATGGACTGTGGGAAAACCGGAACAGAAGAGAATCGAAGCATTTGAGATGTGGTCCTATAGACGAGTGTTGAAAATTAGGTGGACTGATAAGGTAAGGAATGAGGAGGTTCTACGCCGAATCGGAGAGGAAAGGAATATGTGGAAAACATAAGGAGAAGGGACAGGATGATAGGACATCTGCTAAGACATGAGGGAATGACTTCCATGGTACTAGAGGGAGCTGTAGAGGGCAAAAACTGTAGAGGAAGACAGAGATTGGAATACGTGAAGCAAATAATTGAGGACGTAGGTTGCAAGTGCTACTCTGAGATGAAGAGGTTAACACAGGAAAGGAATTCGTGGCGGGCCGCATCAAACCAGTCAAAGAAAGTTCTAGGCGACTGATGACCTCAGAAGTTAAGTCCCATAGTGCTCAGAGCCATTTAAACCAATGCAGAAGAAAGGACCACGACAACAACTTCTGACAACAGCAAGTTGCAGTAGCAGGGATTTCTCCACAGGTAGCCAAAACAGTCGGTTTAACATTTATCTATGCGAAGCATTCATTGCAAGCAATATCCCTCTTCACAGAACTTAGAAACCCTATCCTCAAACGCTTCCTCCGCAAATATTGCTTAAATCAAAATATACCAGATGAATCAACATTGTGTAAAAATTACATCTACATCTACATGGATACTCTGCAAATCACATTTAAGTGCCTGGCAGAGGATTCATCGAACCACCTTCACAATTCTCTATTATTCCAATCTCGTATAGCGCGCAGGAAGAACGAACACCTATATCTTTCCGTGAAAGCTCTGATTTCTCTTATTTTATCGTGTTGATCGTTCCGCCCTATGTAAGTCGCTGTCAACAAAATATTTTAGCAGTCGGAGGAGAAAGTTGGTGATTGGAATTTCGTGGGAAAGATTCCGTCGCAACGAAAAACGCCTTTCTTTTAATGATTTCCAGCCCACATCCTGTATCATTTCTGTGACACTCTCTCTCATATTTCGCGATAACAAAAAACGTACTGCCTTTCTTTGAACTTTTTCGATGTACTCCGTCAGTCCTACGTGGTAAGGATCCCACACTACGCAGCAGTATTCTAAAAGAGGACGGACAAGCGTAGTGTATGCAGTCTCTTTTTAGTAGGTCTGTTGCATTTTCTAAGTGTCCTGCCAATAAAACGCATCCTTTGGTTAGCCTTCCCCACAATATTTTCTATGTGTTCTTTCCAATTTAAGTTGTTCGTAATTGTAATACCTAGGTATTTAGTTGAATTTACGGATTTTAGATTAGTCTGATTTATCGTGTAACCGAAGTTTAAGCAGTTCCTTTTAGTACTGATGTGGATGACCTCACACTTTTCGTTATTTAGGGTCAACTGCCGCTTTTCGCACAATTCAGATATCTGTTCTAAGTCGTTTTGCAATTTGTTTTGATCTTCTGATGACTTTATTAGTCGATAAACGACAGCGTCATCTGCAAACAACCGAAGACGGCTGCTCAGATTGTCTCCCAAATCGTTTATATAGATAAGGAACAGCAAAGGGCCTACAACACTAACTTGGGGAACGACAGAAATCACTTCTGTTTTACTCGATGACTTTCCGTCAGTTCCTCTCTGACAGAAAATCATAAATCCAGACACATAACTGAGACGATATTCCATAAGCACGCAATTTCACCTCGAGCCGCTTGTGTGGTACAGTGTCAAAAGCCTTCCGGAAATACAGGAATACGGAATCGATCTCAAATCCCTTGTCAATAGCACTCAGCACTTCAAGTGAATAAAGAGCTAGTTGTGTTTCACAGGAACGATGTTTTCTAAACCCATGTTGATTGTGTGTCAATAGACCGTTTCCTTCGAGGTAATTCATAACCTTCGAACACAATATATGTTCTAAAAACCTGCAGCATATCGACGTTAACGATATGGGCCTGTAATTTAGTGGATTACTCCTACTACCTTTCTTGAATATTGGTGTGACCTGTGCAACTTTCCAGTCTTTGGGTACGGATCTTCCGTCGAGCGAACGGTTGTATATGGTTGTTAAGTATGGAGCTAATGCATCAGCATACTCCAAAAGGAACCTGATTGGTATACAGTCTGGACCAGAAGACTTGCTTTTATTAAGTGATTTGAGTTCTTTCACTACTGCGAGAATATTTACTTCTGCGTTACTCATGTTGGCAGCTGTTCTCGATTCGAATTCTGGAATATTTACTTCGTTCTCTTTTGTGAACATACCGACAATTTGCGTAAATGTTATGGAAGAAATAGGCAATGAACTCAAAGATAGCATTATCTGGATTTCAGTTCAGACTTGTGGCCGTTACATTGCAAATTTAATTGTTGGTGCTTTAAAAGCAGAGCCTTCCTTCTTCTTCCTATTTAGCGGCGTGCAAAGCACTTGAAAAAGTATATAATTCTACGATCGTCAGATTTGTGAATGAGGGTATTAGAAAAATACTTCCAGAACCTTCCGCAGATGAAAGGGTGTTTATTTCAGATGCTGCTCCCTATATGATCAAAACAGGAAAAGCCCCCTGAGTATTTCATCCCAATTTGATTCACGTGACGTGCTTTGCTCATGGATTGCTTCACCTAGAATAGCTGAAAAAGTACGTTCCACGTTTGTGAGTGTAAATAAACTGATTTCATACACAAAGAAAGTGTTTCTAAAGGCTCGCGCTCGCACCGAGACCAAATGTGTCTTTACCTCCCGAAACAGTCGTAACTCGTTGGGGTACGTGGGTCGCAAGCTGTGTTGTTTTACAATGAACATTTCGAGGCCATTAGAGGGGAAGTAAACGACTTTTTTGTGATTTATTTATTAACATTACATCATTACAACATAACATCTTTACAACAATACATTAACAGAATGTAATTGTGAGTAACAGGTCAGTAACAAACAGAATCGAAATCCTTTAAAGAAAACAGAATTGGAAACAAAACAAAAACAATTGAAAAGTGTGACAAATTATTCACAGAGTACTTTTGAACGATAGTGCAGAGACATTGGCACTCAAAAAGACATTTCCGTGATTAGTACTCAATTTTCCCACAGACCTGCAAGTATTAAAAAGCTTCAAACTCAAGGTTTGGCGCTGAATCAATCTATTCAGTTAACGAATAAAATTAAAATAATTCTAGTGAACTCCTCATTGCCGAAGGTATTGCCAAGAAAACTGAAAACATTTTAAACAATATGAAACTTCCTGGCAGATTAAAACTGTGTGCCCGACCGAGACTCGAACTCGGGACCTTTGCCTTTCGCGGGCAGGTGCTCTGCCCGCGAAAGGCAAAGAGTTCGAGTCTCGGTCGGGCACACAGTTTTAATCTGCCAGGAAGTTTCATATCAGCGCACACTCCGCTGCAGAGTGAAAATCTCATTCTGGATTTTAAACAATAACCCAGGCTTTGAACCCTTGTGTCAAATTGATAGTTTTATTAACGGGACGGGTCAACTTTTCCCAGAAACAGTAGGTGCCTACATAGCATCCACATTCAAATACCGCCCAGTTATCTCAGTTGATGCGGAACGGACCTTTTCTGCTTATAAAAATGTTTTGGCTGATCGAAGACACAATCCTACTAACGAACGTTTGGAACAGTACTTGGTCGTTTGTGTTTACAATATCAGAAAAATGTAAATTAATTGTAAATGATGCTTTGATCTAATGATATTAATTAGAAGTTAGTGCTGTTCAAAAAAATGTCATGATTTATGTTGTTTTGTAAATACAATATTACGGAGTTTTTAAGCGTGCTCCTCTACGTGCGATATATCTCGTAGTTGGTCCAGTACATCTCGATTGTTTTGCTGCGAATTAGAGATGGGCAAACTGAAACACGTAACTGGATCGAAACAAATGAAACAGTAGAATGTAATGTTTCGATACGCTGTTTCGAAACAGTGAAACAGTTTGTGTTTTGTAACCTAATAAAACTACACATTTTTTTATCTTGAGTGTCTACTGTATAAGTATGTCCATATAAACACAAATGAGGTGGGAGAGCGCTAATCATGTCGCAGAAAGTATGAAACTATCACTTGGGCGTCTTGGCAGCTTCGTATTTCCTGCAGCAAATGCGCTGCTTTCGTGTGCTGTGACTTTCATACTTTTCAATTGGCTGAGGACAGCCATAGATGAAGACAGAAGAACCACCACGAACGGAACTGGAGGTGGGAGCAAACTGCAGAAACAACGGATATGCTACTGGGATTCCCACATTCCATTAGTATGGGTAATATACCCATCCTGTGCTAATTTCCATGCACACAAAGGAAATCATTGTGGATAATAGGTACAGTGACTATAGACTCACAAATAATGCCAAGTAATTCGAATAAATAACAAAATATAACCGGAAAAAATTTTGTCTTTCAAGGTGTTTCGAACTGTTACTATAAATTCACCATGCTTCCCAGCCCTTCTCGTTCACCATTACACTATCAGTGATATGTCAAACAGATTGCTTGCAACTATACCTACATCAAATTTATGTATATATCTAATAACTGTCACTCTACGCCTTCTTTTATTCAAAATGTTGTAGGCTTACTTGCGTTTCTTAATAAGATTTCTGTACGTGAACAGAGAAGTGTACGTTAAAAAAAAGTGTAATTTAACTGAATGATTTTCACATATTTATTATTTTGAATGGGAATAGTATGCGTTGTTTTATTGTATGGTTAGTGTTTATAAAGCAGATGTCACGCCATTTCGGAATAGGACAGTCAGCTAGAAACGAAGCTTTATTTTCAGATATCTTAAGCTTCATGCTATTGCTTGTCAAAAAGATTCCGACACTCTTGAAAGTGTTTCATGAAGTGGTATGTTGTGTTTCAGTATATGTGCCGAGCCCGAATCTCGTCCGACACAGAGCGGAATGAAACATCCCTGTTTCGATACAATTAGTCCATTCCAAGCGCAGGTGGACTGAAACAGCCTTATTTTGAAACAACGATACACTTTCCGTGTCTGGCTCGAGATCGAATCTGGTCCGGTTACCCGAGACAGGGGCGGAAACAGTGAACCACAGCCGTTCCGAAACACTGAAACAGTTCCACGTATCGATACACTGTATCGAAACATAGAAACAGTGGCCAAGTCTACTGCGAATCACTCGCATCGCATCCGCTTGCTACAGACAACAATAGCAAAGATGGAACAATGGTTGAAACACGGTATGCGTCCCCATTTTGCAAATTTTTAGGAAATAATCCCAGAAAGGCGTCCTTCCTAACCTCTACCAGAACGTATTCAGAACATATCAGCGTTCTAAATGTACCGATTTTTCGCTTGACCGGCGCTCTTCCTCGTAATTGATGTGCACAGGTTCGACGCAGTAAATACCATGTTCTTTTATTATTTGACTTTGCATATTTCGACATTTTTCATGCATTTTAAGTATTTTCCATGCATACTTTAAGGTTCTTATGATACGTATAATCCGGTCTCTGATTATTACTATGTTTTCTAAAAAAAATACATCCTACTGTTCAGCACGTAGTAATTTAGTAATTGGCAATTTTCTGAGTTATGTTATATCAGGAAGTAATACACCGAGAGAGTGTTTTTTCTTATGAATATTAACTGGACAGATGTAAGGAACAGAAGTAGTACAAACGCAATCAAATCTGAACTGCAAGTTGCCACGAATTTTCCTTATTCATGCAGTGAATTCTTTGAAATTGCCAAAAATGATATAAAACAACTGACTAAGGCAAAAATCTGTTGCCAGTTATGTGTAAGTATTTGCGATGTGTAATTAAATAGTTATCTTTTACAAATACTGCTTTGATTTTTGGTGAAATTTCGCCGTTCTCTTAATCTCCCTTATTTTTTTGTCAGGGATATATCTCCCTTATTTTCTTTTTAAAAAAGTGGGTCCCGCAAGCTGTGACTGTACGGCAAGGATAGGGTGACCATATTTTCTTCGGACAAAAGTGGGACTTTCATACATTTTCTTGCCCAAAAAGTGGGGCAATTTTTATTTCTCGTTAAATATCACTTTTAATGCTAACATAAAGGAGGATATAAGATGAACATCAACAAAAGCAAAATGAGGATAATGCAATGTAGTCAAATTAAATCGGGTGATGCTGAGGGGATTAGATTAGGAAATGAGACACTTAAAGTAGTAAAGGAGTTTTGCTATTTAGGGAGCAAAATAACTGATGATGGTCGAAGTAGAGAGGATATAAAATGTAGACTGGCAATGGCAAGGAAATCGTTTCTGAAGAAGAGAAATTTGTTAACATCGAGTATAGATTTAAGTGTCAGGAAGTCGTTTCTGAAAGTATTTGTATGGAGTGTAGCCATGTATCGAAGTGAAACATGGACGATAACCACTTTGGACAAGAAGAGAATAGAAGCTTTCGAAATGTGGTGCTACAGAAGAATGCTGAAGATAAGGTGGGTAGATCACGTAACTAATGAGGAGGTATTGAATAGGATAAGGGAGAAGAGAAGTTTGTGGCACAACTTGACTAGAAGAAGGGATCGGCTGGTAGGACATGTTTTAAGGCATCAAGGGATCACAAATTTAGCATTGGAGGGCAGCGTGGAGGGTAAAAATCGTAGAGGGAGACCAAGAGATCAATACACTAAGCAAATTCAGAAGGATGTAGGTTGCAGTAGGTACTGGGAGATGAAGAAGCTTGCACAGGATAGAGTAGCGTGGAGAGCTGCATCAAACAAGTCTCAGGACTGAAGACCACAACAACAACAACAATGCTAACATTTCTTCTTCCTCTGCAAATACAGGCTTCACTGATATTTGTGTGTGTGTGTGTGTGTGTGTGTGTGTGTGTGTACAAAACTAAACAAAGAATGGAAATACTGGAAATAAGTACATTTCAGGTTTTCAGAAATTTACTTGTTAAGAAATGTAACATTTATAACACAGAATGTAGAAAGACATACAGTAACAATCACTACAAAAAAAGTTCTTAGTGAACACAAGGAATTTATGGTTTTGTGGATTCCACACTGCAATCATATTTCTTCGAAGATGAAATTTCATTCAGCAACTCAGGTTTGCCTAATAGGTATGAATAGAAGTCAGTGCAATTACTGAAGTTTAAACGGGTCAGTAAAATACACTTAACGCTCCCCACCGTAAATCTATTCCTCTCATCTGTCCTCTGTGACGATAGTAAGCTGAAAACTCTTTCAACATTTGCATTGTGGGCAGGGAGCGAAAAGAAGTACTGCGCTATATTAAGCGATTCTCTGAACTGTTCATTACACTGGAAAGATCTGGAAAACCTACACCATTTTTCATGTGCCATCAACTGATTCCATTGTTCACTGTCTGTTTCCACTTGTTGTTTTACAAATGACTGTATATGAACTATTTCATCAAATAAGAGGCTGTCATTTACTAGAATGCCCTTTTCATTTAGGCACCTTATAGTATTTTCACCTACTGACCATTCTGGTATTTCTGTGAGCATCATCCATGAGAATACAGAAAACTCGGCTATTCCCTGTAACCATGAGGATAAATAGTCTACTGAAGCTTCATAAAACGTTGATACTGCTGTGTCAAATTTCTTAACAGACTGGTCATCACAATCATGCAGCAGTTTTTTTACACTTAGTGGTACAAAATGTTCACGTTTCCTTGAATTTAGACTTGTCAAAGTTTTAATTAAGACTGCTAATACTTCACATATGGAATTATTCTGTTTCTCAATGCTCAGAATGGATTGTTGGAAAACACTCATTTGTGAATGTAGAAAAAGTAAATAACATTCATTTATAGGATCACTGAAAAAATTCTTTAAGATTGCAGGGCACTTTGAGTTAGACTGTGACGAAAAGTAAGATTTCAAACGTTCATACATTTTCAAGATCCTTTCTATGGCTGGCAACAATGAAAGCCACCTATACAAAAAATGAAAATGGTTGTACAACTTCATGACAATGCAGTGAATGTCAACAGGTAAAACATCACAAGCACTTTGAAGTGTGTTATGAACAACATGTGCTGGACAACCTATATCAAGAATGTTGCTGTTGTTGTGGTCTTCAGTTCTGAGACTGGTTTGATGCAGCTCTCCATGCTACTCTATCCTGTGCAAGCTTCTTCATCTCCCAGTACCTACTGCTACCTACATCCTTCTGAATCTGCTTGGTCTCCCTCTACGATTTTCACCCTCCACGCTGCCCTCCAGTGCTAAATTTGTGATCCCTTGATACCTTAAAACATGTCCTACCAACCGATCCCTTCTTCTAGTCAAGTTGTGCCACAAACTCCTCTTCTCCCCAATCCTATTCAATACCTCCTCATTAGTTATGTGATCTACCCACCTTATCTTCAGCATTCTTCTGTAGCACCACATTTCGAAAACTTCTATTCTCTTCTTGTCTAAAGTGGTTATCGTCCATGTTTCACTTCCATACATGGCTACACTCCATACAAATACTTTCAGAAACGACTTCCTGACACTTAAATCTATACTCGATGTTAACAAATTTCTCTTTTTCAGAAACGATTTCCTTGCCACTGCCGGTCTACATTTTATATCCTCTCTACTTCGACCATCATCAACAATGTTAGAGTTTTTTAATTTTTCTTTCAGATGTGTGATACCCTCTTTCTTCATTAACCCCCCAAAATTACAGTCAGTATTGTCTGCGCCAAATGCAACACACTTTGAGATGATACTGAATGACTGTATAACATGAGAAAGATAATTGGAAATTGTTTCGGACTTTTCGTTCTGCAATTCATCAAGATCAAGCAATTTCGTCTGCAGTCCACCCTCACTTACAGAAAAATACTGAACTATCACAGGAAAAATTTTCTGATGCCCATGGTTGCTAGCATCAGTAGATATTGAAAAGTATTTAGCACTGTTTACAGCAGCTACTACCTGTTTCTGGAAATGCGGAGCCATAACATTGTTGATAATTGCTTCACACTTTGTTCTACCACACGAAACATTCTCTGCACTCTTAGAATCAGGAATTTTTTTATTTGTTTAGTTGAACACTGCAGTCATTAGAACGCTAGCTTTGGTGGTGTTTAACAACATGGACTGAGAGGGTTCCCTCTGCTGCAGCTACGTTTTTCTGTTCATGTGTATTTGGAGTTACAAAATTTCTCGTTATTTTTTGCGAGGAACCTGCCGATCGAAGATTCTTCCTGTGTTTCTCTGATTCCATACGATGCTTGAGATCTGCAGCACCACCACGAGACACGGATACAGCGCAGTCACATACGTTACATTTTGCTGAACAGTCATTGTCTGCAGCAGTGAAGCAAGGAAACTTCCTCTGAAGCTCTTCCGAAAACTTTGATTTTCGTTTCGGCATCGCCACGGCGTGCTAGCACTTCACGAAACTGGTACTGACAAGGGAACCTCCCCATCGCACCCCCCTCAGATTTAGTTATAAGTTGGCACAGTGGATAGGCCTTGAAAAACTGAACACGGATCAATCGAGAAAACAGGAAGAATCTGTGTGGAACTATGAAAAAATAAGCAAAATATACAAACTGAGTAGTCCATGGCAAGATAAGCAACATTAAGGATAGCATGATATCAGGAGCGCCGTGGTCCCGTGGTTAGCGTGAGCAGCTGCGGAAGCCGAGGTCCTTGGTTCGAGTCTTCCCTCCAGAGAAAAGTTTACTTTCTTTATTTTCGCAAAGTTATGATCTGTCCGTTCATTCATTGACCACTTTGTTCACTGCAATAAGTTTAGTCTCTGTGTTTTGCGACCGCAACGCAAAACCGTGCGATTAGTAGACGAAAGGACGTGCCTCTCCAATGGGAACCGAAAACATTTGATCGCAAGGACATAGGTCAACCGACTCCTCCACAGGAAAACACGTCTGATATATTCTATACGACGCTGGTGACGGCATGTGCGTCACATGACAGGAATATGTTGTCCACCCACCTAACTTGTACACTTGGCGAATGGGTAAAAAGATTCTTCTACCTTGCCCGATTTAGGTTTTCTTGTGGATATGATAATCACTCCCAAAAAAGTGATCAAAACATTAAGAGTTTGTCACATAAGCTGAAAATAAAAAAGTAAACATTTCTCTCGAGGGAAGACTTGAACCGAGGACCTCTGCTTCCGCTGCTGCTCACGCTAACCACGGGACCACGGCGCTCCTGTGCTCGATTAATCCTAGATATTACATATGTTACGCATGGACTCCTCAGTTTGTATATTTTGCTTATTATTTCATAGTTCCACACAACTTCTTCCTGTTTTCTCGATTGATCTGTGTTCAGTTTTTCAAGGCCTATCCACTGTGCCAACTTATAACTAAATCTGAGGGGGGTGCGATGGGGAGGTTCCCTTGTGAGTGCTGACAACGATGGTAAGCAAAAGAAAATAAGAGTATGCAACAATTATAGTGCTTAAGCTGTACATTATCAGGGGGTACTAACGTATGGAATGTCAGTTTCAATTGATAGTTTATAAAATCGACACTCAGAAACTATTTTAAGCATTTTGTAAATGTCTGAAGATAATCCTTGAAAATCGGGGCAAATTTGTTGTTTTTTTTTTCTTGATGTCGGGACAAATTTTTGAGCCTCAAAAACCGGCACAATCCAGATTAATCGGGACGTATGGTCACCCTAGGCAAGGAGAAGCCTCCGCTCGGCTATTTGGCTCACAGTGGGAAGGTCAGGTCCTTGGGGGAATTTGGTGGCGCGCGGCGGTGACTTCGCGCCGGGGTTGGCTGCACTGCGGAGCTCACGTGCGCGGGTGCGTGACGCCAGAGAGAGACAGCTGCCCTGCGCGGCTCTGCGCATGCGCCGGGGCGCCTGACGGCGCGACCGGCTCAGCCGGAAGGGCAGGTAAAGCGAAGCAGCCGACGAGTAAACAGCACGCCCAGCTGCGCTCCCAAACGACAGACATACCGTACGCACAGTACGCACTCGCACCGTCACCCGCGCTCCAGCAGTGCGTGTCGCAGTTGTTACGCACAGTGCCGCGCCGTGACAGACAGAGCTTCGCAAACCAGGCGTCTACGCGTGCGCGAGTGGTGCCGTCCAAATTACGTCGCGCGGCGCAGTTCCCGAGCGTGCAACGTGATCTAGTCGGCCGTGCAACGTGACTGACTTGGCCAGTGAGTGGCTTCGCCCGCGTTATTTTCCGTGCCACGTTCGCGCGGCAAGGACACGATCTCGCAACAAACTCGCCCGTGCTTCGTTGCTGTACCGAATAAAGCACACGAGTGAGTGTTTTCTGTGTGTTGACTGTCAGCTGCTGTGTTTCGTCCCAGAATACGCCACAAGTGCCGGGGTTGCTCCACTTTTGTGACATATCACCCTCACCGGATCGAAGGCCGTTTCGCCACCACCATCGCACTCCACAAACGTGAGTAAAATATACTATAATGTATTGTTGTTATACTTTGAAATAAGTTTTCTTTTCGTGCCTAAGCGCCACAGCTTATTAAGATATTATTTTCATGAAACTTCCTGGCACATTAAAACTGTGTGCCGGACCGAGACTCGAACTCGGGACCTTTGCCTTTCGCGAGCAAGTGCTCTACCAACGATTTTTTTTTTCTCGTTTTGTTCACTTTTGTTCGTTGCATCTGCTCGGGGCGGACGTCGAAAGACATCCGTTTAAGTTCGTTGTTGATCGATTAACTCTGTTTTTTTATTACAGAGGGCAGCTAACCCTCTTGACTGAACACGCTGAGCTACCGTGCCAGCTCCAACTGAGCTACCCAAACACGACTCACGCCCCGTCCTCACAGCTTTACTACTGCCAGTACCTCGTCTCCTACCTTCCAAACATTGCAGAAGCTCTCCTGCGAACCTTGCAGAACTAGCACCCTTGAAAGAAAGAGCACTTGCCCGCGAAAGGCAAAGGTCCCGAGTTCGAGTCTCGGTCCGGCACACAGTTTTAATCTGCCAGGAAGTTTCATATCAGTGCACACTCCGCTGCAGAGCGAAAATCTCATTCTGGAAATATTATTTTCATCTTCCACCTAGGCTGAAATACGACCACAGCAACTGCGGAGGAGGGGCGGGGGGGGGGGGCAAAGGGGACCTTGCTCATACCCCTCCCCCCCCCCATCTCGCACATTCCCCCTAAAATCTGTGGCACAGAGTCTTTATGCATATCCAAGCTGTTTTCCCTCGGCTTCACCCGCATACAGACGCATCACATACTATGGTGTGCAAAACTCATAACTAAAGTAACTTTCACATGATATGTTACAGCCAAATAACAAAGCTTGGTGATACTTTGACCGTACATAGAAAGAACTGCTCCAGTACGGTACACAGGGAAACTGGAAGGAATATGCAGTGAGACAAAATAAATTGCCGACAAAAACGTAGTAAAAAGCCAGTCCTATAAACATAGTAGAAAAACTACCTAATTTCCACACATCACTTATTTATAGCCGACCGCGGTGGCCGTGCGGTTCTAGGCGCTTGAGTCCGGAACCGCGGGACTGCTACGGTCACAGGATCGAATCCTGCCTCGGGCATGGATGTGTGTGATGTCCGTAGGTTAGTTAGGTTTAAGTAGTTCTAAGTTCTAGGGGACTGATGACCTGAGATGTAAAGTCCCATAGTGCTCAGAGCCATTTTGAACTTATTTATAATGGTAACTATGAACACTTGTATCATAGGTGGTCCACTATCATCCAAGCTGTCAAGACAAAAGTAGTATACATAGCAGCCAACTAAAGTCACATATTCACCTCCAGTGTACATCTAAGGAGAAACTGATAATTTAAAAAAAAAGGGCAGCTTGATATTACATATAAGGTAAAAAACTTTTCTGATCATAGTTACAGACCATCATATTAAGACCATTGCTTAATTATGTATTTACAGAGCACCTAATGGTGCAATATGCCAAAATGGGTTGGTTCAAATGGCTCTGAGCACTATGGGACTCAACTGCTGAGGTCATTAGTCCCCTAGAACTTAGAACTAGTTAAACCTAACTAACCTAAGGACATCACAAACATCCATGCCCGAGGCAGGATTCGAACCTGCGACCGTAGCGGTCTTGCGGTTCCAGACTGCAGCGCCTTTAACCGCACGGCCACTTCGGCCGGCTGCCAAAATGGGCTTAGGCCTATTGTGAATGGTTTATAAAAGAAAAACCACTTAAAGAGCAATGTAGCTGACTGATATTAGTAATAATCGTGTCATTAGAAGACATAAGAGCCGCGTTTTTTAAGTAAGTACCGTTTTGAAATTTAAAAAAAGACGTGCTAAGAAATCTCAATAATTTTATTTTTACATGAAAGCCTGTACCTTAATCTACTTTTCTACATAATTTCCGTCAATATTGAGGCACTTCCCATAACGTTGTACCAGTTTCTGAATACCCTCCTCATAGAAGTCTGCCGCCTGACTTCCTGACCACTGCATCACCACTGTTTTGACTTCGTCACCGCCTTGAAGACGCTGACCGCCCAGGTGTTTCTTCAAGTGCAGGAACAGATGGCAGTCACTGGGCGCAAGATCGGGGCTGTACGGAGGATGATCTAGAGTTTCCCATCGAAAAGGTGTGATGAGATCATTGGTCTGATTCGTCACATGCGGATGGGTATTGTCTTGCAGCAAAAGGATTCCCTTGCTCAACTTACATGGACTGTTGCTTTGATCTTGGTGTGACGTAGGCCACCCACGTTTCATCGCCCGTAACAATTTGGCTAAGGAATCACCACCGTCGTTGTGGTACCGTTCAAGGAAAGTCAATGCACTGTCTAAACGTTTGGTTTTGTGCACTTCCGTCAACATTTTCGGTACCCAACGTGCGCACAATTTTCGGTAATTCAAGTGCTCGGTCACAGTGCCATACAAAAGACTAGCAGAAACATTAGGAAAGCCATCCCGCAAGGAGGAAATCGTGAAGCGCCGTTTTCTCTGACCTTATTGCCCACTTCCTGCACCAAACTCTCATTAACGACCGAAGGACGCCCACTCCGTTGTTCATCGTGCACATTTGTGTGGCCATCTTTAAATGCTCTCACCCACTTTCTTACCATTCCATCACTCATAATGTTTTCTCCGTAAACTGCACAGATCTCACGATGAATATCGATCTCTTTTAGGCCTTTAGCACTAAGAAATCTTATAACAGGCCGTACTTCACAGTTGGCGGGACTCACGATTGTCGGAGGCATCTTAAACACTCAGTACACAGCGTAAACAAGGAAGAATCAGACTGTAATGGCGTCAGTGCGTAGATTAAGGTACAGGCTTTCATGTAAAAATAAAATTATTGAGATATCTTAGCACGTCCTTTTTTTTAATTTCAAACCAGTACTTACTTAAAAAACATTCCTTGTATTTTGCACTGCAGGCCTCAAACAACAAACAGGAGTGACAATTTTGTTTAGAGACACTAATTACATTGTAGTCACCACGATTCTTGATGGTCCCTGGACATTACAAATGGGAAGTGTCATATGGCGAGACATATGTATAATGCACCTAGGAATGTCGTTGAAGACGATTGATTTGGTGGTCCAGGTCTTATGGTGTGTGAAGTCTTAATGTTCCATGGGTGTACTGACCTTCAGATCTTTGAGCATGGTAGATGCACTCATAAACGTTACTGTGACACTGTACGTGTTCCCCATATGCAAGTCACAGGCGTGCATTCGGCCCTGACATCATTTCATTTTTGTGGATGACAATGCGCGACCATTTTTGTGGATGACAATGCGCGACCATTTTTGTGGATGACAATGCGCGACCATTTTTGTGGATGACAATGCGCGGCCGTTTTTGTGGATGACGATGCGCGACCGCATGGAATAGCGCAGGTGGGGGAGGATATTCAGCGAATAGACTGGGCTGCGTGTTACCCAACTTACATCCCATCGAGCACGTGTGGCATGTATTGGGGAGACATACTGGAGCACGTCCACATGTACCACCAACCATCCAGCAGTTGTCAGCCACACTGGTGGAGGAATGGAATTCCTTTCGAACCCTGTTTGCGAGCATGGGAGAACATTGCAGAGCACGCGCTGCCGTCCCTGGTGATGGATCACACAACCTGTTAAGGACCGTGCTCCGCCAGGGGACCGTCATAAATCGCGGCGACTTCTGTGTAATTATTATCTTCGAATAAAAGTGTCATTTCTGTTTGTCTCGTTGCGGATTTCTTTCAGTTACCTTCTGCAATGTACTGTGTCAGTTCCTCCTGTCTATGGCACAAGTCTCATCGAGCAATGTTACTCATACGTGACACATCAGGAGAAATTACTTTTGTCCTTAAGTTTTGCATTCTAGTTCTACATTTTACACAGACATATATTTAGCACACATTTAGCATATGTCACACAAATTTGTATGCATATCCCAGCCGTATCCCTAGCGATTTTCGCCCTGGTGCTTCGTCTGAATCGGGACAAAACGTATAATTCTAATAAGTTTCCTTTAATTTACGTCTATGGTCACAATATTTTCTGTTTAACGGATTACTGGTTTCGGTCTTCAATGATCATCATCAGATCTGTCTCATAAAAACAAGGTGCTAATGCACTGCAGCCATAATGGCGTAGTCAACTGTTAAATGCGGAATCAACACCAGGATCAGTCATCTTGTCAGTAAAACTAATGTTTAAAACAAGCTTGTTTTAAACAGTAGTTTTACTGACAACAAGACAACATGACTCATGTGATGTGATTTATATGTATTTGACGATGCTGGTGTTGATTCCGCATTTAACAGTTGACTATGCCACTATGGCTGCAGTGCATTAGGACTTTGTTTTTATGAGACAGATCTGATGATGGTCATTAAAGACCGAAACCGGTAATCTGTTAAACAGAAAAGATCGTGACCATAGACGTAAATTAAAGGAAACTTATTACATATACGGGTCACTGTGTTTTTTCGCGACGATGTCTCAGGTTGTGAAACGTATAATTCTGCGAGTTATAGACTGTCGTTTCGAAAAACAGGAGTGCTGCTGGCAACCGATTGTGAGTTTTTTTTTCTTTACACCTTCCATCTCTAGAGAGCATGTTAAATATATCTCTGGTATTGATTGTGAGCTGTTTGGTGTGATTTTGGTCCCCGAAACACGATGTGGTAGGTGCAGCCGACAAGGACGAGTGAGAGACATTGCTCCTCATACTTCTGAAGTAATCCAGATGAACTAAATACAGGGAAGATATACCAACAGTTTGTTTTTGGATGTTTCGACAAGTCACCCATCCTCGCTCCCACGTCTGGCAGCAATACCACAACTTTATACTCCATATTTGGTTGAAATTGCTCCTGGCATCGCTACCCATGCTTTTTATGTGATGCCTTACCACGCCAAACCTTCAGCTACCAGTCTGGTAGGGGTACCTTATTATCATTGTAAGTTTTTCCAGACAGCAAGTGATACATTTGCCAGTTTTGGTAGAAATTCCCTCACAAATTACAGGGAGTTGTTAATGAGACACTGTCCTCCTCCCCTCCTCCAGGCCCAGTACCCCAACTGTAGTGGTGAAGTATTCATAGTGACTTTTATGTATATGGAATGAAGCGGCGATCGAAAATTAGTACCAAGACGGGATTCGAAACCGGGTCTGCTGATTGCTAGACAGGTCTGTTAGCCACTAAGCCACCCTGACACCGTGGTTCACAAAGCCGCACGGATTACTCTGCCATGCCTACCTCCTCAATCCTCCAAGCAAGAGACCCAGGTTCAATTCCCGGCCTTGGTACAAATTTTCAATCAGCACTTCAGTATAGATAACATAAAATCGTATTTGTACAAGACCAGTACAGTCTCTGAAATTGTGTCATTTCATTTGTATTATAGTGACTACCCCCAAAACCTATGGATTTCATACTAATAGCGGTCGTTTCATGTTTTTTTTTTAATAATTCCCAGCCCCACTTCCGCCCCTAGGGGTGGTTGGGGTATATTGTTGCACCATACCTTTACAGGAATAATGAGTAATGTATGTAGAAAATTTGGCTGGATTTGCCCCAGACGTTGGTGAGTTAACCTGTCTCAGGCCGGGCGTGGTGGCCGAGGGGTTCTAGGCGCTACAGTCCAGAACCACGCGGCTGCTATGGTCGCAGGTTCGAATCCTGCCTTGGGCATGGATGTGTGTGATGTCCTTAGGTTAGTTAGGTTTAAGTAGTTCTAAGTTCTAGGGGACTGATGACCTTAGCAGTTAAGTACCATAAGATTTCACACACATTTGAACATTTTTTTTAATAAAAAATTTTAAGAAAATATTTCGTTACATTAAAAAAAAATTAAAAGCTAAATTTATGAAATTTGTATTTCACTTCTCTCTTATAAATAAAAATATACTTGTTAGGGAATGAAACTATGGAAATATTTCCCCAAGAACGCAAAAGGCACGATTAACAGAAACGTCGAACGCCAGCTACCAGAATCGCTTTTTGGTGAGAAGTACATTCGGAAAAGGCCATGCTTCTATGGCCTTAATTACAGTGAAAAGCTTAGAAGGTGCTGCAATACGTGAACAACATTAAAATTCGATTAAATAAGAACAAAAGACATTTATGCAGGCCATACAGCCTACACGAGCGAAGCAGCGGGCACTAAGCGAGTTTTTTATGTATACATTTATAGTTATTTCTACAAATTAAACACCTTACAGTTTGAAGATCATCATGGAACATCTGAAAAAAAAAACCGCTTGAGTTATTATAGTGTTACAAGAGCGTAAACCGATTCTGGACGAAAGTGCAGGGGGGCAGTCGGCTCTGAAGAATTCCAGTAATCCGCTGAAAAATTCTTTAAAAAGCGAACGAAGTATCGAATGTGGTGTCATCATACACTTCTTCGGCTTTCCTCCCCGTCGTTTCGAAACGCAACTGTTTTTTTCTCCTAATTAAGAGTACCGTCCGCGTGACCAAATTAGGCGATATTTTGCCACTAATAAATGAATTTTTAGCAGGTTTTTTTCTTTTTTTTTTTAAAGAAATGCATCTATCGCCGTTTCGGTGAAATTTTTCTTGATCAACGCGATTTTTGAGCAACACATGCAAAACCAAATGTGTTTTTATCCACTGATTTTAATTTGATGCTATTTATAGTTACGTTGTGAAATATTGCAATCCAAAGTTCTACCACTCTCTAAAAAACGACCCCAGTGCTAACGTTAAATTGCTATACGTAAGTAAATAGGCTACTATAGGAGCGTGTACGTATTTTCAACATAACGATACTGGAAGATTCGAAATTGCTTTTCCCCTTCTTTCTTGTTACGAACTTATCTGAACTATTAGAACAATACACAGAAAAAAGCAATAAACAGCAGGGCTAACATTAAATTCAACTGCAAGAAAGAATTGAACTGACTAACAAAACAACAACCGGACTCATATAACACCAAAGGTGTGCAGTAACTGGTCTTGCTAAAGTGTAGCTTGTCGATACTCCTCTTGATGTATCGATAATTACACTACTGGCCATTAAAATTGCTACACCACGAAGATGACGTCCTAGAGTCGAGAAATTTAACCGACAGGAAGATGATGCTGCGATATGCAAATGATTAGCATTTCAGACCATTATTCAGACAAGGTTGGCGCCGGTGGCGACACCGACAACGTGCTGACATGAGGAAAGTTTCCAACCGATTTCTCATACACAAACAGCAGTTGACCGACGTTGCATGGTGAAACGTTGTTGTGATGCCTCGTATAAGGAGGAGAAATGCGTACCACAACGTTTCCGACTTTGACAAAGGCCGGATTGTAGCCTATCGAGATTGCGGTTTATCGTATCGCGACATTGGTGCTCGTGTCGGTCGAGATTCAATGATTGTTAGCAGAATACGGAAACGGTGGCTTCAGGAGGGTAATACGGAACGCCGTGCTGGATCCCAACGGCCTCGTATCACTAGCAGTCGAGATGACAGGCATCTTATCCGATGGCTCTAACGGATCGTGCAGCCACGTCTCGATCCCTTAGTCGACAGAGGGGGACGTTTGCAAGACAACAACCATCTGCACGAACAGTTCGACGACGTTTGCAGCACCATGGACTATCAGCTCTGAGACCGTGGCTGCGGTTACCCTTGACGCTGCATCACAGACAGGAGCGCCTGCGATGGTGTACTCGACGACGAACCTGCGTGTACGAATGGCAAAACGTCATTTTTTCGGACGAATCCAGGTTCTGTTTACAGCATCACGATGATCGCATCCGTGTTTGGCGACATCGCGATGTGCGCACATTGGAAGCGTGTATTCGTCATCTTCATACTGGCGTACCACCCGGCGTGATGGTATGGGCTGCCATTGGTTACACGTCTCGGTCACCTCTTGTTCGCATTGACGGTACTTTGAACAGTGGACGTTACATTTCAGATGTGTTACGACCCGTGGCTCTACCCTTCATTCGATCCCTGCGAAACCCTACATTTCAGCAGGATAAAGCACGACCGCATGTAGTCACCAATCGAAAACGTCTTGTCGATGGTGGCCGAGCAACTGCCTCGTCACAATACGCCAGTCACTACTCTCGATGAACTGTGGTATCGTGTTGAAGCCGTACGGGCAGCTGTACCTGTACACGCCATCCGAGCTCTGTTTGACTCAACGCCCAGGCGTATGAAGGCCGTTATTACGGCCAGAGGTGGTTGTTCTGGGTACTGATTTCTCAGGATCTATGCCCCCAAATTGCGTGAAAATGTAATCACATGTCGGTTCTAGTACAATATATTTGTCCAACGAATACCCGTTTATCACCTGCATTTCTTCTTGGTGTAGCAATTTTAATGGCCAGTAGTGTACTTTTGTTACCGCGTGACGCGCCTGCAACACCACCAGGGGGCATCCAACGTTGCGGTGGGCAGTGGTCGTAATGTTTTGGTTCATCAGTGAATAGCAATTTGCGTCCGGCCGTCAATCTTGCACGAATAGCCAAAGCGGTTAAGGCGATCGCTCGCGCAAATCGGGAAGCTCGGGTTCGAGTGCCGGTCGGGCACAAATTTCCATTGCAGTCATTCCCGTATACAGCTAACCCTCGTTCGTATTCGCAACTGCGAGTACATTTCGTGTAGTACACGATTAAGCTCCACTCGCACTTGTGCGGATTCTTTGATACGGAGTGAATAACAAAGCTGAAATTTGTGAATAAATTTAGGCGTTGCCCAGTTTTCTTTTTCCACATGTGAGAATTTGTTCGAGTTTGACACTGAAGGTGGACATTCCTAAACAGGTCTGTGTATTTTTGAAATCTGTCTTCTTTGACATTTGATTATCCGCAGTTCGTGGTGTAGTGGTTACGGTCAGAGGGTTTGCTGCCCGCTATATATATATATAAAACTGAGTTAATGGATCGACGATTAACTTCAACTAGCATCACGGGACGTCCGCCCCGAACAAATTCATCGACCAACAACGAACGAAGTGAGATAAAACAAAAAAAAAATGTCGCTAGCGTTGCTGCCTCTGGATCACGGGGTCCTGGGTTCGATTCCCGGCTGGGTTGGGGATTTTCTCTGCCCGGGGACTGAGTGCTTGAGTTTTCCCCATCATTTCATCATAATGTGTGAACGTGGCTTAAACTATGTGGTGTCACCGCCAGACACCACACTTGCTAGGTGGTAGCCTTTAAATCGGCCGCGGTCCGTTGGTATATGTCGGACCGGCGTGTCGCCACTGTCAGTGATTGCAGACCGAGCGCCACCACACGGCAGGTCTAAAGAGACTTCCTAGCACTCGCCCCAGTTGTACAGCAGAGTTTGCCAGAGATGGTTCACTGACAAATTACGCTCTCATTTGCCGAGACGATAGTTAGTATAGCCTTCAGCTACGTCATTTGCTACGACCTAGCAAGGCGCCATTACCAGTTTATATTGAGATTGTAATTATGTATCATCAAGAGCGATGTTCTCCAATTATGGATTAAAGTTAAGTATTCCAGAAGCTGAGTACTATTCAAGGCTACTATAATTCCTTGTCATTTTCCATACCTCACGCCAGCCTGCGTGAGCTTAAACGCGTGCCTTTCGGCTTCCTCCAAACTCCGTGAATTGGCTCCTGCCAATTCACAACAAACTGGACTGTGTAAAGATTGGGACTTTGTACGCGCGCTGATGGCCGCGCAGTTGAGCGCCCCACAAATCAAACACATCGACATTGCGTGTCCGCCTCCGGTAGCTGAGTGGTCACCGCGACAGAATTTCAATCCCATTCACCCGAGCTCAATTCCCAGCTGGGTCGGAGATTGTCTCCGCTCAGAGACTGGGTGTTGTGTTGTGCTAATCATGGCTCTGAGCACTATGGGACTTAACATCTGAGGTCGTCAGTCCCCTAGAACTTAGAACTACTTAAACCTGACTAACCCAAGGATATCACACGCATCCATGCCCGAGGCACGATTCGAACCTGCGACCGTAGCGGTCGCGCGGTTCCAGATTGAAACGCCTAGACCCGCTCGGCCACAACGGCCGGCGGAAAAATCAATTCTTCTGATGCTGATAAGATGTTTAATACTGTCAACCATAATTTTTCATCATTATTCGCTTGCAAATGTTAGCGTTCACAATTTTTACTGCGGTTCACACTTCTGGTTTCATTCTGACATTCTGCTGAACTATTTACGGATGCTTTTATTTTATTTTACTTTTTTTGTTGAGCCATCAGTGTTCTGATTGGTGTCAAACATTCACCGACGAAACCCTATCCTATACCACCCTTTTCCTCTCAGAGTAGCACTTGCAACCTACGTTCCCAATTATTTGATGGATGTATTTCAGTGTCTGTCTTGCTCTACAGTTTTTGCCCTCTACAGCTCCCTCTAGTATCGTGGAAGTCAGTCCCTCATGTTTTAACATATATCCTGTCATCCTGGCCTTCTCCTTTTCCACATATTCCTTCGATCCTGCGCCCCCCCCCCCTCCCCCACAAAAAAATCCAGTCTCAAATTACGCTCGCTACCCCATAAGATCGCTCTTTTGATAATTAGCTAATAGTACTGAGTCAAAAGCTTTTTGCACATCGAGAAATATTGCATCTACCTGAATGTCTTAATCCGAAGCTTTTAGGTGAGAGAAATGGGAGTTGGGTTTCAGTCGATCGATGTTTTCGGGGTCCACGCTGGTTGGCATGGAGAATGCGATTCTGTTCGAGATACCTTACTGCGTTTCGTATCAGAATATGTTCTATCCTCGTGCAACAAATGGATGTCATCATCATTATTACCTGATATCTTAACACATGTCCCATAATCGTGTGCCTTCTTCTTGTCAGTGTTTTCCAGACATCCCTTTTCTCGCAGATTCTGCGCAGGATCTGCTCATTCCGTACCTTATCAGTCCACCTAATTTTCCACATTCGTCTGTAGCACCACATCTCAAAAGGTTCGATTCTTTTCTGTGCCGGCCGGGGTGGCCGAGCGGTTCTAGGCGCTACAGTCTGGAACCGCGCGACCGCTACGGCCGCAGGTTCGAATCCTGCCTCGGGCATGGGTGTGTGTGATGTCCTTAGGTTAGTTAGGTTTAAGTAGTTCTAAGTTCTAGGGGACTTGATGACCTCAGCAGTTAAGTCCCATAGTGCTAAGAGCCAGTTTTTTAACCTCTTTTCTGTCCCGTTTTGCCACAGTGCATGTTTCACTACCATACAATGCTGTGCTCCAAATGTACATTCTCATAATTTTTTTCCTCAAATTAACGCCTATGTTTAATACCAGTAGACTACTCTTGGCCAGGAATGCCCTTTTTGCCAGAATTTTTTTGCCAGGAATTACCGCACGTTAAGACGGAGTGCCATCGTGTTCCAAAGATGACTGCACTCCATAAGCTTCACTAGGCCCATATTTCGACTTCTACACCAGCCGCCCTTTGTGTAGATTTGCCGTAAAGGAAGCGCACAGTGCGCTGATTGTAAAAGGGGCCGGGGGATTCTTGGGTAAAACCGGTACGCTTTGTCAGAATACGAGGGAGATTGCTTATGTAAAAGGCAGTCTTCTGGGAAGAGCTTGTGAGATCTGCTTCGTCTCCCGAGATATTGTATGCGCCGCGCTATAAGCGCTGCAGGGAGTGGATAGCAGACACATTGAATAAGAGGGAGGCAGGGAAAGAGAGAGAGAGAGAGAGAGAGAGAGAGAGAGATAGAGAGAAGGAGGGGGGGGGGGAGGCTGGAAGTTGCGTGGACACCCCACGACCTGCAGGCGATAAAACTTTCTTATCGACGGGTTTGTCTCACAGGCTCGTACACATACCAACAAAGTTTGTCAATTTAACATCACTAAAGTGCGCGTCATTTACGACGGCGGCCTAGTTTAGGTTCGTTCTGCGCATCTGACGTCACAAAACACAGTCAGCCAATGAACAGAGAACGACGTTGACAGAGCTCTTCTGCAGTGCAGATCACAGACGAGTGTCTTCAGTTTTAGAAATGTTCAGTCATAAATAAAGTAATTCAACAAAAGCAATGTCTTGACAGCAGACTTTCTATAAAAGAAAGTTTGGAAAAAGCATTCTTTATACCAATTGCTTCATATTCTATTAATTAATTAAACCAAACAAGCAAAACGAGGATAATGGAATGTAGTCGAGTTAAGTCAGGTGATGCTGATGGAATTAGATTAGGAAATGAGACACTTAAAGTAGTAAAGGAGTTTTGCTATTTCGGGAGCAAAATAACTGATGATGGTCGAAGTAGAGAGGATATAAAATGTAGACTGGCAATGGCAAGGAAAGCGTTTCTGAAGGAGAGGAATTTGTTAACATCGAGTATAGATTTAAGTGTCAGGAGGTCGTTTCTGAAAGTATTTATATGGAGTGTAGCCATGTATGGAAGTGAAACGTGGACAATAAATAATTTGGACGAGAAGAGAATAGAAGCTTTCGAAATGTGGTGCTACAGAAGAATGCTCAAGATTAGATGGGTAGATCACATAACTAATGAGGAGGTATTCAATAGCATTGGGGAGAAGAGGAGTTTGTGCCACAACTTGACTAGAAGAAGGGATCGGTTGGTAGGACATGGGTTGAGGCATCAAGGGATCACCAATTTAACATTGGAGGGCAGCGTGGAGGGTAGAAATCGTAGAAGGAGACCAAGAGAATCCACTAAGCAGATTCAGAAGGATGTAGGTTGCAGTAGGTACTGGGAGATGATGAAGCTTGCACAGGATAGAGTAGAATGGAGAGCTGCATCAAACGAGTCTCAGGACTGAAGACCACAACAACAACAGAGCTGTTTTGTTTTTATCCTTGTTTTCATAGTTGTCGAAACTCGCAGTGCTGTGAGTTTTGTAACAAAACTTTTTTTCCGGTAAACGTGCCATTTTTTTTTTAATCATCACACTTTCCTCCAATACTAAACTGGTGATCCCTTGATGCCTCAGAATATGTCCTACCAAGCGATCCCTTTTTCTAGTCAAGTTGTGCCACAAATTTCTCTTCTCTCCAGTTTTATTCAGTACCTTCTCATTAGTCATGTGATCTACCCATCTAATCTTCAGCATTCTTCTGTAGCACCACATTTCGAAAGCTTCTATTCCCTTCTTGTCCAAACTATTTATCGTCCACGTTTCACTTCCATACATTGCTACACTCCATACAAATACTTTCAGAAACGACTTCCTGACACCTAAATCAATACAGGATGTTAACAAATTTCTCTTCTTCAGAAACGCTTTCCTTGCCATTGCCAGTCTACATTTTATATCCTCTCTACTTCGACCATCATCAGTTATTTTGCTCCCCAAATAGCAAAACTCCCTTACTACTTTAAGTGTCTCATTTCCTAATCTAATTCCCTCAGCATCACACAACTTAATTCGACTACATTCCATTATCCTCGTTTTGCTTTTGTTGATGTTCATCTTATATCCTCCTTTCAAGACACTGTCCATTCCGTTCAACTGCTCTTCCAAGTCCTTTGCCGTCTCTGACAGAATTACAATGTTATCAGCGAACCTCAAAGTTTTTATTTCTTCTCCATGGATTTTAATACCTACTCCGAATTTTTCTTTTGTTTCCTTTACTGCTTGCTCAATATACTGATTGAATAACATCGGGGAGAGGCTACAACCCTGTCTCACTCCCTTCCCAACCACTGCTTCCCTTTCATGTCCCTCGACTCTTATAGCTGCCATCTGATTTCTGTACAAATTGTAAATAATCATTCCCTCCCCGTATTTTTACCCCTGCTATCTTTAGAATTTCAAAGAGAGTAGTCCAGTCAACAGGCGGCTTCCTCTTTCATTTCTTGGCCCCAATCCTTATTCACCTACTACGTTTCCTTCTCTTCCTTTTCCTACTGTCGAATTCCAGTCACCCATGACTATTAAATTTTCGTCTCCCTTCACTACCTGAATAATTTCTTTTATCTCGTCATACGTTTCATCTATTTCTTCATCATCTGCATAGCTAGTTGGCATATAAACTTGTACTACTGTAGTAGGCATGGGCTTTGTGTCTATCTTGGCCACAATAATGCGTTCACTATGCTGTTTGTAGTAGCTAACCCGCACTCCTATTTTTTTATTCATTATTAAACCTACTCCTGCATTACCCCTATTTGATTTTGTATTTATAACTCTGTAATCACCTGACCAAAAGTCTTGTTCCTCCTGCCACCGAACTTCACTAATTCCCACTATATCTAACTTTAACCTATCCATTTCCCTTTTTAAATTTTCTAACCTACCTGCCCGATTAAGGGATCTGACATTCCACGCTCCGATCCGTAGAACGCCGGTTTTCTTTCTCCTGATAACGACGTCCTCTTGAGTAGTCCCCGCCCGGAGATCCGAATGGGGGACTATTTTACCTCCGGAATGTTTTACCCAAGAGGACGCCATCATCATTTAACCATACAGTAAAGCTGCATGCCCTCGGGAAAAAATTACGGCTGTAGTTTCCCCTTGCTTTCAGCCGTTTACAGTACCAGCACAGCAAGGCCGTTTTGGTTAGCGTTACAAGGCCAGATCAGTCAATCATCCAGACTGTTGCCCCTGCAACTACTGAAAAGGCTGCTGCCCCTCTTCAGGAACCACACGTTTGTCTGGCCTCTCAACAGATACCCCTCCGTTGTGGTTGTACCTACGGTACGGCTATCCGTATCGTTGAGGCACGCAAGCCTCCCCATCAACGGCAAGGTCCACGGTTCATGGGGGGGGGGGGGGGGGGGGAATATAATATGAAATAAAAACATTTGCACTCGATATAGCCGTTTTGATATAGATATATCGACGCAGAAGAGTCGGGCGTCCCACCGACATACAGTGTGTTACAAAAAGGTACGGCCAAACTTTTAGGAAACATTCGTCACACACAAATAAAGAAAAGATGTTATGTGGACATGTGGCCGGAAACGCTTAATTTCCATGTTAGAGCTCATTGTAGTTTCGTCAGTATGTACTGTACTTCCTCGATTCACCGCCAGTTGGCCCAACTGAAGGAAGGTAATGTTAACTTCGGTGCTTGTGTTGACATGCGACTCATTGCTCTACAGTACTAGCATCAAGCACATCAGTACGTAGCATCGACAGGTTAGTGTTCATCACGAACGTGGTTTTGCAGTCAGTGCAATGTTTACAAATACGGAGTTGGCAGATGCCCATTTGATGTATGGCTTAGCACGGGGCAATAGCCGTGGCGCGGTACGTTTGTATCGAGACAGATTTCCAGAACGAAGGTGTCCCGACAGGAAGACGTTCGAAGCAATTGATCGGCGTCTTAGGGAGCACGGAACATTCCAGCCTATGACTCGCGACTGGGGAAGACCTAGAACGACGAGGACACCTGCAATGGACGAGGCAATTCTTCGTGCAGTTGACGATAACCCTAATGTCGGCGTCAGAGAAGTTGCTGCTGTACAAGGTAACGTTGACCACGTCACTGTATGGAGAGTGCTACGGGAGAACCAGTTGTTTCCGTACCGTGTACAGCGTGTGCAGGCACTATCAGCAGCTGATTGGCGTCCACGGGTACACTTATGCGAATGGTTCATCCGACAGTGTGTCAATCCTCATTTCAGTGCAAATGTCCTCTTTACGGATGAGGCTTCATTCCGACGTGATCAAATTGTAAATTTTCACAATCGACATGTGTGGGCTGACGAGAATCCGCACGCAATTGTGCAATCACGTCATCGACACAGATTTTCTGTGAACGTCTGGGCAGGCATTGTTGGTGATGTCTCGATTGGGCCCCATGTTCTTCCACCTACGCTCAATGGAGCACGTTATCATGATTTCATACGGGATACTCTACCTGTGCTGCTAGAACATGTGCCTATACAAGTACGACACAACATGTGGTTCACGCACCATGGAGCTCCTGCACATTTCAGTCGAAGTGTTCGTACACTTCTCAACAACAGATTGGGTGACCGATGGATTGGTAGAGGCGGACCAATTCCATGGCCTCCACGCTCTCCTGACCTCAGTCCTCTCGACTTTCATTTATGGGGGCATTTGAAAGCTCTCGTCTACGCAACCCCGGTACCGAATGTAGAGACTCTTCGTTCTCGTACTGTGGACGGCTGTGATACAATACGCCGTTCGCCAGGGCTGCATCAGCGCATCAGGGATTCCGTGCGACGGAGTGTGGATGGATGTATCCTCGCTAACGGAGGACATTTTGAACATTTCCTGTAACAAAGTGTTTGAAGTCACGGTGGTACGTTCTGTTGCTGTGTTTCCATTCCACGATTAATGTGATTTGAAGAGAAGTAATAAAATGAGCTCTAACATGGAAACTAAGCGTTTCCGGACACATGTCCACATAACATCTTTTCTTTATTTGTGTGTGAGGAATGTTTCCTGAAAGTTTGGCCGTACCTTTTTGTGACACCCTTATCATTGGAGGATGATATCGATATGCCACCGACAGTCCTACTTTGCCGGTACGACTGTGTTGGCTGTCGTGTGGAGCAGGCTTTAGCGGCCGTGGCAGAGGCCACGTGTGTGTCTTGCACGTGTCGCCGCAGCTCGTGGGGTTTCGCAACGCGAGGCGCACACAGTCTGCCGTAGAGGCGGCCAAGGAATCACGTGTCCGCTACACAACACACCAACCGACAAGCCGCAGTAACCAACTTTATTTACACAGTCTGGCGGCTAGAAATCACAACTAGCAACTAAACGTGTGCCCTCTATTGACCGAAGTTCCTACTGCTTCTAAAAAACCAGTAGCGGCCGGTCCGTAAGAGTACGTCAACACACTAGCTTCCGATGCCTTGCCGATTTATTAGTTATTTTTTCCGCCCAAACGAACGATCTATTGATACGTAATCAGCACGGTTTCAGAAAACATCGTTCTTGTGCAACGCAGCTAGCTCTTTATTCGCACGAAGTAATGGCCGCTATCGACAGGGGATCTCAAGTTGATTCCGTATTTCTAGATTTCCGGATAGCTTTTGACACCGTTCCTCACAAGCGACTTCTAATCGAGCTGCGGGCCTACGGGGTATCGCCTCAGTTGTGCGACTGGATTCGTGATTTCCTGTCAGGAAGGTCGCAGTTCGTAGTAATAGACGGCAAATCGTCGAGTAAAACTGAAGTGATATCAGGTGTTCCCCAGGGAAGCGTCGTGGGACCTCTGCTGTTCCTGATCTATATAAATGACCTGGGTGACAATCTGAGCAGTTATCGTAGGTTGTTCGCAGGTGATGCTGTAATTTACCGTCTAGTAAGGTCATCCGAAGACCAGTATCAGTTGCAAAGCGATATAGAAAAGATTGCTGTACGGTGTGGCAGGTGGCAGTTGATGCTAAATGACGAAAAGTGTGAGGTGATCCACATGAGTTCCAAAATAAATCCGTTGGAATTCTATTACTCGATAAATAGTACAATTCTCGAGGCTGTCAATTCAACTAAGTACCTGGGTGTTAAAATTACGAACAACAGAATTTTTTATGTTGAAGTTCTGGCACGCCTCAGAGCTCGTGTGGCCCGAGTTCGACCGGAGTTGGCAAAAGGGGGCAGGTGGATCCTTCATCACGACAATGCGCTCGCTCACACGTCGCTCGTTGTGCGCGAGTTTTTGGCCCGAAGCTCAATCACCGTGACAGACCACCCGATTTAGCCCCGTGTGACTTCTTCATGTTCCCGAAATGCAAAATGGTGCTTCGGGGCGGCACTTGGGAGATGTGGAAGCCATCATGGCGGAAACGACACGGCAACTGAACAACATCACAACTGAAGACTTTCAGCAATGTTATCAACAGTGGAAACGGCGTTGGCAGAAGTGTATCGCGTCTCAGGACGTGTACTTCGAAGGAGACCATATTGTAATACCTGAATAATTGTAAAATAAAGTTATTATTCAACTTTTATACGTATTTTCCGGACAAACCTCGTATTCCCGATGTCAGTTTTTAAGTGTGAGATAGGTACTTGCCGCACTTTTCACTTGTACATCATCTGTCTTAGAACACATAATCAAATCTTTCTCAGTTTAGTGGCTCCGTGCGGCTTTAGCAAGCGGAGAGTGAAATTTTCACTGTTCACTTCCAGTTTCTTCTTCTTTCGTTTCACCCTCTTTCTGGCACGCTGGGTCAATCAATTCTTTGGGAGCTGTTCTTTTCTTAGGGCGCAGTATTTCTTGAGTCTTTCTGATCTTCTTCACCTCTCTTCTACCGAGATGAAGGGTTTGGACTTTTATGTAGATTTATCTTGGAAACTTATGTTTTCATCTTTAGTAATTACTTTAGCTGATGGATGAGTAAGTGAATTTTCTGAAATCTTTAATACTACTAGGTCTTTCTCAGTTTCTTTTAACCAGTTGGGATTCGTTTTGAGGTTACGGAAAAAGTCAAAGATTTGTTTAGTCAATCTGTTGGAATTCTTCCTGAGAAGATGGCCATAAAAATTTATCCCCATTTTTCACATAGGATCTCAAAGTTTTTCAGTCTTCTTGTGGAGAGTTTTATTTTTGATGTATATAATCGTATTGTCTTGAAATTTTGGTCCTATGATTTTTCTTAAAATTTTTCTTTCCATTAGCTCAAGTTTCTCCATTTGGTCTTTGTAATTCATGTTCAGTGTTTCTGCTGCATACAGTGCTTCTGGCTTAATCACTGTCTTGTAATGTGTAATTTTGGACCCCCATGAAAGGGATTTTGTTGTTGTATGTAGTTTTTGTTAGTTGGAAGGCGAATTCACGTTTATTTTACATTTATTTATTTATCATCACATTCAAATAGCACATTGTTGAAACAATGGTTAGGTTAGGTTAGTGTTGTTTAACGTCTCGTCGACAACGAGGTCATTAGAGACGGAGCGCAAGCTCGGGTTAGGGAAGGATGGGGAAGGAAATCGGCCGTGCCCTTTCAAAGGAACCATCCCGGAATTTGCCTGAAACGATTTAGGGAAATCACGGAAAACCTAAATCAGGATGGCCGGAGACGGGATTGAACCGTCGTCCTCCCGAATGCGAGTCCAGTGTGCTAACCACTGCGCCACCTCGTTCGGTATTGAAACAATGAATCTGCACACTTTACAGGCGAGAACATATCACTTCTGTTCCGATGATGTTGATGATATTTGGTTTGGGTCGGCCGCTTGTGGCCGAGCGGTTCTAGGCGCTACAGTCTGGGACCGCGCGACCGCTACGGTCGCAGGTTCGAATGCTGCCTCGGGCATGGATGTGTGTGATGTCCTTAGGTTAGTTAGGTTTAAGTGGTTCTAAGTTCTAGGGGACTGATGACCTCAGAAGTTAAGTCGCATAGTGCTCACAAGGGAACCTCCCCATCGCACCCCCCTCAGATTTAGTTATAAGTTGGCACAGTGGATAGTCCTTGAAAAACTGAACACAGATCAATTGAGAAAACAGGAAGAAGTTGTGTGGAACTGTGAAAAAATAAGCAAAATATACAAACTGAGTAGTTCATGGGAAGATAGGTAACATCAAGGACATGGGGATGGCAGGAGCGCCGTGGTCCCGTGGTAACGTGAGCAGCTGCAGAACGAAAGGTCCTTGGTTCAAATCTTCCATCGAGTGAAAAGTTTAATTTTTTATTTTCAGTTTATGTGACAAACTCTTATGTTTTCATCACTTTTTTGGGCGTGATTATCACATCCACAAGAAAACCTAAATCGGGCAAGGTAGAAGAATCTTTTTACCTATTCGCCAAGTGTACAAGTTAGGTGGGTCGACAACATATTCCTGTCATGTGACGCACATGCCGTCACCAGTGTCGTATAGAATATATCAGATGTGTTTCCCTGTGGAGGAATCGGTTGACCTATGACCTTGTGATCAAATGTTTTCGGTTCCCATTGGAGAGGCACGTCCTTTCGTCTACTAATCGCACGGTTTTGCGATGCGGTCGCAAAAAACAGACACTAAACTTATTACAGTGAACAGAGACGTCAATGAACGAACGGACAGATAATAACTATGCAAAAATAAAGAAAGTAAAATTTTCACTCGAGGGAAAACTTGAACCAAGGACCTCTCGTTCTGCAGCTGCTCACGCTACCACGGGACCATAGCTCTCCTGAACTGAAATATGTCCATGATGTTGCCTATGTGGCTCATGGACTACTCAGTTTGTATATTTTGCTTATTTTTTCACAGTTCCACACAACTTCTTCCTGTTTTCTCAGTTGATCTGTGTTCAGTTTATCAAAGCCTATCCCCTACGCCAACTTATAACTAAATCTGAGGGGGGTGCGATGGGGAAGTTCCCTTGTCAGAACCATTTGAACCATTTTTTTATTTGGTTTGTGGGGCGCTCAACTGCACGATCGTCAGCGCCCAATTTTTACACAGTCCAATTCCTTTTCACAATCCAATCTAGTCACTTACACAAATGACGATGATGAAATTATGGGTACAACACAATCACCAAGTCCACGGGCAGAGAAAATATCCCCAACCCGGCCAGGAATCGAACCCGCCACCCCGTGATCCAGAGGCAGAAAGGCTGGCCCCTAGACCACGACCTGCTGCCATTTCTGTTCTGTTGACACGGTTCACGCCACCAGAGATACTGGTTACCACACGTATTTGTATCCTTCATCAACGTTAAAAATGGAGTTCTACGATTTTCCACTTTTAGTTGCTATTAGTCCAATTCTTTTATCTTGGCGGTTCGCGCATGCCCGCCCAGACGCGGGAGATTGCTGCGTAGCCAGTTGCACTTGCCAAGAGAACCAGCGCCATAGTATAGTATAGTTCGCAAACTTACCTTTAGGGGGGAGCGCGCAGTTTATGAAGTAAAGCCACCACGGCCACATTAACCCTTTCGCTGCTACGGAGACGTGCTCCCCGAATTCCGCGCTGTGCGCCATTTTATCATCACTGCACTGCTTGCCTGTGCAGACACACGGTGTTCCGACTGCTTTGACAAACTGGTCATTCGATTTCACAAAAACTATTTGGCCCAAAAATTTGATTTTTACACATCTTCTTGACTGATACCTTCCCCCATAAATGACTTAATTTTGTTTCGATGTTCAGCGCAGTTATTGTGCAGCATTAAATGTAGTAAACCATTGCACGAAATTTTTAAGAGTTTGCAGAGGTAAAAGTCCATAGCGTATACTTTCCGTATGGTCGGTTTTAGTTGCCACAATGTTGAGAATCAAATGTGGAGAAGGTACCTACATTCCGTATAAAATTTACTGTATAACAATATCTCATTTAATTTAAGTACCAGATAGGTGTCGTATGTAATATTCAGAAATATTCCGTCTTTCGCGACTGTAATAAAAGTTTTATTTTTTCTAAAACGTTCTGATTGAAACAAAGTTGGCGAAGTATACAAAACTGAATTGTGGACGTAATAAAACACAGAAACTAAAATATATTGTCAGTGAGGCGCAGTGCGCAAACAATTTGTGTTTGTCACAACGGACAGCAAATACTCGCCAAAACATAAGTATGATGTTGCCAAAGCATCGAAGCAAAGAATTGCGTCAGACAATCAAGTAGCTCGGCAATGTACGAGCCGAAATTCTGCTCTAAATAATTCTTTTAATACTGTCGCAAAAGAATATGTCTCAATATGAATAGTAAATGGCTCAAATGGCTCTGAGCACTATGGGACTTAACATCTTAGGTCATCAGTCCCCTAGAACTTAGAACTACTTAAACCTAACTAACCTAAGGACATCACACACATCCATGCCCGAGGCAGGATTCGAACCTGTGACCGTAGCAGTCGCGCGGCTCCGGACTGAGCGCCTAGAACCGCTAGACCACCGCGGCCGGTTTATGAATAGTAAAACATCGACTGCGGAGGAGAAGATATACAAACACAACAGATAACATGAATGTTGTATATCTGCCTTTTCATTGTTTTTAATTGCTGTGAAAAGAAATATTGGAGGGCAAAATTAGAAAAACCGAAAACTTATGATTATAATGAAGAGACAAAGCACTATAAATTTCAAACGAATAAAATTCATGAAGTAAGACACGTCGATACTGTTTTTCAATAAAGAAAATGTTAAGCGTCGATCATGGCTTGAATTCAGAACCTTAGGCTTCGCAGTCAAACATCTTACCCATTACGCTAACGCAGCTCATCATATAAATGTTCCTGGAAGAATCTAAAGTATCACGCAAAATACCGACAAACACTGTTGGGATGACTAAATTACTCACGTTTCGTGGAATACAGTAGGAAATAAACAATTACCGCTGTTCTTTATTGCGAAAAAGCGGTTACTGAGAATGATACAAACACCTTTCCTTGCTATCGCCTGAATTAGGACGCTTATTCCGAATGAGATTTTCACTCTGCAGCGGAGTGTGCGCTGATATGAAACTTCCTGGCAGATTAGAACTGCGTGCCCGACCGAGACTCGAACTCGGGACCTTTGCCTTTCGCGGGCAAGTGCTCTACCATCTGAGCTACCGAAGCAAGACTCACGCCCGGTACTCACAGCTTTACTTCTGCCAGTACCTCGCCTCCTACCTTCCAAACTTTACAGAAGCTCTCCTTCGGTAGCTCAGATGGTAGAGCACTTGCCCGCGAAAGGCAAAGGTCCCGAGTTCGAGTCTCGGTCGGGCACACAGTTTTAATCTGCCAGGAAGTTTCATATCAGCGCACACTCCGCTGCAGAGTGAAAATCTCATTCTGGAAACATCCCCCAGGCTGTGGCTAAGCCATGTCTCCGCAATATCCTTTCTTTCAGGAGTGTTAGTTCTGCAAGTTTCGCAGGAGAGCTTCTGTAAAGTTTGGAAGGTAGGAGGCGAGGTACTGGCAGAAGTAAAGCTGTGAGTACCGGGCGTGAGTCGTGCTTCGATAGCTCAGATGGTAGAGCACTTGCCCGCGAAAGGCAAAGGTCCCGAGTTCGAGTCTCGGTCGGGCACACAGTTTTAATCTGCCAGGAAGTTTGGCTTATTGCTTGTTTGGTTTAATTAATTAATAGAATAAGAAGCAATTGGTATAAAGAATGCTTTTTCAAACTTTCTATAAAAGAAATTCTGCTATCGAGACATTGCTTTCGTTCAGTTACTTTATTTATGGCTGAACATTTCTAAAACTGAAGACACTCGTCCGTGCTCTGCACTGCAGTCGAGCTCTGGCAACGTCGCTCTCTGTTCATTGGCTGACTGTGTTTTGTGACTTGCGACTGATCACAGTGCAACATCGCCGGCGATAAATCACAGGAGCAGTCGCTAAAGTCGCGGCAGAAGCTGCAAAATCGCCAGTTTTAACTTTGCGGACGAATACAAGTTGTGAACTCGTGAATTGCTATTTTAAACTGTGACAAATGAGAACTTAAAAATACCAGTTAGCGATAAGTATCGTTCGCAAAAGTCGCTGCCATAGGAAAGTCAAAGAGTTTAGCCCATCGCTACACGCGGCAAGCAGCTCGCCACAGTGGACGCGCTCGCAGCAGGCACCCACCGCCACATTCCCCTCACCTTCCCTCTCCGTCACCCTCCCCCCCCCCTCCCTCCTGCAGCACCGTTGTCGTCCAGATAGACCCGAAGCACGTGTATCGCAGTGCCGACTCACGTGCCTGAGAATCTCACCTACCAGCAAAGCGCAGCGGAACCTGTTTTCTGTCCCACTCTGTCAAGGACACAAAGGGACAGAGAGAGAGTGAGAGAGAAGAAAGGTCAGCGCGTGACACGGCCTCTTCTCGGCGCCGGCAAAGAACTTAAAAGACACACAAGAGGGAAGGGTCGCAGCGGTCTGATGCTGACCCGGACATAGAGGGTGACAATTATTGGACTATATTTAATAAGCTCGTCGTAACTTCTGAACAGTTTGCTTTAGGACGTGCAAACTGGACGGTTGGCCGCGGGGCGTGATGGAGAATTACACTACTGGCCATCAAAATTCCTACACCAAGAAGAAGCGCAGACGATAAAAGGGTACTCATTGGACAAATATATTATACTAGAACTGACAAGTGATTACATTTTCACGCAATTTGGGTGCATAGATCCTGAGAAATCGGTACCCAGAACAACCACCTCTGGCCGTAATAACGGCCTCGATACGCCTGGGCATTGAGTCAAACAGAGCTCGGATGGTGTGTACAGGTACAGCTAGCTGCCCGTGCAGCTTCAACACGATACCACAGTTCATCAAGAGCAGTGACTGGCGTATTGTGACGAACCAGTTGCTCGGCCACCTCTGACCAGACGTTTCCAATTGCTGAGAGATTTGGAGAACGTGCTGGCCAGGGCAGCAGTCGAACATTTTCTGTATCCAGAAAGGCCCGTACAGCACCTACAACATGCGGTCGTGCATTATCCTGCTGAAATGTAGAGTTTCGCAGGGATCGAGTGAAGGGTAGAGCCACGGGTGGTAACACATCTGAAATGTAACGTGCACTGTTCAAAGTGCCGTCAATGCGAACAAGAGGTGACCGAGACGTGTAACCAGTGGCAACCCATACCATCACGCCGGGTGATACGCCAGTATGGCGATGACCAATACACGCTTCCAATATGCGTTCGCTGCGATGTTACCAAACACGGATGCGACCGTCGTGATGCTGTAAACAGAACCTGGATTCATCCGAAATAATGACGTTTTGCCATTCGTGCACCCAGGTTCGTTGTCGAGTACGCCATCGCAGGCGCTCCTGTCTGTGATGCGGCGTCAAGCGGAACCGCAGCCGTGGTCTCCGAGTTGATAGTCCATGCTTCTGCAAACGTCGTCGAACTGTTTGTGCATATGGTTGTTGTCTTGCAAACGTCCCCATCTGTCAACTCAGGGATCTGAGACGTGGCTGCACGATCCGTTACAGCCGTGCAGATAAGATGTCTGTCATCTAGACTGTTAGTGATACGAGGCCGTTGGGATCCAGCACGGCGTTCCGTATTACCCTCCTGAACTCACCGATTCCATATTCTGCTAACAGTCATTGGATCTCGACCGACGCGAGCAGCAATGTCGCGATACGATAAACCGCAATCGCGATAGGCGACAATCCGACCTTTATCAAAGTCGGAAACGTGATGGTACGCATTTCTCCTCCTTACACGAGGCATCACAACAACGTTCCCTGGACTCGCATTCGGGAGGACGACGGTTCAATCCCGTCTCCGGCCATCCTGATTTAGGTTTTCCGTGGTTTCCCTAAATCGTTTCAGGCAAATGCCGGGATGGTTCCTTTGAAAGGGCACGGCCGATTTCCTTCCCAATCCTTCCCTAACCCGAGCTTGCGCTCCGTCTCTAATGACCTCGTTGTCGACGGGACGTTAAACACTAACCACCACCACCAACAACAACAACAACGTTCCACCAGGCGACACCGGTCAACTGGTGTTTGTGTATGAGAAATCGGTTGGAAAGTTTCCTTATGTAAGGACGTTGTAGGTGTCGTCATCGGCGCCAACCTTGTGTGAATGCTCTGAAAAGCTAATCATTTGCATATCACACCATCTTCTTCCTGCCGGTTAAATTTCGCGTCTCTGGCGCGTCATCTTCGTGGTGTAGCAATTTTAATGGCCAGAACTGTACTTAAACGTAACTAACCTAAGCACATCAGATACATCCAAGCCCGAGGCAGGATTCGAACCTGCGACCGTAGCAGCAGCGCGGTTCCGGACTGTAGCGCCTAGGACCGCTCGGTCACAACGGCCGGCTGTTCTTCAGTCACTCCTGGTCGACCCGTATTCTTCCCTTTGGAAAGACCAGCTGATCAGTCCGCAACACTGCACTAGGGCACTACCCCGTTCCTGATTTCTAGTGACGTCTTCGCGTTGCCGAGTATGCGTAACTTCTGCATTCTGAGACGATAAGTGTATCTTTGCTGCTTTGCAGCTTTACGATAGTAAGAAAATTTTCATCTAAATAAAACTGCAGAATCCATGACAATACCACACGTTTTGTCCAAAAATAAGAGACTTATAGTGATAAGCACGCCCAGGCGTTTGTGCCTGCAACAGATGTGGCGTCCGCCGTGCCTAGCTGACGTGACGTCACCAACAAGCGCCGAGGCCTTCCTTTGAGTCGGTGTTGCTGGCACGCGCCCCGGGGCCTTGGACAGCCTGCAGTGGCGCGTCGCTCGCGATTGCACAACCGCCCGTGCCGACTCGAGACGCATGTGTGCAGCGGTCACGTTGCTAGGTTGCACCTGCTCGCCGGCTACCTTCTGCTTATCGTCGGCGGCACGCGGTTTTATCTCAGCCACTCACTTGGCGCCCACGTAGAAGTGTCGTTGCCCCAGATTCCTCACGTGCGCCGTACGCTACGTAATCAGGTCGATTGCGGGGAGGGGACAAAAGATTGACGTGATCGTTGCAGTCGGATTAGGAAATGGTGGGGAAGGTAGTCGGGCGTGCCCTATCAAAGGAACCGTCCGGGCATTTGCCGGAAGCGTTTCATGACGGGAAACTTAACAAGGGAACCTCCCCATCGCACCCCCCTCAGATTTAGTTATAAGTTGGCACAGTGGATAGGCCTTGAAAAACTGAACACAGATCAATCGAGAAAACAGGAAGAAGTTGTGTGGAACTACGAAAAAAATAAGCAAAATATTCAAACTGAGTAGTCTATGCGTAGGATAGGCAACGTCAAGGAGGATGTGAGTTCAGGAGCGCCGTGGTCCCGTAGTTAGCGTGAGCAGCTGCGGAAAGAGAGGTTTGTGGTTCAAATCTTCCCTCGACTGAAAAGTTTATTTTTTTTATTTTCAGACAATTATTGTCTGGCCGTCCGTCCGTCCGATGCGAAGTAACTGCGCCGTAGTATGGGGACGTTGTATGAAAACGTTAAAAACATATGTTTTGACAGAGCACAGGGAAAACTGTGCGACTGTGAAACTGTTGCATTCATTTGTTGTAGTTTATGTGACAAACTCTTATGCTTTCATCACTTTTTTGGGAGTGATTATCACATCCACAAGAAAACCTAAATCGGGCAAGGTAGAAGAATCTTTTTACCCATTCGCCAAGTGTGCAAGTTAGATGGGTCGACAACATATTCCTGTCATGTGACGCACATGCCGTCACCAGTGTCGTATAGAATATATCAGACGTTTTCCTCTGGAGGTTATCGGTTGACCTATGACCTCGCGATCAAATGTTTTCGGTTCCCATTGGAGAGACACGTCCTTTCGTCTACTAATCGCACGATTTTGCGGTGCGGTCGCAAAACACAGACGCTAAACTTACTACAGTGAACAGAGACGTCAATGAACAAACGGACAGATCATAACGTTGCGAAAATAAAGAAATTAAAATTTTCACTCGAGGGAAGACTTGAACCAAGGACCTCTCGTTTCGCAGCTGCTCACGCTAACCACCGGACCACGGCGCTCTTGAGCTTATATCCTTCATGATGTCGCCTATCTTCAGAATGGACTACTCAGTTTGTATATTTTGCTTATTTTTCCATAGTTCCACACAACTTCTTCCTGTTTTCTCGATTGATCTGTGTTCAGTTTTTCAAGGCCTACCCACTGTGCCAACTTATAACTAAATCTGAGGGGGATGCCATGCGGAGGTTCCCTTGTAAGTACTGTCGCCGGCCGGTGTGGCCGTGCGGTTTTAGGCGCTTCAGTCTGGAACCGCGCGACCGCTACGTTCGCAGTTTCGAATCCTGCCTCGGGCATGGATGTGTGTGATGTCCTTAGGTTAGTAAATCAGTGAAAAACTGCTTTTAATAAACATTTTAAATACAAGAATGCACTTGTACAATCCGAGAAAACATACAGCATTTCTTATTAAATAAAACAGTAAACCAGTGAAACACTGCGAATATCTTCTAAGCGTGTGTGTGTCTGTGGGGGGGGGGGGGGGGGGGGGACAGCTGCCCATGCTCACAGCCATTTGAACCATTTGAGCCTAAGTACGGTCGTCCACCCAGATGCGAATCCAGTGTGCTAACCACTGCGCCACTTACAGTCTACATCATTACTCTGCTACTCACAATAAAGTGCCTGGCAGAGGGTTCAATGAACCACCTTCAAGCTGTCTCTACTGTTCCACTCTCGAACGGCGCGCGGGAAAAACGAACACTTAAATTTCTCTGTGCGAGCCCTGATTTCTCTTATTTTATCGTGGCGACAATTTCTCCCTGTTGTAGGTGGGTGCCAACAGAATGTTTTCGCAATCGGAGGAGAAAACTGGTGATTGAAATTTCATGTGAAGATCCCGTCGCAACGAAAAACGCCTTTGTTTTAATTATTAACATCGAGTATAGATTTAAGTCTCAGGAAGACGTTTCTGAAAGTATTTGTATGGAGTCTAGCCATGTATGGAAGTGAAACGTGGACGATAAATAGCTTGAACAAGAAGAAAAAATGGCTCTGAGCACTACGGGACTTAACATCTGAGGTCATCAGTCCCCTAGAACTTAGAACTACTTAAACCTAAGGACATCACACACATCCATGCCTGTGGCAGGATTCGAACCTGCGACCGTAGCGGTCGCGCGGTTCCAGACTGTAGCGCCTAGAACCGCTCGGCCACTTCGGCCGGCGGACAAGAAGAGAATAGAAGTATTCGAAATGTATTGCTACAGAAGAATGCTGAAGATCAGATGGGTAGATCACATAACTAATGAGGAGGTATTGAACAGAATTGGGGAGAAGAGGAGTTTGTGGCACAACTTGACTAGAAGAAGGGATCGCCTGGTAGGACATGTTCTGAGACATCGAGGGATAACCAATTTAGTATTGGAGGGCAGCGTGGAGGGTAAAATCGTAGAGGGAGACCAAGAGATGAATACACTAAGCAGATTCAGAAGGATGTAGGCTGCAGTAGGTACTGGGAGATGAAAAAACTTGCACAGGATAAAGTAGCATGGAGAGCTGCATCAAACCAGTCTCAGGACTTAAGACCACAACAACAACATCGGTATATCGATAGTTTTTTTCGATACATCAGTCGCTGCTAATGAAAAACCTTTTTGTACATCTATATATCGGTTTCCTGATATTTTTTTTAAATGAACATTTCTAATTGCAAGGAATATTGCATCGTAATTCTGAACAACACTGACGCTTTTAATAACTGTTCACTACTATAAAACGGTGGCGACAGAGTGGAGAAGTCGTACTCCCTAACATGGAACTACAGGTCTACGAGCAGCAGTACGGTATTCTGCCTTACGGCAGGTCTTGTCATGGGTTAAGCCTCTTCCACTTTTGTCTGTCCGTAGCCAGTCTTTTCATTTCTGAATATTTGCCTCCTTTGATATTGTCCGCCGGCCGGGGTGGCCGAGCGTTTATAAGCGATACAGTCTGGCACCGCGCGACTGCTACGGTCGCAGGTTCGAATCCTGCATCGGGCATGGATGTGTGTGATATCCTTAGGTTAGTTAGGTTTAAGTAGTTCTAAGTTCTAGGGGACTGATGACCACATCAGTTAAGTCCCATAGTACTCAGAGCCATTTTGATATTGTCCAGCATTTGATATCTTCTTTTTCCTCTTCCCCTTTTTGCCTCCACCATTCCTTCTATTCCTTCCTTCAATAAACAATACCTCCTCAAACAATGTCCAATCCAGTTCCGTTTTCTCTTTCTGATGACTTTCAGCACGTTTCTTTCTTCTCCAACTCTTCTTAATACTTCTTCATTCCTTACTCGGTCTTCCCATTTCACTTTCTCCATTCTTCTCGATATCCACATCCCTAGTGCCTCCAATCTTCTTGTATCTTCCTTCCTCAATGTCCAGGTCTCCGCAACATACAGTGCAACGCTCCACATGTAACATTTCGCAAGTCTTTTTCCTCAGATTTTTGTTTACTCGTCCACAATGTAATTTCTGTTTCCTCTTGAATCCTTCTTTTGCCATTGCCATTGCCTAATTTCTGTTGAGCAATACGTATCATCCATTATTACTCTTCCCAAGTAATGGAAGTTATTGACTTGCACTGTTTCCTCTCCCCCTATTTTCATACGGCATTTTCTCCCCTTTCCTCCAATTACCATGCTTTTCGTTTTCTTCTTGTTAATCTTCGTACCATATTCTTCTAATTTTGTGTGTAGATCATCTAACATTTGTTCCATGTCTGATGCACTCTCTGCCATCACAACCATGTCGTCTGCAAATATTATACTCTACTGTCCGAGCCCTTTGGCTAACAATTTCCTCCAGATATAAAGGGTTGTCCATTGATCGTGACCGGGCCAAATATCTCACCAAATAAGAATCAGACGAAGAAACTACAAAGAACCTAACTCGTCTAACTTGAAGGGGGAAACCAGATGGCGCTATGGTTGGCCCGCTAGATGGCGCTGCCATAGGTCAAACGGAAATCAACTGCGGTTTTTTTAAATAGGAAACCTCATTTTTTATTACATATCCGTGTAGTACGTAGAGAAATATGAATGTTTTAGTTGGACCACTTTTTCCGCTTTGTGATAGATGGCGCTGTAATAGTCACAGACATATGGCTCACAATTTTACACGAAGAGTTGCTAACAGATAGGTTTTTTAAATTGAAATACAGAACGTAGGTACGTATGAACACTTTATTTCGGTTGTACCAATGTGAACGTATCATTTGTAAGAATGCATGCTGTTACAGCGTGATTACCTGTAAATACCACATTAATGCAATAAATGCTCAAAATGATGTCCGTCAACCTCAATGCATTTGGCACGATAGCAAATATCCTTCAACTTTCCCCACAGAAAGAAATCCGGGGACGTCAGATCCGGTGAACCTGCGGGCCACGGTATGGTGCTTCGACGACCAATCCACCTGTCATGAAATATGCTATTCAATACCGCTTCAAACGCACGCGAGCTATGCGCCGGACATCCGTCATGTTGGAAGTACATCCCCATTCTGTCATGCAGTGAAACGTCTTGTAGTAAGTCGGTAGAACACTACGTAGGAAATCAGCATACATTGCACCATTTAGATTGCCATCGATAAAATGAGGGCCAATTATCCTTCCTCCCATAATGCCGCACCATACATTAACCCGCCAAGGCCGCTGATGTTCCACTTGTCGCAGCCATAGTTTATTTTCCATTGCCCAATAGTGCATATTATGCCGGTTTACTTTACCCCCTTTGGTGAATGACGCTCCGTCGCTAAATAGAACGCCTGCAAAAAATCTGTCGTCGTCCCGTAATTTCTCTTGTGCCCAGTGACAAAACTGTACACGACGTTCAAAGTCGTCGCCATGCAATTCCTGGTGCATAGAAATATGGTACGGGTGCAATTGATGTTGATGTAGCGTTCTCAACAACGACGTTTTTGAGATTCCCGATTCTCGCGCAATTTGTCTGCTACCGTCCAGGATACCGAGCAGCATACATAGCACACGCCCGTTGGGCATTTTGATCACAATAGACATACACCAACACGATGTCGACCTTTTCCGCAGTTGGTAAACGGTCCATTTTAACACGGATAATGTATCACGAAGCAAATACCGTCCGCACTGGCGGAATGTTACGTTATACCACGTACTTATACGTTTGTGACAATTACAGCGCCATCTGTCACTAAGCGAAAAACGTGGTCCAACTAAAACATTCATATTTCTTTACGTACTACACGAATATGTAATAAAAAAATGGGGGTTCGTATTTAAAAAAAAAGAAGTTGATATTCGTTTGACCTATAGCAGCGCCACCTAGCGGGCCAACCATAGCGCCATCTGGATTCCCCCTTCAAGCTAGACGAGTTTCGTTCTTTGTAATTGTTTCGTTTGACGCTTACTTCGTGAGATAATTGGCCCGGTCAGTATCCGTGGACCACCCTGTATATAGGGTTCCTGATATTTTTTTTTTTTTAAATATGAAGAGTCCTAGTTTGCAAGGAATATTGCATCGTAATTCTGAATAACACTTTCGCTATTAATGACTGTTCACTACGATAAAACGGCGGCAACAGAATGGGGAAGTGGCACACACTAACATGGAACTACAGGCCTACGAAGCTCTTGTTGTTGTTGTTGTTGTTGTTGTTGTTGTGGTCATCAGTCCTGAGACTGGTTTGATGCAGCTCTCCATGCTACTCTATCCTGTGCAAGCTTCTTCATCTCCCAGTACCTACTGCAACCTACATCCTTCTGAATCTGCTTAGTGTATTCATCTCTTGGTCTCCCTCTAGGATTTTTACCCTCCACACTGCCCTCCAATGCTAAATTCTTGACCCCTTGTTGCCTCAGATAATGTCCTACCAACCGGTCCCTTGTTCTTGTCAAATTGTGCCACAAACTCCTCTCCTCCCCAATTCTATTCAGTACCTCCTCATTAGTTATGTGATCTACCCATCTAATCTTCAGCATTCCTCTGTAGCACCACATTTCGAAAGCTTCTATTCTCGTCTTGTCTAAACTATTTATCGTCCATGTTTCACTTCCATACATGGCTACACTCCAATCAAATACTTTCAGAAACGACTTCCTTACACTTAAATCTATACTCGATGTTAACGAATTTCTCTTCTTCAGAAATGCTTTCCTTGCCATTGCCAGTCTACATTTTATATCCTCTCTACTTCGACGATCATCAGTTATTTTGCTCCCCAAATAGCAAAACTCCTTTACTACTTCAAGTATGTCATTTCCTAATCTAATTCCCTCAGCATCACCCGACTTAATTCGACTACATTCCATTATCCTCGTTTTGCTTTTGTTGATGTTCATCGTATGCCCTCCTTTCAAGACACTGTCCATTCCGTTCAGCTGCTCTTCCAAGCCCTTTGCTGTCTCTGACAGAATTACAATGTCATCGGCGAACCTCAAAGTTTTTATTTCTTCTCCAGGGATTTTAATACCTACTCCGAACTTTTCTTTTGTTTCCTTTACTGCTTGCTCAGTATACAGATTGGGTAACATCGGGGAGAGGCAACAACCCTGTCTCACTCTGTTCCCAACCACTGCTTCCCTTTCATGTCGCTCGACTCTTATAACTGCCATTTGGTTTCTGTACAAATTGTAAATAGACTTTCGCTCCTGTATTTTACCCCTGCCACCTTCAGAATTTGAAAGAGAGTATTCCAGTCAACATCGTCGAAAGCTTTCTGTAAGTCTACAGATGCTAGAAACTTAGGTTTGCCTTTCCTTAATCTTTCTTGCCTCACGTGTTCCAACATTTCGACGGAATCCAAACTGATCTTACCCGATGTCGGCTTCTACCAGTTTAACCATTCGTCTGTAAAGAATTCGCGTCAGTATTTTGCAGCTGTTACTTTTGGGATTGGAATTACTATATTCTTCTTGAAGTCTGAGGGTATTTCGCCAGTCTCATACATCTTGCTCACCAGATGGTAGAGTTTTGTCAGGACTGGCTCTGCGAAGGCCGTGAGTAGTCCTAATGGAATGTTGTCTACTCCCGGGTCCTCCACGCTCCCTTTACGAAGGTCTCACTAAAACCAAAAGGTGGTGTGTAATGTATTTAGAACACGAAGCTTCGGTGCTTGGCCGTACAATGGCTGTTACGGGCCTCGGCGCTGGCTCTGTGATCGCGACCTTGGCTGCGAAAGGTCTGTCCGCCGAGTGAGCAGTTGGTATAGTCTGTCTGTAAACTCAAGAGCGAGCAGCGCTTTAGGTGGGGGAAGTGGCCTTTCCCGGAAGAACGCTGCCACCGGCCTACAGGGGCACCCAAAATGTGTTGCCCGTTACCTGTCTAGCGGTTTGGATCGGCGTGCAGTGATATACGTCGTTTCTGTTCGTGGGATCTTAGTTGCCAGTGTCAGTCACTTAAATTTGCACACTTACTGATACACTTCTATATCCAGAAGAGATGGATAATCGTCTAGAATTGCAAGAAAATGTGCAGAATACGAGGAAGAGGAGGCATTTGCGGAGTAACGAGCGTTCTATCGTCTCTAATATTATTACAGTTTGTATTAAAGAGGAGACCCAAAAAGAACTGTTGGTTAGTATTACCAGTCTTGGCCAATCAAAGGGCTGCAATTTATGCAAACGTCAGCCTCGCCTAATAGGACGCATAAGTAAGGAATGGAAAAATCAGCCGCATGGTTTACTGGAATCGCCACGGAGGAAAACTAATAATTTTGGGAGGAAACCCATCGTTATAAACAGTTTAAAAATCACGTAAGGCCTTTGATGCTTATGGAACACTAAATTTCTATCTCGGTCACTCTTCACCTGATCTTGAGACATATTGCTTTAAATATGTGCGCAATACCTATTCTAAACACTGCTGAAATTTTCTTCGAAACATGTACATCGATTCTGGACTTCTAAGCAAAAAGCTTGGCATACAAGGTGCGTTCACATATTAATTTTTATTTTTTGATAAGAACTTTATTTGTTAATCTACAGCAAGTCTCTTCAAAATATTCCCCATTACGTACTATACACTTGCGCTAGTGCTTTTTCCATTTCCCGAAATTCTTTAGAAACTGTTCCTTCGGGGTAATTTATAGGTCTTTTAATTGTGCATTTTCAATCTCATTCATGCTTGTAAAACTGCTGTCCTTTAACGCCTGCTTTGAAATGTTTATACCACTTGTATGCCTTTGGTTCACTCATAAAAGGCTCACCAAAAGCAATATTTAACATTTCTAAAAATTTCATACACTTTATTCCATTCCTATAACAAGATTTAATACAGATTCTCTAATCTGTTTTTATACAAAACAAATAATCGTTGATGCTACCAAAACACATGTAACCTTTTTGACAGCTGACAACAGAGTAAATACCCAATATGCATAACACTGTACACGTACTTTTGAGACATGTTTACGACGACAGGGACAAAGAAGTAGTGCAAATCGGACTAATAAAACACACAAAATTGTAAATTTCTGCTTACTTTTTAACACTCTTCGTGTTGCAAGTCCTTCAAAGAAAACTTCTTCCTTTTAGTAGAAACACAAAGTAAGAAGAAGCCATAAATTCTACAGATTCATTGCGTTATATGGGATTCGTTTCACGAATAGCAATAGGGAAACATACATTCACATGAGCAGGCACGCGGTTCTATATTTGTAGTATAATACTTACTTCCATTCCTATCTTAGTATTATTTACTCTATAACGTCGTGTTTCGGAAGAAGTTATCGTTTTTTGTATCCCTTATGGTCTTAATGCATTTGTCTAAAAATGAACGCAGCCGAGACGTATCTGTACACGGCGTCGCCACAGATTTAAAGCGCGCGCCGCGGCAGGGCCGGCACTACGCTGTGGAACAGCCTGTAGAAGAGCCTCGTGACATAGCTGGGTTGGCAGAGTGGGGACTCGCTAGCTCGCTCTTCAGTTTACCGACAGACTATACAACGCCCGAGTTGGCCGCACAGCTCCACACAGCTGTTGGCTTCACTGTGTCAAGGTTGCGGCGCATGCGCAGTGGGACGGATGCGAGGCCCAGAGGGCTGCGCTGAGCAGGCCGCAACGTGAGAGGCCGGTAGCGTTGCGTCTGCGGAGAGAGCGCTGAGTGAGTCAGCTGACTGCACGGCATGAGGCAGTGACGTCAGTGGCGAGTATCCGTAACTAGTTAGCGCGTGCCAGCCAGTGTCTGGCTTCTAGGAAGCGAGCATTCACCAGCAAGTGCGTCTGTCGCCGCGAGCGTCACACACACACACACACACACACACACACACACACACACACATACACACACACACACACAAATGGCTCTGACAAGGGAACCTCCCCATTACACCCCCCTCAGATTTAGTTATAAGTTGGCACAGTGGATAGGCCTTGAAAAACTGAACACAGATCAATCGAGAAAACAGGAAGAAGTTGTGTGGAACTATGAAAAAAATAAGCAAAATATACAAACTGAGTAGTCCATAAGCAAGATAGGCAACATCAAGGCTAATGTGAGCTCAGGAGTGCCGTGGTCACGTGGTTAGCGTGAGCAGTTGCGGATTGAGAGGTCAGGTCCTTGGTTCAAGTCTGCCCTCGAGTGAGAAGTTTAATTTTTTATTTTCAGACAATTATCAAAGTTCAGGCACTCACACATAATCAAGTTCGCTCTCCAAAATTCCAGGACATGTTCAGATTTGCTTGGACATATGGAGGATTTGACAGTATACACACGGAAAAAACATATGTTTTGACAGAGCACAGGGAAAACTGTGCGACTGTGAAACTGTTGCATTCATTTGTTGCAGTTTATGTGACAAACTCTTATGTTTACATCACTTTTTTGGGAGTGATTATCACATCCACAAGAAAACCTAAAGCGGGCAAGGTAGAAGAATCTTTTTACCCATTCGCCAAGTGTACAAGTTAGGTGGGTCGACAACATATTCCTGTCATATGACGCACATGCCGCCACCAGTGTCGTATAGAATATATCAGACGTGTTTTCCTGTGGAGGAATCGGTTGACCTATGACCTTGCGATCAAATGTTTTCGGTCCACATTGGAGAGGCACGTCCTTTCGTCTACTAATCGCTCGGTTTTGCGGTGCGGTCGCAAAACACAGACACTAAACTTATTACAGTGAACAGAGACTTCAATGAACGAACGCACAGATAATAAATTGCGAAAATAAAGAAAGTAAAATTTTCACTCGATGGAAGATTTGAACCTAGGACCTTTCATTCCGCAGCTGCTCACGCTAACCATGGGACCACTGCACTCCTGAACTCACCTTAGCCTTGATGTTGCATATCTTGCACATAGACTACTCAGTTTGTATATTTTGCTTATTTTTTTCATAGTTCCACACAACTTCTTCTTGTTTTCTCGATTGATCTGTGTTCAGTTTTTGAAGCGCTATTCACTGTGCCAACTTATAACTAAATCTGAGGGGGGTGCGATGGGGAGGTTCCCTTGTGAGCACTATGGGACTTAACTTCTAAGGCCATCAGTCCCCTAGAACTACTTAAACCTAACTAACCTAAAGCCATATCGTGGAACTGCACGTTCGGGAATCTTTCCGAACGTGCAGCGCAATATCTGGCATGTCAGATATTCTGAGCGTTGACGAATGAGATGACACAACACCACCCACGTCACACGCACGCCGTCTCCCTTCAGTACAGAGTTGTGAGGCGCCATATTATCATTAAGTTCAAGCCTATACGTATATATGCCGTTTCTGAGCACCAGCAAATTGAGAATCACTGAAAAGCCGTTGTTAACTGTGTGATTCGTTCCAATAAAATAATGACAAACATCATATTCGTGGCAAACGAATTACTGCAACTTGCGCATTTTCAGAGTAGGCTATTTGAAGGCAGCGACACACTCGAGATCCACCCAAAACGCATTGTTCTTGGTACAATTTGTTGTAATTAAATTTCAATTTAGTAACATAACTACGATTAAGTTTTCCAGCAAATACTAATGTGCCGTGATTGAGTATTAATAGGCTGTTGTTGGTTTAGTGATGATGTTAAGTCCCACAGTGCTCAGAGCCATTTGAGCCATAATGTTGTTAGATTCCGTCTTGAATTTTCTATACAGCCGGCACGGTAGCTCAGCATATTCGGTCAGAGGGTTAACTGCCCTCTCAAAAAAAAAAAAAAAAAAAAAAAACTGAGTTAATTAACAATAAACTTGAACAAGCGTCATAGGACGTCCGCCCCGAACAAATACAACAAACAATATCGAACAAAATGAGATCAACAAAAAAAAAAAAAAGAAAGAAAAGAAAAGAAAATCGAAGTCAGTAGCGTCACTGATCCATATGAAGTAGCATGTTTGGGTACTGATTCACGACTCGACACTTCCGAATTTTTTTCCTAACATTAACGTTTTTATTAGGTTCTGATACTTTATTATTAGTTTAATAAAACGAATTTTTTTCCTAACATTAACGTTTTTATTAGGTCCTGATACTTTATTATTAGTTTAATATAAGTATATACTACAATATTTGATGTTATGTAAATATAAGTTCACCTTTTTTGTAGGGGTGACTGTTCGATTGGCTTAATTTACAGGTCAGCTTGCGTTACTTGTATAAATATATTTTTGCTCCTTTTTCTTTTACGCTTCGTAATTCATCTACATCTACGTGATTACTCTGCTATTCACAATAAAGTGCCTGGCAGAGGGTTCAATGAACCACCTTCAAGCTGTCTCTCTACCGTTCCACTCTCGAACGGCACGCGGGAAAAACGAGCACTTAAATTTTTCTGTGGGAGCCCTGATTTCTTTTGTTTTATCGTGATGCTCATTCCTACCTATGTAGGTGGGTGCCAACAGAATGTTTTCGCAATCGGAGGGGAAAACTGGTGATGGAAATTTCATGAGAAGATCCCGTCGCAACGAAAAACGACTTTGTTTTAATGATTGCCACTCCAATTCACGTATCATGTCTGTGGCATTATCTCCCGTATTTCGCGATAATACAAAACGAGCTGCCCTTCTTTGTACTTTTTCGATGTCATCCGTCAGTCCCACCTGATGCGAATCCCACGTCGCACAGCAATACTCCAGAATAGGGCGGACATGCGTGGTGTAAGCAGTCTCTTTGGTAGACCTGTTGCACCTTCTAAGTGTTCTGCCAATGAATCGCAGTAGTTGGCATGTTGCAAAGATTCTACTACTGGGTAGGAACAATAATCAAGTAAGGCTGACCTTGCGGTTTTACTAAAATGTGGGAACGATGAAATAATGTTTATCTTACGTGGAGAACTATTCCAAATTTGTACCGCACTGTTTGTAATGGAAGTTTTATAAGCCTGTGTCCTTATTTATTGGACCTGGTATTTTACTTTTCGTGGACGATGGAGGAAATGTGCGTTTTAATAGAGCTAACGTGGGAATTTTACGCGCGTCCCTTGGGTGAACAGTATGATTTACGAACTAGAAACATCCCTCAACTGCCGCTGGAGTGCGTTGCGATCGCTTATACCACGTTGGGGCCCACGTACCGTGTGTACAAGTCGCATCGTTCCTGAGAGTTCAGCAGCACGTTGAACTTGGCAAGCTCAACGTTGACGTTCGACAGCACGGCCCGTGTGCCGACAGCTTTACACATCGCGGCGCACAAATCCGAGCAGTATTTACCTAGCTAAAACAACGGGTGTACCAGGTATTCTGTTCTCACAAGGGAACCTCCCCATCGCACCCCCCTCAGATTTAGCTATAAGTTGGCACAGTAGATAGGCCTTGCAAAACTGAACAGAGATGAATCGGGAAAACAGGAAGAAGTTGTGTGAAACTATGAAAAAAATAAGCAAAATATACAAACTGAGTGGTCCATGCAGAAAATATGTAACATCAATGAAAACCTGTCCACAGGAACGCGGTGGTGTCGTGGTTAGCGTGAGCGGCAGCAAAACAAAAGGTCCTAGGTTCAAGTCTTCCCTCACGTGAAAATTTTAATTTTTTATATAATCACTTTCGCTCTCCAAAATACCAGGACATGTTCAGATTTGCTTGGACATATGCAGGATTTGACGGTATACACACGGAAAAATTTGAAAACGTGAAAAACACATGTTTTCGCAGAGAACAGGGAAAACGGTGCGACTGTGAAACTGTCGCATTCATTTATTGCAGTTTATGTGACAAACTCTTATGTTTTCATTACTTTTTTGGGAGTGATTATCACATCCACAAGAAAACCTAAATCGGGCAAGCTAGAAGAATTCTTTTACCCATTCGCCAAGTGTACAAGTTCGGTGTGTCGACAACATATTCCTGTCATGTGACGCACATGCCGTCACCAGTGTCGTATAGAATATATCAGACGTGTTTTCCTGTGGAGGAATCGGTTGACCTATGACCTTGCGATCAAATGTTTTCGGTTCCCATTGGAGAGGCACGTCCTTTCGTCTACTAATCGCACGGTTTTGCGGTGCGGTCGCAACACACAGACACTAAACTTATTACAGTGAACAGAGACGTCAATGAACGAACGAACAGATCACAACTTTGCGAAAATAAAGAAAGAAAAAATTTCACTTGAGGAAAGACTTGAACCAAGGACTTCTCGTTCCACAGCTGCTCGCGCTAACCACGGGACCACGGCGCCCCTGAGCTCACGCCATTCTTCATGTTACATATCTTGCGCATGGACTACTGAGTTTGTATATTTTGCTTATTTTTTTCATTGTTCCGCACAACTTCTTCCTGTTTTCTCGATTGATCTGTGTTCAGTTTTTCAAGGCCTATCCACTGTGCCAACTTATAACTAAATCTGAGGGGGGTGCGATGGGGAGGTTCCCTTGTCAGTAACGAGTAGGACTGTTGATATTTTTAAAAACATCAAGGATCCGATACATGCATATTTAAAAAGATGTCACTATCGGCTACCGGTATATCGAAAAAAGGTATGAATGTATCGACAGAAGAAATATCGACGTACAGGCCTACAAAAAATATCGCCCGCACATTGTAAATATATTGCCGGTTTTAGAGCTGTATACTTAAGTATTGATTTATTATTGGATATTCTGCAAATGAACAAGCGTTGCCGGCCGCAGTTGCCGTGCGGTTCTAGGCGCTGCAGTCTGGAACCGCGAGACCGCTACGGTCGCAGGTTCGAATCCTGCCTCGGGCATGGATGTTTGTGATGTCCTTAGGTTAGTTAGGTTTAACTAGTTCTAAGTTCTAGGGGACTAATGACCTCAGCAGTTGAGTCCCATAGTGCTCAGAGCCATTTGAACAAGCTGTCAGCCTGGTTATCCCTCCCAGAGAAAGAATTGACAGGAAAACGACCGATGTTGACGCTTGGCGATAATTGTGTAAATGCCACAATAAACGGTGTTCGATGGGTCCGTCTTTCGGCTTCGTCGCATTTCGGATTTGTCCGGAACACTTCACGTCGACTTCCCTGTTTCTTTCATTTCTGCCAACGCTAGCGACCTAACAGCTGTAGTGTCAAAAGTGTGCGGTGAAGCTAAACGTTGAAGTTTCTGTTGGTAGCAGCGAGCGCCGATTACGTCACCGTTTCCCTTCACAGGTCTCCACCCACCCCAGAGACCGAACTTGTCATTTAGATTTTCGTTCTTCATTTTGAGCAACTGTTTCTGAAGAATGCCAATGTGAAGGAATAGCACACTAGTTGCATTAAAAATTGTTTTTGTAACGCAGCTGGTGTCCTATTTCTTCAGATCGGATATCTTGTTGTTCTCATTTTCATGTTAGTACATTAACAGCGTAGCTAAAGTGCGCGTCATTTATGACGGCGGCCGAGTTTAGGTTCGTTCTGCGCATCTGACGTCACAAAACACAGTCAGCCAATGAACAGAGAACGACGTTGCCAGAGCACGACTGCAGTGCAGAGCACGGACGAGTGTATTCAGTTTTAGAAACGTTCAGTTCTAAATAAAGTAATTGAACAAAAGCAATGTCTCGATAGCAGACTTTCTGTTGTGGACTGGCAAGACAGCCAATCTACTTTGACAGGAAGCCGAAAGACACGCGTTTAAGCTCACCCAGGCTGGCGTGAGGTCTGGAACAGGACAAGGTCTTGAGACTAGCAAAAAAAGTACGTAGCTTCTGGAATACTTAACTTTAATCCATAATTGGTGAACATCGGTCTGACGGTACATGCATCACAAGATAAATAGCAATTGATAATGGCGCCTTGCTAGGTCGTAGCAAATGACGTAGCTGAAGGCTATGCTAACTATCGTCTCGGCAAATGAGAGCGTAATTTGTCAGTGTAGCATCGCTAGCAAAGTCGGCTGTACAACTGGGCGAGTGCTAGGAAGTCTCTCTAGACCTGCCGTGTGGCGGCGCTCGGTCTGCAATCACTGACAGTGGCGACACGCGGGTCCGACGTATGCTAACGGACCGCGGCCGATTTAAAGGCTACCACCTAGCAAGTGTGGTGTCTCGCGGTGACACCACACTTTCTTGTATAGAAAGTTTGGAAAAAGCATTCTTTATACCAATTGCTTCATATTCTATTAATTAATTAAACCAAACAAGCAATAAGCCTCCTAATTCAGGCGATAGCAAGGAAAGGTGTTTGTATCATTATCACTAACCGCTTTTTTTGCAATAAAGAACAGCGGTAATTGTTTATTTCGTATTGTACTTGGACGAAACGTAAGTAATTCATAGTCCTACCAATAATGTTTGTCGGTATTTTGCATCATATTTTAAAGTCCTCCGGTAGGTCTAGTAAACGAAGAGCAGAGTTAGCATAATGGTTAAGGTTCAGAGTTCAAACCTTGTTCGATACTTAATATTGTCTTTATTTAAAAACAGTATCGAAGTGTGTTTCTTCATGAATTATATTCGTTTGAGTGTAATTTTTTGAAATTTCTAGTGCTTTGTCTCTTCATTATAATCATAATAAGTTTTCGGTTTTTCTAATTTTGTCCTCCAATATTTCTATTCACAGCAATCAAAAACAATGAAAAGGCACACATACAATATTCATGTCATCTGTTTTGTTTGTATATCTTCTCTTCCGCAGTCGCTGTTTTACTATTCATATTGAAATATATTATTTGCGACAGTATTAAAAGTATTATTTAGAGCAGAATTTCGGCTCGTACGTTGCCGAGCTACTTGATGGTCTGACGCAATTTTTTGCTTCGCTGCTTTGGCAACATCATATTCAATGTTTTCGTCGACTGATCTATGTTTTGTCAAGTATTTTCTGTCCGTTGTGACAAACACAAAATTTTTGCGCATTGCGCCTCACTGACGATGTATTTTACCGTCTATGTTTTATTACGTCCACAATTCAGTTTTGTGTATTCCGCCAATTTTAATTAGAACTTTTTAGAAAAAAGCGAAACGACTCTGGTACAGTCGCGAAAGACGGAATATTTCTCAATATTACATACGACACCTATCTGGTACTTAAATTAAATGAGATATTGTTATACAGTAAATTTTATATGAAATTTAGGTATATTGTCTACATTTCATTCTCAACATTGTGGCAACTAAAATCGACCATACGGAAAGTATACGCTATGGACTTTTACCTCTGCAAACTCTTCAAAATTTCGTGCAATGGTTTACTACATTTAATGCTGCACAATAACTGCGTCGAACATCGAAACAAAATTAAGTCATTTATGGGGGGAAGGTATCAGTCAAGAAGATGTGTAAAAATCAAATTTTTGGGCCAAATAGTTTTTGTGAAATCGAATGATAAGTGTGTCAAAGCAGTCGGAACACCGTTGTGTCTGCACAGGCGAGCAGTGCAGTGATGACAAAATGCGGGGAGGACGTCTCTGTAGCAGCGAAAGGGTTAATGCGGCCGTGGCGGCTTTACTTCATAAACTGCGCGCACGGTAGTAAAAGTCGAGCCCGAACCAAAACCGTCAGTAGCCCGCTGCACTATCATCTTCGCTGTTACAACAATTGCCACTGATGGTATCTGGCGGGCCGCTTCAATTGTCGCGCGCAGTCGCCTGATTGGCTAACCTCAGTACTAATAAACATGGAAACCGCGCACTATATCGACTTTTCACCTTAAGAATCATTTCTCAACACAACCTACCCTGCAACACCCTTAAGGGGCTCCGGAAAGGCTCAAAATCATGAAAAGTTCAATTTTTACTTTTTTGCGTTTTCTGAATCTTCAGACTATTACCTTGTAATAGATATATAATTTATTCAATTACGAAGACTACAACTATTTTTAAATTTTTTTTGAAATGTGTTCTACATGGGCGTGACCCACTGTGGCGCTGTTAAACTGCTGTCAAATGGTGTTATTATTAACGTCCGTGTTCATCAGGTACATTTTAGTGATGTGAGATAAAGTATGTGTTGTGGCTAACCTGTGATGGTTCAATATATATCGCTGGTGTGATTGTCGATTGTTTCATGTTTATTTACTCTGTCGTTATCTCGAAAATATTCGTAATTAATTCTGTTTCTTGAGTCTCTGTTTTGTTGAAGTATAATAATGAGTAAAGTTATTAGAAATCCTCTGAAGGATTTTAAGAAAAGGAGAAATGTTGGAAAGCCAAAGGTATGTGTTATTACTGTAAACAGTAAAGACCGATGAAAATCCCCAACATAGCTTGTGTCCCAAAGAAGAAGACAGTTGGTGTAAATATAACAAAGGATTGCTAACTGGTGAAGTGTACACTCATAAGCATAGTCTGCCTCATGCAATAATGGAGGTGATAAAACCTATTTTCAGAGACTTGGCAGCACCTGAACTGTTGAAAAAGTGTATTCACGGAAAAACTCAAAACCCCAATGCAAGTGTAAATAGTGTTATATGGTCGAGAATCCCCAAGACTGTATTTGTTGGAATAGAAACACTTCACTTTGGTGTGTATGATGCTGTTGCGACTTTCAATGATGGCAACATTGTAAGGTGCAAGGTATTTAGAAACATCGGAATGAAGGTAGGTTCTAACATGGTACGAGCGATGCTTGCTTTAGACAAGGAACGCCTTCGGGCTGCAGACAGGGCTGTAAAGAGTCTAGAAATACAAGCAAGAGTAAACAGGAGGAGGAACAAGAGGAAGCTGGAGGAGGAGTTTGCAGAGGATGAAGATAATCCATCCTGTGGACCTGGAATGCACTAAAAAGTTAATCCAATCTTTGTCGCTCGATTCCCAAAACTTTTATTTTCTCATACTAATTACATGTTTTCTAAGGATCTTCCAAACATATTTGTTTCAAACTTTCAGTTAATGTTACACAGTACCTTCTGCATAATTTAACACAGCCTTTTTCCAGAAAACTGTATATTTTTGAATATATAAATAAAAAATTGCAAAAAAATGTTGTGAATTTTCATTACAATTGAAAAAAAATCATCTTTAATAACTGAACTAAAATTTTGTAAAATCCCTGTGTTAAGTTGTAGCCCATATTACAACAAATAATCTGTAAAAAGTTCAACTTCCTACCTCAAATACTTTGTGAGGAAAGATGTAATTTATAAGCGTTATTTTAACATTGCAAGTATAGGGCGTTCCGGAGCCCCTTAACAACATTATCAGACTGTTTCTGAACACCCTGTATACACTGAAGCGCCAAAGAAACTGGCACAGGTATGCGTATTCAAATACGGAGATATGTAAACAGGCAGAATACGTTGCTGCGGTCGGCAACACTTACACAAGTATCTGGCGCAGTTTTTAAATCGGTCACTGCTGCCACAATGGCAGGTTAATCAAGATATAACAGTTTCAACGTGGTGTTGTAGTAGGCGCACGAGCGATGGGACACAGCATCTGCGAGGAAGCGATGAAGTGGGGAGTTTCCCGTACTACCATTTCACGACTGTACTGTGAATATCAGGAATCCGGTAAAACATCAAATCTGCGACACCGCTGCGGCCGGGAAAAGAACCTGCAAGAAAGGGACCAACGACGACTGAAGAGAATCGTTCAACGCGACAGAAGTGGAACTCTTCCGCAAATCGCTGCAGATTTCAGAGCTGGGCCACCAACAAGTGTCACAGTGCGAACCATTCGACGAAACATCATCAGTATGGGCTTTCGGAGCAGAAGGCCCACTCGTGTACCCTTGATACCTGCGCGCCTCGCCTGGGCCCGTCAACACCGACATTGGACTGTTGACGACTGGAAACATGTTGTCTACTCGGACGAGTCTGGTTTCAAATTGTATCGAGCGGATGGACGTGTACGGGACCGCGCGGGATTATCCGAGCGGTCTGAGATGCTGCAGTTGTGGATTGTGCAGCTGCTCCCGGCGGAGGTTCGACTCCTCCCTCGGGCATGGGTGTGTGTGTGTTTGTCCTTAGGGTAATTTAGGTTAAGTTGTGTGTAAGCTTAGGGACTGATGACCTTAGCAGTTAAGTCCCATAAGACTTCACACACATTTGAACTTTTTTTTTTCTTTTTGAACGTGTACGGGTACGGAGACAATCTCATGGATCCATGGGCCCTGCATGTCAGCATGAGACTGTTCAAGGTGGTGGAGGCTGTGTAATGGTGTGTGGCGTGCGCAGTTGGAGTGACATGGGACGCCTGATACGTCTAGAGACGACTGTGACAGGTGACACGTACGTGAGCACCCTGTCTGACCACCTGCGTCCATTCCTGTCCGTTGTGGACTCCGACGAACTCGGGCAATTCCAGCAGGACAATGCGACACCGCACACATCCAGAATTGGTACAGAGTGATTTAATATAATCCATTATGGAGTCGAGGTAGCAGTTGTCGTTATACTGGTTATCACTGTTAGCATTCAACCGCGATTCTTATACACATATTTTAACAACGCGTTTCAAGAGACAATGCTCTCACAATCAGGTTGTAAAGTCTGTGTCATGAAATTAAACGGACTAAAAAGACAAAATACCATCACAAATAGTTGGGAAGTCCATAGAATAAAACAGAATTAGAAGTATATTGGACTGTGGGTCCTCGTCTTACATTGAAGTAGTCGACACAAGTCGATGGCCGTCCCATAGCTACCAAGTATGCTGTCGCACTGCGCCGGCTCGGGAGCTGTTGTGGACTGACGTGCCTAGGTGTTGTGGCATGTGGTTACAGCCGTGTGCTTGACAGTAACGCTATGCTATTGGGCGCCTTATTTCCTTATTGCATTGGTCTGCCATCGTTAGCCTCTAGCAACTCCTTCAGTGACATGCTACAAGTTTAAAGTCGCATACCTACCCTAAAATAATTCTAAAAACCCGCTAAAAAATCTCATTTCTTTAAAATTATCTTGTGCATTTAGAATGTTGCTCTGTTTCTTTTCATGGATAGCTATCTCGAATTCCTCTAGTAAATCAAGTTTCCTCCCTTTCTTTTCTACGTGCAACATTTCCACGTTATCTTCTATGCTATTAAGGGGATGGCCTGTTTCATATATATGGTTCGCAACAGCTGATTTGTCATAATTTCCTAACCTGAACGCATCTTTATGTTCTTTATACCGGATCGCGAATGATCTTCCTGTCTGCCCTATATATTTTGCATCACAAGTTCTGCACTGAATCTTATAAACTCCCGATCTTTCAAACTTATTTCTCTTCTCGCCAATATCGTGCTTAAGGCTATTCCTCACTAGGTTATTAGTCTGAAAAGCTATTTTAACGTCGTATGGCTTAAAAATATTTGCTATCTTTTGTGAGACTGTTGCGTAGTATGGCATCGTGATAATTTTCACTTTCTTTCCATCAGGTTTATTCTTTTTGCGCTTATTACTTTTCTGTAACAGTTTTTTAACCATATCTATTCTGTAACCGTTATTCATCGCTATTCTCTTAACGGTATTAATTTCAGTCTTCCTATCTTTTTCGCTCATAGATATATTGACTGCCCTATGCACGAGACTACGGAAATCATTAAGAGAAATTTCCTTAAATACGGTAAAATTTCAACGCAAGAGACAATTGCATATATTGAACTCCTACAGCTCATTACAAGTTTTAATTATTTTACGTTTAATAACAAATTTTATATTCAGGACGATGGGTTAGCCATGGGGTCCAGTATTTCAGGAACAATGGCGGACATTTTTATCAACGACCTTGAAGATAAACTTCTAAATTCTGTCGATAACATTATGGATAAAATTGTTTATTACAAACGTTATGTTGACGACACTCTGCTACTTGTCGATGGTTCCCGTGAGGACATTGAGGAAATAGTAAAAAAGTTCAACGACGCACATAATAAAATAGAATTTACCGTGGAGTATGAAACTGACAATTGTTTACAGTTCCTGGACCTGAATATAAAAAAGCAGGGCAACAAACATGCGTTCTCCGTTTATAGAAAACAAACTACGGCTGATGCCGTGATCCCGAATGATTCATGCCATCCGCAGGCTTATAAAGAAGCCGCTTTCCGTAGTCTCGTGCATAGGGCAGTCAATATACCTATGAGCGAAAAAGATAGGAAGACTGAAATTAATACCGTTAAGAGAATAGCGATGAATAACGGTTACAGAATAGATATGGTTAAAAACTGTTACGGAAAAGTAATAAGCGCAAAAAGAATAAACCTGATGGAGAGAAAGTGAAAATTATCACGATGCCATACTACGGAAAAGTCTCACAAAAGATAGCAAATATTTTTAAGCCATACGATGTCAAAATAGCTTTTCAGACTAATAACCTAGTGAGGAATAGCCTTAAGCACGATATTGGCGAGAAGAGAAATAAGTTTGAAAGATCGGGAGTTTATAAGATTCAGTGCAGAACTTGTGATGCAAAATATATAGGGCAGACAGGAAGATCATTCGCGATCCGGTATAAAGAACATAAAGATGCGTTCAGGTTAGGAAATTATGACAAATCAGCTGTTGCGAACCATGTATATGAAACAGGCCATCCCCTTAAGAGCATAGAAGATAACGTGGAAATATTGCACGTAGAAAAGAAAGGGAGGAAACTTGATTTACTAGAGGAATTCGAGATAGCTATCCATGAAAAGAAACAAAGCAATATTCTAAATGCGCAAGATAATTTTAAAGAAATGAGATTTTTTAGCGGGTTTTTAGAATTATTTTAGGGTAGGTATGCGACTTTAAACTTGTAGCATGTCACTGAAGGAGTTGCTAGAGGCTAACGATGGCAGACCAATGCAATAAGGAAATAAGGCGCCCAATAGCATAGCGTTACTGTCAAGCACACGGCTGTAACCACATGCCACAACACCTAGGCACGTCAGTCCACAACAGCTCCCGAGCCGGCGCAGTGCGACAGCATACTTGGTAGCTATGGGACGGCCATCGACTTGTGTCGACTACTTCAATGTAAGACGAGGACCCACAGTCCTTTTAATTCTGTTTTACTATATGGACTCATCTGGTGAGCAAGACGTATGAAACAGGCGAAATACCCTCAGACTTCAAGAAGAATATAATAATTCCATTCCCAAAGAAAGCAGGTGTTGACAGATGTGAGAATTACCGAACAATCAGTTTAATAAGCCACAGCTGCAAAATACTAACACGAATTCTTTACAGACGATTGGAAAAACTAGTAGAAGCTGACCTCGGGGAAGATCAGTTTGGATTCCGTAAAAATACTGGAACACGTGAGGCAATACTGACCTTACGACTTATCTTAGATGAAAGATTAAGGAAAGGCAAACCTACGTTTCTACCATTTGTAGACGTAGAGAAAGCTTTTGACAATGTTGACTGGAATACTCTCTTTCAAATTCTAAAGGTGGCAGGGGTAAAATACAGGGAGCGAAAGGCTATTTACAATTTGTACAGAAACCAGATGGCGGTTATAAGAGTCGAGGGACATGAAAGGGAAGCAGTGGTTGGGAAGGGAGTGAGACAGGGTTGTAGCCTCTCCCTGATGTTATTCAATCTGTATATTGGGCAAGCAGTAAAGGAAACAAAAGAAAAATTCGGAGTAGGTATTAAAATCCCTGGAGAAGAAATAAAAACTTTGAGGTTCGCCGATGACATTGTAATTCTGTCAGAGACAGCAAAGGACTTGGAAGAGCAGTTGAACGGAATGGACAGTGTCTTGAAAGGAGGATATAAGATGAACATCAACAAAAGCAAAACGAGGATAATGGAATGTAGTCAAATTAAATCGGGCGATGCTGAGGGAATTAGATTACGAAAAGAGACACTTAAAGTAGTAAATGAGTTTTGCTATTTGGGGAGCAAAATAACTGATGATGGTCGAAGTAGAGAGGATATAAAATGTAGACTGGCAATGGCAAGGAAAGCGTTTCTGAAGAAGAGAAATTTGTTAACATGGAATATAGATTTAAGTGTCAGGAAGTCATTTCTGAAAGTATTTGTATGGAGTGTAGCCATGTATGGAAGTGAAACATGGACGGTAAATAGTTTGGACAAGAAGAGAATAGAAGCTTTCGAAATGTGGTGCTACAGAAGAATGCTGAAGATTAGATGGGTAGATCACATAAGTAATGAGGAGGTATTGAATAGGATTGGGGAGAAGAGGAGTTTGTGGCACAACTTGACCAGAAGAAGGGATCGGTTGGTAGGACATGTTCTGAGGCATCAAGGGATCACCAATTTAGTATTGGAGGGCAGCGTGGAGGGTAAAAATCGTAGAGGGAGACCAAGAGATGAATACACTAAGCAGATTCAGAAGGATGTAGGTTGCAGTAGGTACTGGGAGATGAAGAAGCTTGCACAGGATAGAGTGGCATGGAGAGCTGCATCAAACCAGTCCCAGGACTGAAGACCACAACAACAACAACAACAACATATGGACGACTTCCCTACTGTTTGTGATGGTATTTTGTCTTTTTAGTCCGTTTAATTTCATGACATAGTTTTTACAACCTGATGATGAGAGCATTGTCTCTTGAAACGCGTTGTTAAAATATGTGTATAAGAATCGCGGTTGAATGCTAACAGTGATAACCTGGTACAGAGTGGCTCCAGGAACGCTTTTCTGATTCTAAACACTTCCGCTTGCCAGCCAAGTCCTCAGACATGAACATTACTGAGACTCACTGAATACGGCCTGGCAGCCGGCCGCAGTAGCCGAGCGGTTCTAGGCACTACAGTCTGGAACCGCGCTGCTGCTACGGCCGCAGGTTCGAATCCTGCCTCGGGTATGGATGTGTTTGATGTCCTTAGGTTAGTTAGGTTTAAGTAGTTCTAAGTTCTAGGCGACTGATGGCCACAGATGTTAAGTCCGATAGTGCTCAGAGCCATTTGAACGAATACGGCCTGGCAGCGTTCTGTTCAGAAGATACCTCCATCCTCTCGTAGTTTCAATTGCCTGCAGCACTACTTCAGACGTTAGCCGAGTACATGCCACGTCGCGGGGCCCCTACACGCATTTAGGTTGGCGTACCAGTTTCTTTCCTCCTTCCGTGTGTAGATGCACGTCGAGAAGACACGTGACATGCTTCGCAAAAGATTATCTGCTTTTTTTTGGTCTCGTGACACGAATGTGTAATGGTGTGGGGCATGTGACACGAATTAGTACAGGAAAGATACGTAAAAGGATACGTAATCTACTTTCGAGATAAGGAAACCAAAGCGGCAACCGTTCACAGAAGCTGAAAAAGAGCTACGAGAAGCGGAAATTTCCGCTAAAGATATTTGGGAGCGTGATCCGCTTACGGGAGCACACAAAGGCTTCCAGGAGATGCAGAAGGGATGCGCACAAGCGAGAAAGGGGCAGGAGAACTCTACGAGATTGGCCCCTTACCTAACTTGCATTTATCGTGAATCTTTCCCCCAGCACAAAGCCCCAGGCTACTGCAAAACGGCGGAGGTGACTCCAGTATATACGAAAGGGAAAAGAACGGACCCACAAGAGTACAGACCAATATCGATAACTTCTGCTTGAACACATTCTCAGTTGGACTATAAAAAATTTTCTTGAGACTGAGTAGCCATGTCCACGAATCGGTATGGTTTTAGAAAGCATCGCTCGTGCGAAAAGCGCCTTGCCCTTTTCTCACATGATAGAGCTATCGATTAAGGGGAACAGGCTGATTCCGTAATTCTACATTTCCACAAAGCATTTGACACGGTGCCCCATTGAGGGCTGTTGCGAAGGTACGAGCATATGCAGTAGTTGTTGTTGTGGTCTTCAGTCCTGAGGCTGGTTTGATGCAGCTCTCCATGCTACTCTATCCTGTGCAAGCTTCTTCATCTCCCATTACCTACTGCAGCCTACATCCTTCTGAATCTGCTTAGTCTATTCATCTCTTGGTCTCCCTCTTCGATTTTTACCCTCCACGCTGCCCGCCAATACTAAATTGGTGATCCCTCGATGTCTCACAACATGTCCTACCAACCGATCCCTTCTTCTAGTCAAGTTGTGCCACAAGCTCCTCTTCTCCCCAATTCTATTCAATACCCCCTCATTAGTTAAGTGATCTACCCATCTAATCTTCAGCATTCTTCTGTAGCACCACATTTCGAAACCTTCTATTTTCTTGTCCAAACTAGTTATCGTCCACGTTTCACTTCCATACATGGCTACACTCCATACGAATAGTTCCACTAACGACTTCCTGACATTTGAATCTATACTCGATGTTAACAAATTTTTCTTCTTCAGAAACGTTTTCCTCGCCATTGCCAGTCTACATTTTACATCCTCTCTACTTCGACCATCATCAGTTATTTTGCTCCCCAAATAGCAAAACTCCTTTACTACTTTAAGTGTCTCATTTCCTAATCTAATTCTCTCAGCACCACCCGACTTAATTCGACTACATCATTTAATCATACAGTAAAGCTGCATGCCCTCGGGAAAAAATCACTGGTGTAATTTCCCCTTGCTTTCAGCCGTTCGCAGTACGAGAACAGCAAGGCCATTTTGGTTAGTGTTACAAGGCCAGATCAGTCAATCATCCAGACTGTTGCCCCTACAACTACTGAAAAGGCTGCTGCCCCTCTTCAGGAACCACACGTTTGTCTGGCCTCTCAACAGATACCCCTCCGTTGTGGTTGCACCTACGGTACAGCTATCTGTATCGTTGAGGCACGCAAGCCTCCCCACCAACGGCAAGGTCCATGGTTGATGGGGGGCCTCTGGAGTAAGTTCACACATATCGGAGTGGCTCGAAGATTTCTTAATTAACACAACCGAGTATGTTGTCCTCGAGGGCGAGTTTCATCAGAGACAAGGGTATCTTTCAGGAGTGACCCAGGAAAGTATGACAGGGCCTATGTTGTTCTACGTATACATACAGCGTGTTTCAAAAATGACCGGTATATTTGAAACGGCAATAAAAACTAAACGAGCAGCGATAGAAATACACCGTTTGTTGCAATATGCTTCGGACAACAGTACATTTTCAGGCGGACAAACTTTCGAAATTACAGTAGTTACAATTTTCAACAACAGATGGCGCTGCAAGTGATGTGAAAGATATAGACGACAACGCAGTCTGTGGGTGCGCCATTCTGTACGTCGTCTTTCTGCTGTAAGCGTGTGCTGTTCACAACGTGCAAGTGTGCTGTAGACAACATGGTTTATTCCTTAGAACAGAGGATTTTTCTGGTGTTGGAATTCCACCGCCTAGAACACAGTGTTGTTGCAACAAGACGAAGTTTTCAACGGAGGTTTAATGTAACCAAAGGACCGAAAAGCGATACAACAAAGGATCTGTTTGAAACATTTCAACGGACTGGGAACGTGACGGATGAACGTGCTGGAAAGGTAGGGCGACCGCGTACGGCAACCACAGAGGGCAACGCGCAGCTAGTGCAGCAGGTGATCAACAGCGGCCTCGGGTTTCCGTTCGCCGTGTTGCAGCTGCGGTCCAAATGACGCAAACGTCCACGTATCGTCTCATGCGCCAGAGTTTACACCCCTATCCATACAAAATTCAAACGCGGCAACCCCTCAGCGCCGCTACCATTGCTGCACGAGAGACATTCGCTAACGATATAGTGCACAGGATTGATGACGGCGATATGCATGTGGGCAGCATTTGGTTTACTGACGAAGCTTATTTTTACCTGGACGGCTTCGTCAATAAACAGAACTGGCGCATATGGGGAACCGAAAAGCCCCATGTTGCAGTCCCATCGTCCCTGCATCCTCAAAAAGTACTGGTATGGGCCGCCATTTCTTCCAAAGGAATCATTGGCCCATTTTTCAGATCCGAAACGATTACTGCATCACGCTATCTGGACATTCTTCGTGAATTTGTGGCGGTACAAACTGCCTTAGACGACACTACGAACACCTCGTGGTTTATGCAAGATGGTGCCCGGCCACACCGCACGGCCGACGTCTTTAATTTCCTGAATGAATATTTCGATGATCGTGTGATTGCTTTGGGCTATCCGAAACATACAGGAGGCGGCGTGGATTGGCCTCCCTATTCGCCAGACATGAACCCCTGTGACTTCTTTCTGTGGGGACACTTGAAAGACCAGGTGTACCGCCAGAATCCAGAAACAATTGAACAGCTGAAGCAGTACATCTCATCTGCATGTGAAGCCATTCCGCCAGACACGTTGTCAAAGGTTTCGGGTAATTTCATTCAGAGACTACGCCATATTATTGCTACGCATGGTGGATATGTGGAAAATATCGTACTATAGAGTGTCCCAGACCGCAGCGCCATCTGTTGTTGAAAATTGTAACTACTGTAATTTCGAAAGTTTGTCCGCCTGAAAATGTACTGTTGTCCCAAGCATATTGCAACAAACGGTGTATTTCTATCGCTGCTTGTTTAGTTTTTATTGCCGGTTCAAATATACCGGTCATTTTTGAAACACCCTGTACATGATATGCCGTACAGGGTGGGCAGCAGTTTGCTAGTTGATGATGCTGTATTGTACGGCAATGTGTCAAAGTTTAGTGACTGTAGATGGATACAAGACGACTTAGACAAAATTTGCAGTTGGTGTGATGAGTAGCTGGTAGCTCTAAATGTGGAAGAATGGAAGTTAACGCGGATGAGTAGGAAGATCAAACAGTATTACTAGTGTCCGGGTTGACACAGTCAAGTCGTTTAAATATCTGCGCGTAACGTTGCAAAGCGATTCGAAATGGAACGAGCGTGTGGGAACTGTGCACAGTGCTCTGCCAACTGAGCTACCCGAGCACGACTCACACCCGGTCCTCACAGCTTTACTTCCGCCAGTATCTCGTCTCCTACCTTCCAAACTTTACAGAAGCTCTCCTGCGAAACCTTGCAGAACTAGCACTCCTGAAAGAAAGGATATTGCGGAGACATGGCTTAGCCACGGCATGGGGGATGATTCCAGAATGAGATTTTCACTCTGCAGCGGAGTGTGCGCTGATATGAAACTTCCTGGCAGATTAAAACTGTGTGCCCGACCGAGACTCGAACTCGGGACCTTTGCCTTTCGCGGGCAAGTGCTCTACCATCTGAGCTACCGAAGCACGACTCACGCCCGGTACTCGCAGCTTTACTTCTGCCTGTTCCTCGTCTCCTACCTTCCAAACTTCAGAGAAGCTCTCCTGCGAACATTGCAGAACCAGCACTCTCCTCAAAGAAAGGAGAGCACTTGCCCGCGAAAGGCAAAGGTCCCGATTTCAAGTCTCGGGTCCGGCACACGGTTTTAATCTGCCACGAAGTTTCATATCAGCGCACAATCTCATTCTGGAAACATCCCCCAGGCTGTGGCTTAGGCCGGTATTACACTATCAAATTTCTTTGTCCCAATATCTTTGTCCAATATCTTTGTCAAAGATATTTGATGGTGTGATAGGGAACTTTGTCAAATGTCGTCCAATATTTGATCAAATCTAGGGCCTCGCTGTATATTTGATCAAAGAAATCGCTTGTTTTCTGTTCATTGCAATGTGACATGTTACCACATGGAGCGCTAGCATCGCTGCAGCGTTCTGTCGTCTGTAGTGTTTTTATAAACATTGCCGGTAAATACAATTGGTGTGTGCCGACAACTACAAAATTAATAGAGATGTATGAAGCTGATGCGCTTTACAACGTGAGGAACGCTGAATACAAAAATAGATTAAGAAGATTGGAGAACTGACCTAACCTAACCTAACCTAACATAGCATAACCCTCTCCTGTAGCAAGGAATCGGAGTGTTACAGTGAGCCTGTCTTCTGCAGATGTAGCAGTTCTTAAGTGAATATTGCGCTTTGTGATATGAGGATACACTTCACTGAGTACATACAGAAATGTATGCTCATCCATTCTTAAGTAATTGATGTACGACTTGACGTCTTCCACTGTAAGCTCACGTAACAAGTTTTGTTGAATGCTTTTATCGCGTCGTCGTAAAACCACGGCTTCACCCAGATTAGATTAGTTTTACGTTCCATAGATCCGTGCTGAGGAGATCCTCGTCGATGTGGAACATGTCGATTTTTGTAAGCTGAAATAACAATACTAATAGTATGAATAAATACAATACATCATTTGTTTCTATTAAAAATTTCGTCAATGGAGTAGGAGTTGGCCACTAGTAAGTCTTTCAGGCTCCTTTTAAACTGATCTTTATTTGTAACTAAATTTTTTATATTTGGTGGCAAATTATTGAAGATGAGTGTTCCTGAGTAGTGGACCCCTTTTTGAACTGAAGTAAGTGCTTTTTAAGTCCTTGTGCAGATCATTTTTGTTCCTAGTGTTGTATGTATGAACTGAGTTGTTTGTTGGAAAAAGAGATATATTATTTACGACAAATTTCATTAAGAAGTAAATATACTGAGAGGCTGTAGTTAGTATACCCAGTTCTTTGAAGAGGTTTCTGCAGGACGTCCGTGGATTTACTCCACAAATAATACGTATTACACGCTTTTGGACTCTGAAAACTTTTGTTTGACTTGAAGATTTACCCCAAAATATTATCCCATATGACATTATGGAGTGAAAGTAGGCAAAGTATGCAAGCTTTTTCATTTTTGTGTTGCCTATGTCTGGTAACAGTCGAATTGCAAATACAGATTTGTTAAGGCGTTTCTGCAGTTCTGTGGTGTGCTCCTCCCAACTGAATTTATTATCAAGTTGTAATCCCAGGAATTTAAGACTGTCAACCTCGTATGTATGCTTCCTTTTTTTCCCCCACTTCTTTTCCGCATGTGCACACAATGCAATTGCGGTAAATGCAACTGCTGCGGTTAATAACAAGTTGTTGTCAGCCATCTTGAAATTTGACGAAAAATTTGATGACAGTGTAATACCCCTTCTAGCGCTACGTCAAAGATCTTTGTCAAATATATTGGGCGGAATATTTGATCACATCTTTGATCAAATCTTTGACAAAGAAATTTGATAGTGTAATACCGGCCTAAGCCATGTCTCCGCAGTATCCTTTCTTTCAGGAGTGCTAGTTCTGCAAGGTTCGCAGGAGAGCTTCTGCAAAATTTGGAAGGTCGGAGGCGAGGTACTGGCAGAAGTAAAGCTGTGAGGACGGGGCGTGAGTCGTGCTTGGGTAGTTCAGATGGTAGAGCACTTGCCCGCGAAAGGCAAAGGCCCCGAGTCTTGGTGTAGTAATTTCAATGGCCAGTAGTGTAGATAGAAAACAACAGCGGACCTACCACACTTCCCTGGGGCACTCCAGATGATTACCCTCACTTCCGATGAACACTCACCATCGAGGACATCGTACTGGTGGGTTCATTCGCGCGCCTTACAGCGGATAAGCTGTTGCTACAGGTTTTACGGCGTCAGCGGCACCGCAGCTGGTGAGGGACGCCGGCTGCTTACGGGCAACACGGGCCACGTGCCCCGTGAAGTGTCCTGCCCCACTCCACTCCACGGCTGGCGAAGCACCAAGGCCGCGGGCTGGCTGGCTCTGCGCACGAGACGTGCCTCTCACGTGGCTTAGCCGCGACCTACACACACACGAGAGCGCTCGGCAATCCGATACATCGATATCATTGTGCGATTTGCATGGGGGTATGGGGGGGATTCCCCCCCCCCCCCTCTGCATCACACCATCCCCTCCTCTGGTTTTTGTTTATGCATCCCAACCTGGGATGTGTATTTCCCAATCACTGGAGTAAAACTTTACTTATAATTAAATTTTTCGAGCCGAACACTGAAAGTTTTTAATACAGGCTTACTATTAATACTATTAATATGTTTGCTTATTAATTTTGAAAAAGTGCTATGTAGTAGGTAAACATTTCAAAACATTTAGAACTAAACGACAAGACGACGCACGCCACATTTCAGGTGTTGTTGTTCTGGTCTTCAGTCCTGAGACTGGTTTGATGCAGCTCTCCATGCTACTCTATCCTGTGCAAGCTTCTTCATCTCCCAGTACCTACTGCAACCTACATCCTTCTGAATCTGCCTAGTGTATTCATCTCTTGGTCTCCCCCTATGATTTTTACCCTCCACGATGCCCTCCAATACTAAATTGGTGATCCCTTGATGCCTCAGAACATGTCCTACCAACCGATCCCTTCTTCTGGTCAAGTTGTGCCACAAACTCCTCCCCAATCCTATTCAGTACGTCCTCATTAGTTATGTGATCTACCCATCTAATCTTCAGCATTCTTCTGTAGCACCACATTTCGAAAGCTTCTATTCTCTTCTTGTCCAAACTATTTACCGTCCATGTTTCACTTCCATACATGGCTACACTCCATACAAATACTTTCAGAAAGGACTTCCTGACACTTAAATCTATACTCGATGTTAACAAATTTCTCTTCTTCAGAAACGCTTTCCTTGCCATTGCCAGTCTACATTTTATATCCTCTCTACTTCGACCATCATCGGTTATTTTGCTCCCCAAATAGCAAAACTCCTTTACTACTTTAAGTGTCTCATTTCCTAATCTAATTCCCTCAGCATCACCCGACTTAATTCGACTACATTCCATTATCCTCGTTTTGCTTTTGTTGATGTTCATCTTATATCCTCCCTTCAAGACACCATCCATTCCGTTCAACTGCTCTTCCAAGTCCTTTGCTGTCTCTGACAGAATTACAATGTCATCGGCGAACCTCAAAGTTTTTATTACCTCTCCATGGATTTTAATACCTACTCCGAATTTTTGTTTTGTTTCCTTTACTGCTTGCTCAATATACAGATTGAATAACATCGGGGAGAGGCTACAACCCTGTCTTACTCCCTTCCCAACCGCTGCTTGCATTTCATGTCTCATCTCCGAAGATGTTCTCCGTAGTTGAGAACGAAACGTCAGGGAGAAGAAGTTTTACAGATCGACCACGGCAACTTAGCCCGGAAGTGTTTATTGATGATTTATCTTATTGAGTTTGGGTTCGAATGAAGCGTCTAGATGTGCGGAATATGATTGTGAGGGCGGAATATGTAAGTGATGAAGGTCAGAAGACCACGACTTCTTACAGTTGTGATCAGTGAAGGGCCACAAAGATCAACTGAGCTATGCGTGTGGCCTCTTGTCCATTTAAAAGTTTCACGATAAATGTCCTTTGTATTTAATTCCAATGGTATGTGATGAATAATATGATCTGCTGGCTGCACCACGCATAATACTGTACTTGTTTGTATCAATAGAAACACATATATCTTCTTTTTTTTAATACCACTAATTAAGTATAAATAAACAATATGAAACTTCAGTGATGCAATTAGGATGTATTTCTGATGATTAGTTGAAACATCAAGTGACAATTTCACAGTTTGCGTGCAGTGTGAAAAAGTCCAAAGCTGTGCAGGGAAACACGCTACGCAATTGCGTAGCATCACCTAAGTGCCTACTGCATAGCTATACTGAGAGAAAATACTGTCACGCTGAAAAACAAAACTGGTTGCGAAATAAATCCTTCGAAGAAAGACGTCGTAATTCAAGAATTGAAGTTTATTGACGATTTTCGTCGTGTGTGCTTATTTCCAGTTTAGCCATACAGTCAGTGAAGCAAACTGTAAACATGTTTATATCTAGGGATACTATTACGTTTATGACGCACTTACAGTCGCCTTTTTATGTGTTTCTTTTTTCTTGTCGTGGTTTGCTCAGACAGTGGCTGGTTGTTGTGGACATGGTGTGTGCATGACCGGGCTGACGCAGTGCTGTTAAACAAATAGATACTAGCACCTAAGAGAATGTATGTGACAGATTCCCAATTCTATGAGTTTTTTTCTTTCTTTCCGTATCCGTGCTGATGGCAGAAGTCTTCAAGCTGAGATGGGTGCCATCGGAGACCAGAGATGGATGAGCCAGGTGCTCAAAAAACGTTAGTAAAGAGCGAGCATAACAGTAGATATTACAAAGCGCGCTAAGCCAGTAGCAAGGTATTACACGGTACGTGTTAACGCGGCTCACAGAAAGTCCACAGCTATCCCGACCATATTGACCAGCAACATTGTTAGCCAGACAAATTGCAGCGACGTGTTAGGCAACATTACCGGCAACTGTTGCCCGGCAATGCATTTCCGAGCCAGAGGTGTTGGCACGGACCACGTTATGGCTGCGCAATAGACAGAAGTGATGTGCGTCTACATCTACAGCTATACTATCTACATCTATACTGGAATGAGATTTTTCACTCTGCAGCGGAGTGTGCGCTGATATGAAACTTCCTGGCAGATTAAAACTGTGTGCCGGACCGAGACTCGAACTCGGGACCTTTGCCCTTCGCGGGCAAGTGCTCTACCAACTGAGCTACCCAAGCACGACTCACACCCCGTCCTCACAGCTTTACTTCCGCCGGTACCTCGTCTTCTACCTTCCAAACTTTACAGAAGCTTGCACCGTTTTAATCTGCCAGGAAGTTTCATATCAGCGCACACTCCGCTGCAGAGTGAAAATCTCATTCTGGAAACATCCCCCAGGCTGTGGCTAAGCCATGTCTCCGCAATATCCTTTCTTTCAGGAGTGCTAGTCCTGCGTGGTTCGCAGGAGAACTTCTGTAAAGTTTGGAAGGTAGGAGACGAGGTACTGGTAGAAGTAAAGCTGTGAGGACGGGGCGTGAGTCGTGATTGGGTAGCTCAGTTGGTAGAGCACTTGCCCGCGAAAGGCAAAGGTCCCGAGTTCGAGTCTCGGTCGGGCACACAGTTTTCATCTGCCACGAAGTTTTACATCTATACTATCCGACCCCGGTAGCTGAGTGGTCACCGCGACAGAATTTCAATCCTAAGGGTCCGGGTTCGATTCCCGACTGGGTCGGAGATTTTCTCCGTTCAGGGACTGGGTGTTGTGTTGTCTCAATCATCATCGTTTCATCCCCATCGACGCGCAAGTCGCCGAAGTGTCGTCAAATCGAAAGACTTGCACCCGGCGAACGGTCTACCCGACGGGAGGCCCTAGTCACACGACATTTATTTATTTACATCTATACTCTGCAGAGGGTATGTCCCACTGTATCACTGTTAGGGTTCCTACGCGTTCCATTTCACGTACTGAGTGCGGGAAGAGTGATTATTTGAACACCCTATGTGAGCTATACGTATGGGATTGTGGTATATTCCTAGAGTCACCATTTAAAGGCGGTTCATGGAACTTGGTTAAAAGACTTCCCCGGGATGGTTTATGTCTGTCTTAAAGAGTTCAAATGGCTCTGAGCACTATGGGACTCAACTGCTGAGGTCATTAGTCCCCTAGAACTTAGAACTAGTTAAACCTAACTAACCTAAGGACATCAATAACATCCATGCCCGAGGCAGGATTCGAACCTGCGACCGTAGCGGTTTTGCGGTTCCAGACTGCAGCGCCTTTAACCGCACGGCCACTTCGGCCGGCTCTTAAAGAGTCTTCCATTTCAGTTCCTTCGATATCTCTGTGACACTCTCCCATGGTCTTCAGTTCAGAGACTGGTTTGATGCAGCTCTCCATGCTACTCTATCCTGTGCAAGCTTCTTCATCTTCCAGTACGTACTGCAGCCTACATCCTTCTGAATCTGCCTAGTGTATTCATCTCTTGGTCTCCTTCTACGATTTTTACCCTCCACGCTGCCCTCCAATGCTAAATTTGTGATCCCTTGATGCCACAGAACATGTCCTACCAACCGATCCCGTCTTCTAGTCAAGTTGTGCCACAAACTCCTCCTCTCCCCAAATCTGTTCAATACCTGCTCATTAGTTATGTGATCTACCCATCTAATCTTCAGCATTCTTCTGTAGCACAAATTTCGAAAGCTTCTATTCTCTTCTTGTCCAAACTAGTTATCGTCCATGTTTCACTTCCATACATGGCTACACTCCATACAAATACTTTCAGAAAGGAGTTCCTGACACTTAAATCTATACTCGATGTTAACAAATTTCTCTTCTTCAAAAACGATTTCCTTGCCATTGCCAGTCTACATTTTATATCCTCTCTACTTCGACCACCATCAGTTATTTTGCTCCCCAAATAGCAAAACTCCTTTACTACTTTAAGTATATCATTTCCTTACCTAATTCTCTCAGCATCACCCGACTTAATTCGATTACATTCCATTATCCTCGTTTTGCTTTTGTTGATGTTCATCTTATATCCTCATTTCAAGACACAGTCCATTCCGTTCAATTGCTCTTCCTTAGCGTTACTGTTCGCGTCAATAACTCTGTTACTGTACTGCTGAACTACAAAGAAATGTGAGCTTAAACATTTGAGCGGTATTCCACCTGCAGTCCTTCCACCAAAGGGTTGCAAGCGCCCGGTATCAAGCGTCATATCGGTAAGCAGTACGTTCACACTTAAAGCAGTACGTCATACTTTTCTGTGAATAGGCAGTAGCCAGAACCAGTTGTACAATTTCGGAACACGTATTATGTTCGAGTATAATGACTTTTCTGAAGACTAGAAATCTACTCTGTAGTAATCAGCATGGGTTTCGAAAAAGACGGTCGTGTGAAACCCAGCTCGCGCTATTCGTCCACGAGACTCAGAGGGCCATAGACACGGATTCCCAGGTAGATGCCGTGTTTCTTGACTTCCGCAAGGCGTTCGATACAGTTCCCCACAACAGTTTAATCAACAAAGTAAGAGCCTATGGACTATCAGACCAATTGTGTGATTGGATTGAAGAGTTCCTAGATATCAGAACGCAGCATGTCATTCTCAATGGAGAGACTTCCGAAGTAAGAGTGATTTCAGGTATGCCGCAGGGGAGTGTCGTAGGACCGTTGCTATTCACAATATACATAAATGACCTTGTGAATGACATCGGAAGTTCACTGAGGCTTTTTGCGGATGATGCTGTAGTATATCGAGAGGTTGTAACAATGGAAAATTGTACTGAAATGCGGGAGGATCTGCAGCGAATTGACGCACGGTGCAGGGAACGGCAATTGAATCTCAATGTAGACAAGTGTAATGTGCTGCTAATACACAGAAAGACAGATCTCTTATCATGTAGCTACAAAATAGCAGATCAGCAACTGGTAGCAGTTAATTCCATAAATTATCTGGGCGTACGCATTAGGAGTGATTTAAAATGGAATGATCATATAAAGTTGATCGTCGGTAAAGCAGATGCCAGACAGATTCATTGGAAGAATCCTAAGGAAATGCAGTCCGAAAACAAAGGAAGTAGGTTACAGTACGCTTGTTCGCCCACTGCTTGAATACTGCTCAGCAGTGTGGGATCCGTACCAGATAGGGTTGATAGAAGAGATAGAGAAGATCCAACGGAGAGCAGCGCCCTTCGTTACAGTATCATTTAGTAATCGCGAAAGCGTTACGGAGATGATAGATAAACTCCAGTGGAAGACTCTGCAGGAGAGACGCTCAGTAGCTCGGTACGGGCTTTTGTTGAAGTTACGAGAACATACCTTCACCGAGGAGGTAAGCAGTATATTGCTCCCTCCTACGTATATCTTGCGAAGAGACCGTGAGGATAAAATCAGAGAGATTAGAGCGCACACAGAGGCATACCGACAATCTTTCTCTCCACGAACAGTACGAGACTGGAATAGAAGGGAGAACCGATAGAGGTACTCAAGGTACCCTCCGCCACGCACAGTCAGGTGGCTTGCGGAGTATGGATGTAGATGTAGATGTGATCGGCGAGCTGGTTGTAACTGGTATGTGTTTTTTGATATTCGGACGAAATGGTTTTCAACGGTACATTCAAACTCGTGTTCCAGTGTTCTTCGAATGATAAGTACCTATCATCAGTTGACGAGTTAAAATTTCGGAAGCAGTTCGCTTACATGAAACAGAACGCAACTACGAAGCCTGATCTCTCTCTTTCTCTCGCCAACTTTTTATAATGTGGAACGTAAAACAGGACGGAGGCACCCACTACCAGTATACAATATCAATACTAACATCAGGCTTTTTTTTTCAGATAATGCAGTTGTCTATAATGAAGTACTATTTGAGAGAAGCTGCGTAAATATTCATCCAGATCTTGATAAGATTTCAATCTGGTGCAGAGATTGGAAACTTGCTCTAAATGTTCAGAAATGTAAAATTTTGCACTTCAGAAACGATGTTATGGTTATAACATCAATAAGTCACTGTTGGAACTGGCCAATTCATACAAATACCTGGGTATATTTGTAAGGATATGATGGAATGACGACATAGGTTCAGTGGTGGGTAAAGTGGGTGATAGAGTTCGGTTCATTGGTAGAATACTGGAGAAGTGCAGTCAGTCTACAACGACTATTGCTCAAGTGTGTGGGACCCGTACCAGCTAGGACCAACGGTGGATATTGAACGTATACAGAGAAAGCTGAAGGTGGCAGGGTTCAAATATAGGGAGCGAAAGACTATTTACAATTTGTACAGAAACCGGATGGCAGTTATAAGAGTCGAGGGGCATGAAACGGAAGCAGTGGTTGGGAAGGGAGTGAGACAGGGTTGTAGCCTCTCCCCAATGTTATTCAATCTGTATATTGAGCAAGCAGTAAATGAAACAAAAGAAAAATTCGGAGTAGGTATTAAAATCCATGGAGAAGAAATAAAAACTTTGAGGTTCGCCGATGACATTGTAGTTCTGTCACAGTTCAACGGAATGGACAGTGTCTTGAAAGGAGGATATAAGATGATCATCAACAAAAGCAAGACTAGGATAATGGAATGTAGCCGAATTAAATCAAATGATGCTGAGGGTATTAGATTAGGAAATGAGACACTTAAAGTAGCAGATGAGTTTTGCTATTTGGGGAGCAAAGTAATTGATGAAGGACGAAGAAGAGAGGATATAAAATGAGGCTATCAGTGGCAAGGAAAGCGTTTCTGAAGGAGAGAAATTTGTTAACATCGAGTATAGATTTAAGTGTAAGGAAGTCGTTTCTGAAAGTATTTGTATGGAGTGTAGCCATGTATGGAAGTGAAACATGGACGATAACTAGTTTGGACAAGAAGAGAATAGAAGCTTTCGAAATTTGTGCTACAGAAGAATGCTGAAGATTAGATGGGTAGATCACATAACTAATGAGCAGGTATTGAACAGAATTGGGGAGAGGAGGAGTTTGTGGCACAACTTGACTAGAAGAAGGGATCGGTTGGTAGGATATGTTCTGAGGCATCAAGGGATCACCAATTTCGTACTGGAGGGCAGCGTGGAGGGTAAAAATCGTAGATGGAGGCCAAGAGATGAATACACTAAGCAGATTCAGAAGGATGTAGGCTGCAGTAGGTACCGGGAGATGAAGAAGCTTGCACAGAATGGAGTAGCATGGAGAGCTGCATAAAACCAGTCTTTGGACTGAAGACCATAACAACAACAACAACAACAACAACAACTGGTTTCGGCTGAAATAAATCATCGTTCTACATCTACATCTAAATTTATACTCCGGAAGCCACCCAACGGTGTGTGGCGGAGGGCACTTTACGTGCCACTGTCATTACCTCCCTTTCCTGTTCCAGTCGCGTACGGTTCGCGGGAAGAACGACTGCCGGAAAGCCTTCGTGCGCGCTCGAATCCCTCTAATTTTACATTCGTGACCTCCTCGGGAGGTATAAGTAGGGGGAAGCAATATATTCGATACCTCTCCTAGAAACGCACCCTCTCGAAACCTGGACAGCAAGCTACACCGCGATGCAGAGCGCCTCTCTTGCAGAGTCTGCCACTTGAGTTTGCTAAACATCTCCGTAACGTTATCACGCTTACCCAAGAAACCTGTGACGAAACGCACCGCTCTTCTTTGGATCTTCTCTATCTCATCTGTCAACCCGACCTGATACGTATCCCACACTGATGAGCAATACTCAAATGTAGGTCGAACAAGTGTTTTGTAAGCCACCTCCTTTGTTGATGGACTACATCTTCTAAGGACTCTCCCAATCTCCAATCTTCAAATCGTTCCGCACGCATACTCCCAGATATTTTACAGAAGTAACTGCTACCAGTGTCGGTTCCGCTATCATATAATCATACAATAAAGGATCCTTCTTTCTATGTATTCGCAATACATTACATTTGTGTATGTTAAGGGTCAGTTGCCACTCCCTGCACCAATTGCGTATCCGCTGAGGATCTTCCTGCATTTCGCTGCAATTTTCTAATGCTGCAACTTCTCTGTATACTACAGCATCATCCGCGAGAAGCCGCACGGAACTTCCGACACTATTTACTAGGTCATTTATATATATTGTGAAAAGCAATGGTCCCATAACACTCCCCTGTGGCACGCCAGAGGTTACTTTAACGTCTGTAGACGTCTCTCCATTGAGAACAACATGCTGTGTTCTGTTTGCTAAAAACTCTTCAATCCAGCCACACAGCTGGTCTGATATTCCGTAGGCTCTTACTTTGTTTATCAGGCGACAGTCCGGAACTGTATCGAACGCCTTCCGGAAGTCAAGGAAAATGGCATCTACCTGGGTGCCTGTTTCTAATATTTTCTGGGTCTGATGAACAAATAAGGCGAGTTGGGTCTCACACGATCGCTGTTTCCGGAATCCACGTTGGTTCCTACAGAGTAGATTCTGGGTTTCCAGAAATGACACGATACGCGAGCAAATAACATGTTCTAAAGTTCTACAACAGATCGATGTCAGAGATATAGGCCTGTAGTTTTACGCATCTGCTGGACGACCCTTCTTGAAGACTGGGACTACCTGTGCTCTTTTCCAATCATTTGGAACCCTCCGTTCCTCTAGAGACTTGCGGCACACGGCTGTTAGAAGGGGGGCAAGTTCTTTCGCGTACTCTGTGTAGAATCGAATTGCTATCGCGTCAGGTCCAGTGGACTTTCCTCTGTTGAGTGATTTCAGTTGCTTTTCTATTCCTTGTACACTTATTTCGATGTCAGCCATTTTTTCATACGGCAGGAATAAAACCAGTGTGGGAACTTTTGTACGGACGATGTAGATCATTTACGGTCTGACTGCCGTATAATTTGCGAGCTGCAGCTTCAGACTGGGTTTTGCCCCGTCGTGCGGCCTACTCACTTGGATGTTTTCCTGCCAGCAGGCTACCCCGCCCCCACCATGAAGGAGGAGCGAGAGGCGCCGTCGACGGCTGCGTCAGCACCGGGCACCGCCTCCCCCGCCTCCGGGGCGACCACCGCGTCCGTAGCGAGCCGCTCCTGCAAGGCGCCGGACTCTGCCTGCTCCGTGGGCAACAGCCAGTCACAGCGCAGGTCAGTAAGCACGCTCCTGAAGATGCCGCCGGCATTGAAGCCGAAACCTCTCGTACTGCCATCTGCGCCAAACTCAAAATACAGTGGGCGGAGCAGACTGTAACCTGCTCACATCCGTCAGGCCACTCTGTGAGGGGCTATGGAATAGATCAGGTCTTCTCAAACTTTTCCCGTCGCGCCCCCCTTCTGAAGCATAAATTGTCTTAACCCCTTTCCCCCACCACTACCCTCTCATATTTTGGTTTTCTTGCTTCGCATTTCCGATACTTGGCGCAGAAACGGCCCACAGTAACTGTTTACGAGGGTCACTCCAAAAGAAATGCACACTATTAAAAAAAAAAAAATAGTTTTAATTCTGCATGTGTGCAAGTTTTACAGTGTGTAGATACATCCTTCCCGCTTGTTTTCAAACTTAGTTCAACCTGTTCCCGTGAGTGGCGCCGTCACAGCATGTCTTCAAGATGGCTGCTACACTTGACGTTGGTCAGAAGCAACGTGCTGTCATAGAATTCCTGTGCTGTGAAAACGAGACAGTGGGAAGCATCCACAAGAGGTTGAAAAAGGTGTACGGAGATGCTATTGTCGATCGCAGTACAGTTAGTCGGTGGGCATGCAGGTTACGTGACGAAAGCGGGCACGGCAATATTGAGGATTGTCCTCGCAGCGGCAGGCCTCGTACTGCACACACTCCAGACAGTGTGCAGAGAGTTAACGAATTGGTGACTGCTGACAGACGCATCACAGTGAACGAATTGTCACGCTACGTTGGGGTAGGGGAAGGAAGTGTTTGCAGAATACTGAAAGTGTTGGCGTTAAAAAAAGGTTTGTGCCAGGTGGGTTCCTAGGGTGTTGACAGTGGCTCACAAAGAAACGAGAAAAACGGTATGCAGCGAACTTTTGGAACAGTACGAGAACGGTGGAGATGAATTTCTTGGAAGAATTGTGACAGTTGAAGAAACATGGCTCCATCATTTTACACCAGAGACGAAGAGGCAATCAATGGAGTGGTATCATGCAAATTCACCCAAGGAAAAAAAAATTCGAAACCACACCTTCTGCTGGAAAAGTTATGGCTGCGGTGTTTTTCGATTCCGAAGGACTCTTGCTTGTGGACATCGTGCCAGGTGGAACCACCATAAATTCTGATGCATATGTGACGACACTGAAGAAACTTCGAGCTCGACTGAGTCGTGTTCGACCACATCGGCAAAAGCAGGACGTTTTGCGGTTGCACGAAGATGCACGGCCACATGTCAGTCAAAAAACCGTGGAAGGGATCACAAAACTCGGATGGACAACACTGAAACACCCGCATTACAGTCCTGACCTGGCTTCGTCTGACTATCATCTCTTTGGGAAACTGAAAGACTCTCTTCGTGGAACAAGGTTTGAAGATGATGACTCCCTTGTGCACGCTGCCAAACAGTGGCTCCAACAGGTTGGTCCAGAATTCTACCGTGCGGGTATACAGGCGCTGGTTCCAAGATGGCGTAAGGCAGTTGAGAGGGATGGAAATTATGTGGAGAAATGAAAATATTGTTCCTAAAGAATGTATCTACACACTGTAAAACTTTGGAACATGTAGAATAAAAGACGGATTTAAAAAAAAAAATAGTGTGCATTTCTTTTCGAGTGCCCCTCGTATTTCTGTCTAATTATAGCAACTATCAAATAACTTCCGGGAATTCAGCCTGGTAACACTTTCATCGTTTTACGGTGGAGGGTGGTTGCCTTCCCTTTCTTGACGTGTTGGTTAGGAGGAAGGATGATGGATCATTGGGACATGCAGTCTACAGGAAACGTACTCACAGCGACTTGTACTTACAGGCTAATAGTTGTCACCATCCGGCTCAGCGTGAAGGGGTACTTCGTACCGTGGTGCACAGGGCACATGTCGTTTCTGACGCTGAGACTTTGCCAGCTGAGCTGTCCCATCTTGAAGTTACGTTTCGTCAAAATGGTTATAGTGATAGACAGATTGAACGTGCGTTGCGCTATCGACCAACTATACATCGGGTGATTGATGATAATTCTGAGTCAACACCTAAGTCTACTGCCTTTTTGCCTTACGTAGGAAACACTTCCAACAAGATCGGTCGTATTTTGCGGAAATACGATGTGAAATGTGTTTTCAGACCTGCATCTAAAATTAGAGTTCTGTTAAGGATGATCTTGGACTGCGCAAGGCGGGTGTATATCGCATTCCTTGTAGCTGCGGCGTGGCATATATTGGTCTGTCAGGACCGTAGCCGACCGCGGTGGTCTCGCGGTTCTAGGCGCGCAGTCCGGAACCGTGCGACTGCTACGGTCGCAGGTTCGAATCCTGCCTTTAGGGGACTAATGACCACAGCAGTTGAGTCCCATAGTGCTCAGAGCCATTTGAACCATTTTTTATCAGGACCGTGGAGGACCGATGTACTGAGCATAACCGCCACACATAATTACAGCAGCCAAATAGATCTGCTGTTGCCGAAAATTGCTTGGATACTCGTCACCCCATGCTATATAACAACACCGACATATTGGCATGCACGTCCAGCTATTGGGACAGTGTTATTAGGGAGGCAGTTGCGATTAAATTAGCGAGCAACCTCGTTAAAAGCGATGGAGAATTCTGTTTAAACTCTGTTTGGAATCCGGCTCTCTCCCTTGTCAAAAAATAGCCATCTTTGGTAGCACTAGTGTTCAGTGTGTGTGTTATCTTTCCTGCATCAGTCCAAGAACCGAGTTTTTTTTAAATTTGGATGTACGTCGCCTGTCCGTTGCAGTTTGTCTTGAAAATGGCCGGGTGTTCTCCCGAAAGGCAAAGTCCCGAGTTCGAGTCTCGGTTCAGCACACAGTTTTAATCTGCCAGGAAGTTTCACTGGTACTCGGTGTTTGTAGCAGTTTAGTAGACGTTCGGCATGTAACATAATGGCCAGACTACCATTTCCATCTCCTAAAGAACTTTGCTTCTACATCTACATTTACATCCATACTCCGCAAGCCACCTGACGGTGTGTGGCGGAGGGTACCTTGACTACCTCTATCGGTTCTCCCTTCTATTCCAGTCTCGTATTGTTCGTGGAAAGAAGGATTGTCGGTATGCCTCTGTGTGGGCTCTAATCTCTCTCATTTTATCCTCACGGCCTCTTCGCGAGATGTACGTAGGAGGGAGCACTGCTTGTCTCTTCGGTGAAGGTATGTTCTAGAAACGTCAACAAAAGCCCGTACCGAGCTACTGAGCGTCTCTCCTGCAGATTCTTCCCCTGGAGTTTATCTCTCATCTCCGTAACGCTTTCGCGATTAGTAAACGATCCTGTAACGAAGCGCGCTGCTCTCCGTTGGATCTTCTCTATCTCTTCTATCAACCCTATCTGGTACGGATCCCGCACTGCTGAGCAGTATTAGAGCAGTGGGCGAACAAGCGTACTATAACTTACTTCCTTCGTTTTCAGATTGCATTTCCTTAGGATTCTTCCTCAGTCTAGCATCTGCTTTACGGACGACCAACTTTATATGATCATTCCATTTTAAATCACTCCTAATGCGTACTCCCAGATAATTTATGGAATTAACTGCTTCCAGTTGCTGACCTGCTATATTATTGTAGATAAATGATAAAGGATCTCTGCTTCTGTGTATTCGCAGCAAATTACGCTTGTCTACATTGAGATTCAATTGCCATCCCCTGCACCATGCGTCAATTCGCTGCAGATCCTCCTGCATTTCAGTACAATTTTCCAATGTTACAACCTCTCGATATACCACAGCATCATCCGCAAAAAGGCTCAGTGAACTTCCGATGTCATCCACAAGGTTATTAATGTATATTGTGAATAGCAACGGTCCTACGACACTCCCCTGCGGCACACCTGAAATCACTCTTCCGGCAGACGCAGTACATTCTGCAGTGTATGTCTTGAACCTGGGACAAAATTGCAGCTGGCTGATATGAAGTGACACTTGTGTTGTAGTAGCAGTGTTTGTAATGCTCCAGCCTGATGTCGCGCGGCGCTGACTTGTCACTTGTGTTTTCTTTTGCAGCGGCAGCTCCAAGTCCCGCATCAGCAACTCTAGCGGCAGCAGCGGCTATGGTGGCCATCCGTCCACTCTCAGCAGCGGGTGAGTACCACGCCGACATCTACTTCTCTCTAGCGTAGTCGATACTTTCTCTTTTCTTCTTTGGATCAAGAATCTTCTGACTGGTTTGAGGCGGCACTCCACAACCTCCTCTGCTGTGTTAGACTCGTCATCCCGGAGCAATACTCGCATCCTACGTATTATTCATAGGATGTATTCCAACCTACAGTTTCTACCTTCTACAGCTCCTCCTGCTACCATGTCTTAATGATGTCGTAACACACGTCCTGTCATCCCGCACCTTGCCAATAGGCTTTCCAATTTGGTAGAAGTTAAGCGACGTTGGCGCTCGTTAGTACTCGCATGGGTGACCGTCTGCGGAAAAATAGGTCCAGTTGGTTTTAATGACACGTAAGTCGTTCAACCAGTTCTAAGCAAAGAAGAGGGAAAGCAGAAAGGTGGAAGGAGTATATAGAGGGTCTATACAAGGGCGATGTACTTGAGGACAATATTATGCAATTGGAAGAGGATGTAGATGAAGACGAAATGGGGGATACGATACTGCGTGAAGAGTTTGACAGAGCACTGAAAGACCTGAGTCGAAACAAGGCCCCGGGAGTAGACAACATTCCATTGGAACTACTGACGGCCTTGGGAGAGCCAGTCCTGACAAAACTCTACCATCTGGTGGGCAAGATGTATGAGACATGCGAAATACCTTCAGACTTCAAGAAGAATATAATAATTCCAATCCCAAAGAAAGCAGGTGTTGACAGATGTGAAAATTACCGAACTATCAGTTTAATAAGTCACAGCTGCAAAATACTAACGCGAATTTTTTACAGACGACTGGAAAAACTGATTGAAGCCGACCTCGGCGAAGATCAGTTTGAATTCCGCAGAAATATTGGAACACGTGAGGCAATACTGACCCTACGACTTATCTTAGAAGAAAGATTAAGAAAAGGCAAACCTATTTACAATTTGTACAGAAACCAGATGGCGGTTATAAGAGTCGAGGGGCATGAAATGGAAGCAGCGGTTGGGAAGCGAATGAGACAGGGTTGTAGCCTCTCCCCGATGTTATTCAATCTGTATATTGAGCAAGCAGTAAAGGAAACAAAAGAAAAATTCGGAGTAGGTATTAAAATCCGTGGAGAAGAAATAAAATCTTTGAGGTTCACCGATGTCATTCTAATTCTGTCAGAGACAGCAAAGGACTTGGAAGAGCAGTTGAATGGAATGGACAGTGTCTTGAAAGGAGGATGTAACATGAACATCAACAAAAGCAAAACGAGGAAAATGGAATGTAGTCGAATTAAGTCGGGTGATGCTGGGGGAATTAGATTAGGAAATGAGACACTTAAAGCAGTTAAGGAGTTTTGCTATTTGGGGAGCAAAATAACTGACGATGGTCGAAGTAGAGAGGATATAAAATGTAGACTGGCAATGGCAAGGAAAGCGTTTCTGAACAAGAGAAATTTCTTAACATCGAGCATAGATTTAAGTGTCAGGAAGTCATTTCTGGAAGTATTTGTATGGAGCGTAGCCATGTACGGAAGTGAAACATGGACAATAACTAGTTTGGACAAGAAGAGAATAGAAGTAAGCGTAGGCTTCCGCGGCCGTTGTCTTCTTCAATAAAATTCTTCAGGTGTTACCATATGTACAAGGGGTCACCGAACGTATTGGCAAAATTCTACGAAAAGCCGACATCAAACCAATTTTCCGAAGCAGAAACAAAATATCAGACATGCTCGGTTCTACCAAGGATGCAGTTGACAAACTACACACAGCTGGCGTGTATGAAATTGGTTGTGCGTGTGGATTAGTCTACATAGGTGAGACGGGACGTCCGATTAGCACAAGGCTCTCGGAACATGAAAGATATATCCGCCTGAAACAACACACTAAGTCAGCAGTGGCGGAACACCGAGACGAGTGCGGGAAACCAATATTTTTTCAAGAAGCCCGCGTCCTGGCGAAACAGCCTCTCACTTTCAAAAGAAAGATTAGAGAGGCGATAGAAATAGCCAAAGACCCGCCAACATGAATAGAGAGGACGGGTACAAGCTTCCGGGGTCTTGGCTGCCTGCAATAGCAGGGCTACGGAGCGGCGGCAGAGCCGTGGCGGCCCATGCAGACACGCGAAGAGCCGCAGTAGTGGTCGCGAGCACACAGGGCAATGGCACGCCGCAGCCGGCTTCTGGACAGCACAGAAACAGTGTGACGTCACAGCCATCACCTGTTCGTTATTCGTCCGTCTCCTCCAATGGGGTGGATTAATATAAAGACCAATAGAAAACAGCTATTTCAGCCAATGACAGATAATAAAGGAAACACCAATAAAGCATACCTTTCACCCCTCCTCCTCCTCCTCCTCCTTTTACAGCCAATCAAGTAACGACACGGTTCTCTCGTGCAGCTATTTAAGGAATCAAGTGTGTTCATTTAGCAGTTAACGTAAGGCCCTGATGAAGGCTAGCTGCAACGCTGGCCGAAATGTTGGCGCAATTTAAATTATAACGATGCGGTCTGATACCCTGAAGAATTTTATTGAAGAAGAGAATAGAAGCTTTCGAAATGTGGTGCTACAGAAGAATGTTGAAGATTAGGTGGGTAGATCATGTAACTAATGAGGAGGTATTGAATAGAATTGGGGAGAAGAGGAGCCTTTGGCACATCTTGACTAGAAGAAGGGATCGGCTGGTAGGACATGTTCTTAGGCATCAAGGGATCACCAATTTAGCATTGGAGGGCAGCGTGGAGGGTAAAAATCGTAGAGGGAGACCAATAGATTAATACACTAAGCAGATTCAGAAGGATGTAGGCTGCAGTAGGTACTGGGAATGAAGAAGCTTGCACAGGATAGAGTAGCATGGAGAGCTGCATCAAACCAGTCTCAGGACTGAAGACCACAACAACAACAACAACAACACGCAGTTGTAACAGGAGCCAATATTAAATAACCGACCTTTGTAGATCTCTGGCTTACATGACACTATTCTTTAGTTCATCAGCCGACGACGTCGATTGGATTCCTTCCAGTTTATGTTGGCCAAGCAACCTGAAGACGGCGCAATGGAACACGGAAACTGGTTGCGTAAATAAATTGAACGCAGAGAAACAGCTGCAGGTGTTTCAATTTTCATTTCATATGTAACAGTTGATGTCCTTGTAACCGATCTGTCCAGTTGAGCAGCGAGGTGTTTGTTTGTGATCCGCCGATCATCTCGAGTGAGTGTGTCCGAACGTTCCAACGCTGCATGGGTCACAGCTCCGACTCACCATGCTCTCCGTAGCACACATTCTTCAGGAGCCTATGGATATCTGCGAACCCCTGGTTTCCTGGAGGGGAAAAAAAAAAAAAAACCGCTGTGAAAGTTCTCTGCTGGGAACGCATCCCCGTTACAGACGCCATTTTGAAGGCTACGCATAGCGCTGCCACCTATCGGAAGTCAAGAAACTATAGGAGATGAAGCGGGAGTATTCCGCGATGTTCCATTACAAATTCTGCAGTTTTTCAATCGATACTGGCGGAGTGAAGAAGTGTGTTGCGTTAGTTATTGAATGCACGTCGTAGTACTGGTTTGTACCTCGACTATTGTACGAGGCGTGTTTTTTTAAGTAAGAACGTTTTGAAGTTAAAAGAGACGTGCTAAGATATCTCAATAATTTTATTTTTACATGAAAGCCTGTACCTTAATCTACGCACTGACGCCATTACAGTCTGATTCTTCCTTGTTTACGTTGTGTACTGAGTGTTTAAGATACCTCCAACAATCGTTAGTCCCGCCGACTGTGAAGTACGGGCTGTTAAAAGATTTCTTAGTGCTAAAGGTCTAAAAGCGATCGATATTCATCGTGAGGTCTGTGCAGTTTACGGAGAAAACATTATGAGTGATGGAATGGTAAGAAAGTGGGTGAGAGCATTTAAAGATGGCTGCAGAAATGTGCATGATGAACAACGGAGTGGGCGTCCTTCGGTAGTTAATGAAATTTGGTGCAGGAAGTGGACAATAAGGTGAGAGAAAACAGACGCTTTACGATTTCCTCCTTGCGGGATGACTTTCCTAATGTTTCTCGTAGTGTTTTGTATGGCATTGTGACCGAGCACTTGAATTACCGAAAATTGTGCGCACGTTGGGTACCCAAAATTTGACGGAAGAGCACAAAACCAAACGTTTTAGACAGTGCATTGACTTTCCTTGAGCGGTACCACAAGGGCGGTGATGATTCCTTATGGCGTATGGCGTATTGCGACAAGCCAGTTGCTCGGCCAGCATTGACCAGACGTTTTCAATTGTTGAGAGATCTGGAGAATGTGCTGGCCACGTCAGCAGTCGAACATTTTCTGTATCCAGAAAGGCCCGTACAGGACCTGCAACATGCGGTCGTGCATTATCCTGCTGAAATGTAGGGTTTCGCAGAGATCGAATGAAGGGTAGAGCCACGGGTCGTAAGACATGTCAAATGTAACGTCCACTGTTCAAAGTGCTGTCAATGCGAACAAGAGGTGACTGAGGCGTGTAACCAATGGCACCCCATACCATCACGCCGGGTGATACGCCTGTGTGGCGAAGACGAATGCACGCTTCCAATATGTGTTCACCGCGATGTCATCAAACACGGATGCGACTATCGTGATGTTGTAAACAGAACCTGGATTCATCCGAAAAAATGACGTTTTGCTATTCGTGCGCCCAGGTTCGTCGTCGAGTACACCATCGCAGGCGCTCCTGTCTGTGATACAGCGTCAAGGGTAACCGCAGCCGTGGTCTCAAAAATGGCTATGAGGACTATGGGACTCAACTGCTGTGGTCATAAGTCCCCTAGAACTTAGAACTACTTAAACCTAACTAACCTAAGGACATCACACACATCCATGCCCGAGGCAGGATTCGAACCTGCGACCGTAGCGGCCGCACGGTTCCGGACTGCGCGCCTAGAACCGGGAGACCACCGCGGCCGGCAGCCGTGGTCTCCGAGATGATAGTCCGTGCTGCTGCAAACGTCGTAGAACTGTTTGCGCAGATGGCCTTTGTCTTGCAAACGTCCCCATCTGTTGACTCAGGGATCGAGACGTGGCTGCACGATCCGTTACAGCCGTGCGGATAAGATGGCTGTCATCTCGACTGCTAGTGATACGAGGCCGTCGGGACCCAGCACGGCGTTCCGTATTACCTTCCTGAACCCACCGATTCCATATTCTGCTAACAGTCATTGGATCTCGGCCAACGCGAGCAGCAGTGTCGCGATACGATAAACCGCAATCGCGATAGGCTACAATCCGACCTTTATCAGAGTCGGAAACGTGATGGTACGCATTTCTCCTCCTTACACGAGGCATCACAACAACGTTTCACCAGGCAACGCCGGTCAACTGCTGTTTGTGTATGAGAGATCGGTTGGAAACTTCCCTCATGTCAGAAGGTTGTAGGTGTCGTCACCGGCGCCAACCTTGTGTGAATGCTCCGAAAAGCTAATCATGTGCATATCACAGCATCTTCTTCCTGTCGGTTAAATTTCGAGTGTGTAGCACGTCATCTTCGTGGTGTGGCAATTTAAGTGGCAAGTACTGTACAATATGTCGGTGATCGCTGCGCATACACTGTCTCCACACATAGGGGCTACACTCATCTGGTATGAGACGTTCCCTGGGGGGTCCACTGAGGGCCAATCTGTACAATAACCCTGGGTTCGACGTGGGGCGGCGGTGGGGTGGGTGGACTGCTGTGGCCTGTTGTGGCGTTGTGAACCGCTGAGGCTACAGCGGGACGGAAGCATCTCCGTCGTTTCTAAATCCCCGGTTCAATACACACACAAACTGTCTTTGCTGGGTAGAGCTATACGTTTCGGCTTGTAAGCGCTCAGGGATTTCTTTTTATTAAACACCAAATATACTTCTTTGGGTAATTATCCAGCTATCAAGGGTACGTCTTAACTTAAACAGCTGTATCTACCATCTGGTAATATTTGAAATTTCTCTCGACGAATATTTTTCTTTACTGATAAAATATCGCCTTTGTCACAGATTCTATCAGCACACACAACCACGACGTTTTTACGTAAAGTTCCTTGAAATTATGCAGAATACCTATCCACTCTGGAGTGTTATTAGTCATCATCATCATCATCATCATCATTTAAGACTGATTGTGCCTTTCAGCGTTCAGTCTGGAGCATAGCCCCCCTTATAAAATTTCTCCATGATCCCCTATTCAGTGCGAACATTGGTGCCTCTTCCGATGTTAAACCTATTACTTCAAAATCATTCTTAACCGAATCCAGGTACCTTCTCCTTGGTCTGCCCCGACTCCTCCGTCCCTCTACTGCTGAACCCATGAGTCTCTTGGGTAACCTTGCTTCTCCCATGCGTGTAACATGACCCCACAATCTAAGCCTGTTCGCCCTGACTGCTAAATCTACAGAGTACATACCCTGTTTTTCTTTGATTTCCTCATTGTGGACACCCTCCTGCCATTGTTCCCATCTACTAGTACCTGCAATCATCCTAGATACTTTCACATCCGTAACCTCAACCTCGTTGATAAGGTAACCTGACTCTTTTTTTTTTAAAAACAAGTATGAGTTGAATATTATTAATCAGTTGAGAAATATAGTGAAATAACGTTATCGGTCTTAAGATGGCCGACAACAATATGATAACATCTGCTCCCTTGCGCGTTACTTAAAATTTTCACAGACACTTCTCAAAAGGGTAGGCTGGTGTGGTTAGCAAATATTACAGTAAGAGAGTCGCGCGGATCCACATTGAAGCGCCTAGAACCGGTCGGCCACATCGGCCGGCTTATAGGTGCCGGGAGGCATGTACAATACGGTCTCCATCTCAACAGTGGGTGTACTGCTAATGCCGCCCGTTATGGCTAAACAGGCTGGCCTCCTATGATCTACATCTGCATCTACGTGATTACTGTGCAGTTCACATTTAAGCGCTTGGCAGAGGGTTCATCGAACCACAATGTCCGCAGGTAGTGCTCGTGCGGTAACGTTCTCGCTTCCCACGCCCTGGTTCCCGGGCTCGATTCCCGGCGGGGTCAGGGATTTTCTGTGCCTCGTGATGACTGGGTGTTGTGTGATGTCCTTAGGTTAGTTAGGTTTAAGTAGTTCTAAGTTCTAGGGGACTGATGACCATAGATGTTAAGTCCCATAGTGCTCAGAGCACTTTGAACCACAATCATACTATCTCTCTACCATTCCACTCCCGAACAGCGCGGGGGAAAAACGAACACCTAAACCTTTCTGTTCGAGCTCTGATTTCTCTTATTTTATTTTGATGTTCATTCGTACCTATGTAGGTTGGGCTCAACAAAATATTTTCGCATTCGGAAGAGAAAGTTGGTGACTGAAATTTCGTAAATAGATCTCGCCGCGACGAAAAAAAATCTTTGCTTTCATGACTTCCATCCCAACTCGCGTATCATATCTTCCACACTCTCTCCCCTATTACGTGATAATACAAAACGAGCTGGCCTTTTTTGCACCCTTTCGATGTCCTCCGTCAATCCCACCTGGTACGGATCCCACACCGCACAGCAATATTCTAACAGAGGACGAACGAGTGTAGTGTAAGCTGTCTCTTCAGTGGACTTGTTGCATCTTCTAAGTGTCCTGTCAAGGAAACGCAACCTTTGGCTCGCCTTCCCCACAATATTATCTATGTGGTCTTTCCAACTGAAGTTGTTCGTAATTTTAACACCCAGGTACTTATGAAACGCCCCCTTAGAAAAATTGTACATGACTGTGCTTAAAATGACACACAATATTTTTTAGCGCAACGCAGTCTGACTTTCAATAATCCCTACAAGAGAATGGCCCTGACTAACAATAACCTATACCTTTCACAAATCACTTACCTCAAAAAAATCTTCGTTACTCGAACTACTGCAATACAGCGAGCGCCAATACTGCCAGCTAAATAAAAGATTCTGACTACTGAAGTCACTAACTACTGATAGGCATAGTCAGCAAATGAAAGGTTTTGATGGAGAACAAACAATTTATTTACCTTAATAATGTTCAAAAGTCATAATATATATATATCAGTTCATGACATCCATTGTTACAAATGTACTGTTTCTGATGGCCGCACGTCCATATCGTCCGCTCTTAAAACTCCGCCATTTCTCTCCCCAAATCCACCACTGCTGGCGGCTCACCTCCAACTGCGCAACGCTACGCGCTGTTCACATCCAACTGCCCAACACTACAATAGAGAATATTACAACAATGCCAACCAGCCACAGACTGCACACAGCGCAGCCAGTGATTTTCATGCAGAGCGCTACGTGGCGTTGCCCAGTTGGAGGTGAGCCGCCAGCAGTGGTGGATGTGGGGAGAGATGGCGAATTTTTGAAAGCGGATGATCTGGACATGTGTCCATCAGAAACAGTACATTTGTCAGAATGGGTGTCATGAACTTATATATATATATCAAAATCTTTCATTTGCTAACTATGCCTATCAATAGTTAGTGCCATCCGTAGTTTGAATCTTTTACTTAGCTGGCAGTAGTGGCGCTCGCTGTATTGCAGTACTTCGAGTGACGAAGATTTTTGTGAGGTAAGTGATTTGTGAAACGTATAGGTTAATTTAGTCAGGGCCATTCTCTTGTAGGGAATATTGAAAGTCATACTGCGTTGCGCTAAAAATATTGTGTGTCAGTGTAAGCAAAGTCATGTACAATTTTTCTAAGGGGACGTTTGACTTAGTTGAATTGACAGCCTCGAGAATTGTACTATTTATAGAGTAGCTGACTTTTTGAAGTCCCCTAGATTGCCCAGAGACGAGGGAGTGTAACGCTGCGCGGTGTGTCTGCAGGAACGACGCGTTCCCGCCGCCGCGATCCAAAGACAAGGACCACCGCAAGAAGAAGCTCAAGGCGGAGCAGGCGCCGCCGGAGGCTCCGTCGGCCTCCTCCGCCCCCACTGCGGAGGCGGCGGCCGCGCCGCTCTCTCGCACCGAGACCGACGCCGCCTCCGCGGCGCAAGCGGGGGCGTCGCCGGCCGGCGCGGCGCCGCCCTCCGCCCCCGAGCTTGCGGAGGAGGCGGCGCCGGCCGCGGAGGCGGACGCCCAGGCGCCGGGGGCGGCGTCGGCTGCCGCCGGGGGCGTCGCGGCGCAGGACGACGCGTCCGCCGCCTTCTCCCAGTCGCTGTCCTGCCCCTCCAGCTCCAACAGCAACGGTGAGTCCTCTGCCTCTGGAGAAAAATACGACGTGTTTCAAAAAGATCTTTACAACTTTGAAAATTCGTATAAATTAATTCGTATTACCCACAGAGGTGATTGTAATGTCAATTTGTAGGGAAATACACTTTGTGTATTCCCCTATACACTATGTGTATGTGTAGACTTAGAGAAAGCTTTTGACAAAGTTGACTGGAACACACTCTTTCAAATTGTGAAGGTGGCAGGGGTAAAATACAGGGAGCGAAAGGTTATTTACAATTTGTACAGAAACCAGATGGCAGTTATAAGCGTCGAGGGCCATGAAAGGGAAGCAGTGCTTGGGAAGGGAGTGAGACAGGGTTGTAGCCTCTCCCCGATGTTATTCAATCTGTATATTGAGCAAGCAGAGAAGGAAACAAAATAAACATTCGGAGTAGCTATTAAAAGTTTGAGGTTTGCCGATGACATTGTAATTCTGTCAGACACAGCAAAAGACTTCGAAGAGCAGTTGAACAGAATGGATAGTGTCTTGAAAGGAGGATATAAGATGAACATCATCAAAAGCAAAACGAGGATAATGGAATGTAGTCGAATTAAGTCGGGTGATGCTCAGGGAATGAGACACTTAAAGTAGTAAGGGAGTTTTGCTACCTGGGGAGCAAAATAACTGATGATGGTCGAAGTAGAGAGGATATAAAATGTAGACTGGCAACGGCAAGGAAAGCGTTTCTGAAGAAGAGAAATTTGTTAACATCCTGTATTGATTTAGGTGTCAGGAAGTCGTTTCTGAAAGTATTTGTATGGAGTGTAGCCATCTATGGAAGTGAAATATGGACGATAAATAGTTTGGACAAGAAGAGAATAGAAGCTTTCGAAATGTGGTGCTACAGAAGAATGCTGAAGATTAGATGGGTAGATCACATAACTAATGAGGAGGTATTGAATAGAATTGGGGAGAAGAGGAGTTTGTGGCACAACTTGACTAGAAGAAGGGATCGGTTGGTAGGACATGTTCTGAGGCATCAAGGGATCACAAATTTAGCATTGGAGGGCAGCGTGGAGGGTAAAAATCGTAGAGGGAGACCAAGAGATGAATACACCAAGCAGATTCAGAAGGATGTAGGTTGCAGTAGGTACTGGGAGATGAAGAAGCTTGCACAGGATAGGGTAGCATGGAGAGCTGCATGAAATCAGTCCCAGGACTGAAGACCACAACAACAACATCAACAACATCGCTCAGGCACTGCCATCGCTCCCCACGACCGGCCCAGCCAACTCGATAGACACGACTGCTCGCTACCAACTTCTTACATCTACTGCTACACAGTTCCTACTGCCTACTGGTCTCAGATTCTCTTACAGCTTACATATCGCAGGCAGCGCGTGAGCAATCCATCGAAATTATATCTGCTCGAGTGCGCTGGACTTCTTACAAACGGTTAGAGGTATCCAAGAGAGATTTTGTCAAGTTATAGCACGCAAAGAGGACAGCTTTTTACTAATATGGTTGTTATACAAAGGTTCGTTATCTACCATGTTAATCCACTAACTACAGACATTTTCGATGAAAGAATGTAATTTTTAGCGGCTGTCCGTAGCTCACCATACTTAGAGCTGCCGTCTTTAATTGCGGCCGTACGGTGAAGTACGAACGGTTTGGAAGGTTTTTTTTTTTTTTTTTAATTTCTAGAATCAAATTTTGCAGTTTCGTCCATCTGGCCACTATCAAGTGCGCTACTTCTAAAATTGTGCTTCTGCCTGACTGCGAACCCTATCCACGGGAAGTAAATCTGTTTATTTACACTACTTTGTTCGCGGGGAGTACTGAGTGCAGAAGGAATGGTTTTTTTTTTTTGCAAGCAGGAGCCGTGGAGGCGGAAGCAGAGGCGTCACCACAGGATGAGAAGGAGTTTGGCGCGAGAAGTCGCTCTCTGCACCAGGGCCAGACGCAGCCGCAGCAGCCCGCCGCCGGCAATAAGGTGAGTCCGACGGACAAGTCGCCGTAACCATTTGTGACGTCAAGTTGTGACCTTGCTGCCACGACCGACGCCTCGTCCAACGACTCGCCGTGCTTTTGTTCACTGCCAGGTCTCCGTAAACACTCTACAAGGGAAAAAAAAAAAAAAAAACTCAATGACAGCTTTCTGCTTGGAACGTTAATATCACCTTATGCTTATCCATTACGGATATTTTAGAACCAGGACTGTTAACTGAATGGAACTAAGTTATAGAGGGTGTTACAAAAAGGCACGGCCAAACTTTCAGGAAACATTCCTCACACACAAGTAAAGGAAAGATGTTATGTGTTCTGCGGACGACCATAGTCATGCATGCAACTATAGGACTGCACACCTACATATTTAATTTCTGAGGACTGTCAACAATTTGTTCATGCTCTGTTGGCAAACGTGGTCGACCCGTTTGCTGACAATTTGTTCCTCAGTGAAAACATCGTGGACTCGTTCCAAGAATACTGTAGGTATGTGGCATGTTGCGCACTCTTGCTGGAAGAAGCATTATTCTCTTTCCTATTCGGTGAGTTGACCACAAAATGAATCAAATTTTCATATGTGCAACCGTATTGAGGATAGTGTCGAACAATATCGGTCCAACAATGTGCGTCCCTGTTACACCGTACCAAACGCCGGGTTTTTCATCATTGAGGCCCAGGACCTCGTGTTCTGCGAATTCACGTGACTGGAAAGATGAAACCATGCGTTGTCATTCATAATGTAGCCTATAGGAAAGGGTGTAACAAACCATCGTTGATGTCATTCAAAAGCCACGCGCAATAATTAGTTAACAAACTCTAGTTCATTGTTTACTTACGCATTAGGATATCACAGGCACTTTAGGTGCCTTTCACTTCTTCACAAATGAGAGCTTTACAGTTCTCTCCATAACGTTGCAATAACCAAAATCGTGGCGACTGCCGAGTTGGCGGTACTTTCTTTATTCAGGGCTTTATCACATACGAGGTGTGGCTAGAAAAAAACCGGACTAGTACTGGTGAAACAATAAAACGAATGCAATAAGGCTGAAAGTCGCGTGGCCTGTCACGTGACTCTCGCTCCGCCTACTGCTCGAGTTTCATCTGCCTCCTGCACTCAGTCTGCCCGTGGCGTCTGTTTTAAGTAGTTGACGTTTTGTCTGTGCGTCGGAAAATGTTGAGTGTACAGAAAGAACAGCGTGTTAACATCAAATTTTGTTTCAAACTAGGAAAATCTGCAAGTGAAACGTTTGTAATGTTACAACAAGTGTACGGCGATGAGTGTTTATCGCGAACACAAGTGTTTGAGTGGTTTAAACGATTTAAAGATGGCCGCGAAGACACCAGTGATGACACTCGCACTGGCAGACCATTGTCAGCAAAAACTGATGCAAACATTGAAAAAATCGGTAAACTTGTTCGACAAGATCGCCGTTTAACAATCAGAGCAGTGTCTGAGTTAACAGGAGTTGACAAGGAAAGTGTTAGGCAGATTCTTCATGAAAGTTTCAACATGAACAAAGTGTGTTCAAAAATGGTTCCAAAGTGTCTCACAATTGAACAAAAGGAACGCCGAAGAATGATTTGTTCTGACATCCTGGAAAACATTGAAAGTGATCCCACCTTCTTACAAAATGTTATTACTTGCGATGAATCGTGGTTTTTTACTTACGATCCCGAAACTAAATGCCAATCGATGCATTGGAAAACTCCTGGTTCTCCACGACAAAAAAAAAGCACGAATGTCAAAATCGAAATTCAAGGCAATGATGATTGTTTTTTTTGACATCAAAGGGATTGTGCACATTGATTCGGATTACAAACCCGAGCGCTTACCGCTGCGCCATGACGCTGTGAAAAGTTATTAATCGTATAGAGTATTTCACCGCCACGGTTTCTTTTAACTGTCGATTTTCTCGACCACGGCTGAGAAGTGCATCTTGGTGCTTTGCCACATTACACTGGCCATGAGCTTTTATTATGCGCAGTTTGAATCGAATCTGAATTTCACAATTGGCGGCCTCCCCTTAAGGTGAGTTCAAAATAAGCAAGAAAAGCTGATCATTCCACTGGGTTTTCTTTTCTGCTTTGGTTTTTTGTATGTAGTAATTTTCTCGCAGTGTTAGGGGATGACGTTTACTGTCGGTTCTAATTATTTTTGTGCCTTCTCTAGAGGTTAGTTTGTGACTGCGTTCTCTTGGGCGCTGTGCAGATGTGGAGTGGTTTGTCCCATAGTTACAAAAACAAATATTTTTGTAGTGTTGGCAGAAGAGCCAACACTGTTTTTCTAGAGGAGGCCGAAATGCACGCGTTTAATTACACGCTGACTGGCGTGAGGTCTGGAACAGGACAATATCTTGAGAATTGCAAATAAAGTACGTAGTTGATATAATACTTAACTTTAATCCACAATTGTAGAACATCACTCTTGATGATACATGCTTCACATAATAAATATCAATTGAATACGGCGCCTTGCTAGGTCGTAGCAAATGTAGCTGAAGGCTATGCTAACTATCGTCTCGGCAAATGAGAGCGCAATTTGTCAGTGAACCTTTCCTAGCAACGTCGGCTGTACAACTGGGGCGAGTGCCAGTACGTCTCTCTAGACCTGCCGTGTGGTGGCGCTCGGTCTGCAATCACTGACAGTGGCGACACGCGGGTCCGACGTATACTACCGGACCGCGGCCGATTTAAAGGCTACCACCTAGCAAGTGTGGTGTCTGGCGGTGACACCACATTTTTGTGCTTTCTGCAGATGATGAGCACACAAAGAAACTTGTTAAACTACACAGCGTTTGCTGAAAATAAAATTTATTTAGGGGATTTTTTTTTTTTTTAATTTTAATCGAGAGTTCGTTACATCTGCTGTTTTGGTAATGAGTACACCTGTGCCCCGCAGGACGAGTTAACGGTGGTGGTGTCGATGCAGGATGGCGCCGTCATCTACACGTCTCCGTCCATCACACAGGCGCTGTCTTTCCCACGTGACATGTGGGTCGGCAAGTCCTTCATCGACTACGTGCACCCTGACGACCGGCTGGCCCTCATACAGAACATCACTTCAGGCGTCGCACTGCCTCGCCGCAAGGGTGAGTAAATTCGCATTGCATGTGTACAGTCTCTGAAAGTCCGTTTCATAATCTGGAACTGAAAACAACGTGGAGCAAACTTATGACAGTTGCATGTGCGACACCTTTGGTTACTGCTTAAAGTGAGAGATACTCTCAACTCCGAAGACAGTAAAAATATTTTAAGGAACAATACACTGAAGACAATGTTAAGTGTATTTACAGTGCTCCTCATGGGAAATGATATTGACTTGTTTGTTTAAAAGAAAGACAGAAGAATGTACTTTGTGCACAAGATCTGCACTCCAGAATAAAATTTTCGCTCTGCAGCACAGTGTGCACTGATATGAAACTTCCTGGCAAATTAAAACTGTCTACCTGACTGAGTCTCAAACTCGGGACCTTTGCCTATTTAAGGGTAAGTGCTCTACCGACTTTGAGTCTCGATCTGGCACACAATTTTAATCTGCTGGGAAGTTTCATATCAGCGCACACCCTGCTGCAGAGTGAAAATTTCATTCTGAAAGCATCCCTGAGGTTGTGGCTAAACCACGGGGCGTGAGTCGTGCTTGGGTAGCTCAGTTGGTAGAGCACTTGCCCAAGAAAGGCAAAGGTCCCGAGTTCGAGTCTCGGCCCGGCACACAATTTTAATCTGCCAGAAGTTTCAATAGAGGACTTGCTCGAGAAAGGCAAAGGTCCCAAGTTTGTGTCTCGGTCTGGCACAGAGTTCGAATCTGCCAGGAAGTTTCAAGAACTGCACTCTTCATCGTCTATAGATAAGAGTGATGTTCTTTTATGGGAATTGATTGTCTTTGTGAGGTTATTTTGTAGTAAAATTGTAGTGGCTTGTATGAACTGTTTTTTCATGCAGATAGATGATTTTGAATTAATCTGTGAATCCACAGTTGTGTTGGTCATGAGCCAGAACTAAACTTCCTGGTTAGTAAATAAATACGTATCATCATTTTATGTATAAAAATTATTCATATTTTCAGCTAATTTTCGTATAAAACAATGTGGAAAATAACGAAACATCTGCTTCCAGGCACGAGCTTTGACATGCGATGTTATCAAGGTGGCAGATTAAGGCTCACCATCTCTATCCAGTATGGTGGGCATATTGTCAAATATACAGCACAACTAACAAAATGAAAACAAATTGAAAATTTAATCATAATCAGAATGCTTTTTATGGGTGGACACTAGCGGATACGTAGCCCCGAAAATTTCTGTCTGTGAAGTAACTTCTTTACGATGTTGGAGAACTTAACCTGTTAATGATTGATTTCACAGACGTAAATCGGATTTATTTATCTTCTCATAGTCATAATCACAACATAAATGGTGCTAGTGTAATCCATAGTGCGAAAAATGGTGCATTTAAGTGTTTCAAATGTTTTGAAGCACCAGGCAACCGTTCTCGATAATTGAATTGCTGGCCACTAGTTGTTGAGTCGACTTTCTTCTTCAATGAGTGCATTGATACACAGGGCACAGCATACCTGGTTGTTCACTTACAGTTCCCTTCTTGTTAAATGGAGAACTGTCTCCTCCAAACCAAAGACTTTTTTTTTTTAAAAGAAAAAGAGCACCAGTCATACTAATTTGAAGAAGAACATGGAACTAATGGGACCCTTGCAGGAATTAGGAGGTTTGCCTGGAGAGAAACAGATGACGTTCTTAACCTAATGCATGCACTCAAATAAAAAATCAATAACACAAACATTATATAAGGGCCATAGGAGACCACACAATTTGGAACTTCCTGGCAGATTAAAACTGTGTGCTGGACCGAGACTCGAACTCGGGACCTCTGCCTTTCGCAGGCAAGTGCTCTACCACTGAGCTACCCAAGCATGACTCACGCCCCGTCCTCACAGCTTTACTTCTGCCAGTACCTCGTTTCCTACCGAGGTACTGGCAGAAGTAAAGCTGTGAGGACAGGACGTGAGTCATGCTTAGATAGCTCAGTGGCAGAGCACTTGCCCGCGAAAGGCAGAGGTCCTGAGTTCGAGTCTCGGTCTGGCACACAGTTTTAATCTGCCAAGAAGTTTCATATCAGCGCACACTCCAGTGCAGAGTGAAAATTTCACTCTGGAAACACCCCAGGCTGTCGCTAAGGCATGCCTCTGCAATATCCTTTCTTTCAGGAGTGCTAGTTCTGCGAGATTCGCAGGAGAGCTTCTGTAAAGTTTGGAAGGTAGGAGATGAGGTACTGGCAGAAGTAAAGCTGGGAGGACGGGGCGCGAGTCGTGCTTGGGTAGCTCAGTGGTAGAGTACTTGCCTGCGAAAGGCAAAGGTCCCGAGTTCGAGTCTCGGTCCGGCACACCGTTTTAATCTGCCGGGAAGTTTCATATCAGCGCACACACTGCTGCAGAGTGAAAAATCTCATTCTGCACACAGTTTGGTTTTGTCACTTTCAGTTAATGTATTTAAGTAAACTGAGCCGTGCAATATCAGCGAGTGAGTAAATTTCCAAACAGCAGAGAAATCCAAATCTCGCTGCAGATTCTGGCTTCACTAAACCTTCAGATTAGTCAGTGCATTAAATCTAGGCTGAGAGAGTTCTCACATGTCGCAGGGGGCAGCAGCGAGTCGTCCGCCAAGGCCCCGTCGCAGGCACCGCTGTTCTGCCGGCTGCGGCGCTACCCGTCGCTGCGTGACGGCTTCGCCGTGGCGGAGCGCCGGCTGGTGCACCGGCCCTTCTCTCTGCAGCTCTCCTTCTACGAGCTGCCCGCCTCCGCCTCCGGGGGCGCGCCCGCCGCCCTGCCCCCCGGCGTGCTCCTCACCGTCACCGCCACAGCCGTCTGCTCGGCCTACACCCGTGAGTCGAACCTCTGCGCTCTTTTATCTCGGTGCACTTGCAGCTGCCTGTTACGAACTTTCCTCCTGTAATTGCAATACGTGCTGTACACGAGTTTAATTACCTACTGAACTGAGAATGTCAGGTAGTACGATCTACACGATGAACTCGAACTTCACCGACAAGATTCCAAAGATTTTTCTTGGGAATTTTCTGAGTATTTTGTGTAAGGGACCCGTGTTAGAGAATAATTGGATTTCATTTTATTTCTTACCTCCGTTTATCTTAATGTTGCACTGAAAAATCTACACAAAATTTTAAATCTCAATGGTATGCACTGTGTGTTTCGGTTGGAAACAAACTAGCTATATTCGGCCACGGTACTCGATGTTGACAACTATAATGCCTACTGTATTTGCCGTCACACCTGTATTCGGTACTTCTTAGTTATGTTTTCAGTTCGTTTTTCCAGCAGTGTGAGTTGTATGTTAACAGAGGTGCATAGTGGCGTGGGTAGACCTACCAGTAAAAAATTGCAGGTACAAACTTGCTGTGATGGTGGTGATGATGATGATGTTTGGTTTGTGGGGCGCTCAACTGTACAGTCGTCAGCACCCGTACAAAGTCCCAATTTTTACACACTCCAGTTTTTACACACTCCAGTTTTTACACACTCCAGTTTTTACACACTCCAGTTTTTTCACACTCCAGTTTTTTCACACTCCAGTTGTTTCACATCCCAATTGTTTCACACCCCAATTTTTTCACACTCCAAGTAGCCACTGCCACGAATGATGATGATGATGATGAAATGATGGGGAAAAGACAAACACCCAGTCCCCGGGCAGAGAAAATCCCCGACCCGGCCGGGAATCGAACCCGGGCCCTCGAGATCCAGAGGCGGCAACGCTAGCCGCTAGACTGAGAGCTGCGGACACAAAACTGCTGTGATGTGGCCGTTGTCGCTTGCAGGAACAGATCGGGATATCGTTGTCATTCTGCTCTGTCTTTGTATTCAATAGATATACACAAGAGGTGCGTGTCAGTCATCTCTTCACCAGTAAACCTGTACGTACTGTCGTGTCACTGTTAATGTACAACTCACACTACCAGAAAAAACAAACCCCGAGGCAGAACCGAGCAGTAGGCCTAATATGCGTGAGCTTGAGGATGAAGAGGAAGTGGGCATTACTGTTGTCAACAGCAAGCAGTGAAAGTGAGTGGATCGTGTCACCTGAGCTATAACTGTTGTGCAGGTGCTGCAACCACCACCCCTCCAACAGTCGTAGTTTCACAATCACCATCACCATTGTTCCTCTTTCACCACCACTACCACACCACTAGCATAACCATCACCCATTTGACCATCATCTATTTTGTGCTATGAGGGGTGTTCAGAAGAACGAACATACAAAACAACACTGTGGGTATAATTGAAGTCTTTATTCAAAAATAATCACCAGAGACTTGAGCACAACTATCCCTCTGTTTCACAAGCCGAAGGATTGCCTGTTGCAACATGTCCGGGCTGTAGGGCAGATGCCCGAGCAGCTCCCACTTGAACTTGGCCGTTACACTACGTGTGACCTCAGAGACGCGTGGACACACATTATCGTGGAGTCGAATTGCTCCCTCTGTGGGAAGCTCAGGCTGTTTGCTCTTGACAGACTTGTGTAGACTACAGTGTGTCTCACAATACGAGTCAGTGTTATAGGTTTATCCGTGCTTGAGGAATTCGATGAGTATCGGACCTCGGATGTCAAATAGGCGTTGAGCATCGTCTTGTCTTCTGAAGGCACAGCTTTAAATTTCTTAGGGGGAGGTGTGGCACATGTTTCCTTTGCACGCTGTCCTGCTTCGTCTCTGCCTCCAAGTGACATCACCAGTGACTGCTCGCTCCTGAAAAGTAGGGTCTTCACGCTACTGGAACAGATATTACAGTACTAGCCCCGTATAAAATACCTTTTGACATTTGCTGAGCCCACCGTGTGCACTCCTTCTTGTAACCCAACCTGTCGTGCACAATTGTCCTCACTGTTCCGACACTGGCCCCCCACCATCACTGCCAACATTTGCACCGAGACGTGCCAGTCGCTGTTCGTCACGTCGTTCACCTTGTCGATAAGTTTGGCCTCGATTTTGTGTTTGCGTAGCCTGGCCTCGGGTCATCACTAAAATGCTCCTGGCCTCCTCTGGATGCACAGTCTCCCCCGTATACAGCCACAGTCTGTCAGTGAATATTGCCCTGTTTAACACCTTCCACAGTCAGAAATCTTGCTGCTTCTCAGTCATTGGATTTTGCATTGTAAACACCAATATGTCCTCAGGCTTATACTGCTTTGTCAGATAGATGTAACAAGCTACCTGCTTCTCTCTTGCACCACGTGCCCATTCGTGTGCACGACCACAACAAAGACTACATTGGTGTCCCTAGATGTCTCACTACATCATCTCAAAGTGGCATACACAAATTTCAATCAGTTCGGTCGTTACGATATTTCTTACTTTTTAATTTTAACACTACATATATTATAATCATTACCATATATACAACATCCTCTACCAAACCTCCATTTTGACAGTTGCCACCCATTCCGTATCAAACGGTCACTTCCCTACAGCTTAGGTCTTCGTGGCAAATCTGCTCCAGTCCTGAATCCCTGAACCATTACACCAATAATCTGAAAACAGCTTTCACATCCCGCAACTACCCTCCCGACCTGGTACAGAAGCAAATAACCAGAGCCACTTCCTCATCCCCCCAAACCCAGAACCTCCCACAGAAGAACCACAAAAGTGCCCCACTTGTGATAGGATACTTTCTGGGACTGGGTCAGACTCTGAATGTGGCTCTCCAGCAGGGATACAACTTCCTCAAATCCTGCCCTGAAATGAGATCCATCCTTCACGAAATCCTCCCCACTCCACCAAGAGTGTCTTTCCGCTGTCCACCTAACCTTCGTAACCTCTTAGTTCATCCGTATGAAATCCCCAAACCACCTTCCCTACCCTCTGGCTCCTACCCTTGTAACCGCCCCCGGTGTAAGACCTGTCCCGTGCACCCTCCCACTACCACCTACTCCAGTCCTGTAACCCGGAAGGTGTACACGATCAAAGGCAGAGCCACGTGTGAAAGCACCCACGTGATTTACCAACTGACCTGCCTACACTGTGATGCATTCTATGTGGGAATAACCAGCAACAAACTGTCCATTCGCATGAATGGACACAGGCAGACAGTGTTTGTTGGTAATGAGGATCACCCTGTGGCTAAACATGCCTCGGTGCATGGCCAGCACATCTCGGCACAGTGTTACACCGTCCGGGTTATCTGGATACTTCCCACTAACACCGACCTATCCGAACTCCGGAGATGGGAACTTGCCCTTCAATATATCCTCACTTCCCGTTACCCACCGGGCCTCAACCTCCGCTAATTTCAAGTTGCTGCCACTCGTACCTCACCTGTCATTCGACAACATCTCTGCCTCTGTACTTCCGCCTCGACTGACATCTCTGCCCAAACTCTTTGTCTTTAAATATGTCTGCTTGTGTCTGTATATGTGCAGCTGGATATGTGTGTGTGTGTGTGTGTGTGTGTGTGCGAGTGTATACCTGTCCTTTTTTCCCCCTAAGGTAAGTCTTTCCACTCCCGGGATTGGAATGACTCCTTACCCTCTCCCTTAAAACCCACATCCTTTCATCTTTTCCTCTCCTTTCTGATGAAGCAACCTTGGGTTGCGAAAGCTTGAAATTTGTGTGTGTGTTTGTGTGTTTTCTATTGTCTCCATCAACAGACCATCGCTTTCATTTGGTATGTTACAGCATCTTTGTTTTTTATATAGATAAATACTTTTTGTAGACATTTCAGTCTAGAGAGGTACTCGTGACTGTGGCGGTATCTCTGTCGCAGGGCCGGACGAGAAGCCGGCGGGCGGCAACAGGTTCTCGACACGCCACCAGGCGGACGGGAAGCTGACGCACGTGGACGGCGAGGCGGTGTCGCTGCTAGGCTACCTGCCGCAGCAGCTGCTGGGGCGGCCCGTCTTCGACATCTACCACCCGGCCGACCTGCGTGGCCTGCAGCGCGTCTACCGGCAGCTGGGTGAGTCTCCCGCCACGTGCTTTTACAGGTCGACACTGTGCTTCCCGCATTGACGCACTTTGCATGTGGGGCTTGCTGACTGGTGTCGGTACTGCAACATTCTGCCAAGTGCTTCGTGCCAAATAATCTGCTGCTGAACTCTGTGGTGACTTGTGGGGTCTCCTGCCGTGTCCTGTTCTGCTAATTGGGCAATTAGTTAGGCACAGATGAAGACAGTTGTCAGATGTACCCAAATACAAGTGGCGTCTACCCTGTTCTTTCACACCCTAAATTCGTGTGACATCGAGGCCAGAGACACTTGTCAGTTTTGTGGCACTGACTGTTGCTGTTAAAGAGGAGAAAGTTCTGACAAGGGAACCTCCCCATCGCACCTCCCTCAGATTTAGTTATAAGTTGGCACAGTGGGTAGGCCTCGAAAAACTGAACAGAGATCAATTGAGAAAACAGGAAGAAGTTGTGTGGAACTATGAAAAAAATAAGCAAAATATACAAATTGAGTAGTCCATACGCAAGATACGCAACGTCAAGGATAATGTAAGCGTAGGAGTGCCGGGGTCCCGTGGTTAGCGTGAGCAGCTGCGGAACGAGAGGTCCTCGGTTCATTTCTTCCCTGGAGTGAAAAGTTTACTTTCTTTATTTTCGCAAAGTTATGATCTGTCCGTTCGTTCATTGACGTCTCTGTTCACTGCAATAAGTTTAGTGTCTGTGTTTTGCGACCGCACCGCAAAACTATACGATTAGTAGACGAAAGGACGTGCCTCTCCAATGGGAACCGAAAACATTTGATCGCAAGGTCACAGGTCAACCGGTTCCTCCACAGGAAAACATGTCTGATATATTCTGTACGAGACTGGTGACAGCATGTGCGTCAGATGACAGGAATATGTTGTCGACCCACCTAACTTGTACACTTGGCGAATGGATAAAAAGATTCTTCTACCTTGCCTGCTTTAGGTTTTCTTGTGGATGTGATAATCACTCCCAAAAAAGTGATGAAAACATAAGATTTTGTCACATAAACTGAAAATAAAAAATTAAATTTTTCACTCGAGGGAAGACTTGAACCAAGGACCTCCGTTCCGCATATGCTCACGCTAACCACGGGACCACTGCGCCCCTGAGCTCACGTCGTTCTTGATGTTACATATCTTGCGCATGGACTGCTCAGTTTGTATACTTTGCTTATTTTTTTCATAGTTCCACACAACTTCTTCCTGTTTTCTCAATTGTTCCGTGTTCAGTTTTCAAGGCCTATCCACTGTGCCAACTTATAACTAAATCTGAGGGGGGTGCGATGGGGAGGTTCCCTTGTGAGCAGATGATAATAGAACACGACAGAGATGCTGAATAGAAACATGATTGAAGTCTCCAAATGGAACAACAGTAATCAGAAATGTCTTTAACATGATACGAGAAGACAATGAAAATTTACTAAGAGAAACAGTTGAAAAAAATGAGATGGCACAGTAATTAAAACAGAAAGAGATTGAGCAAACAATCAAAGATTTCTTTGTAAGTTTGTGTAATTCAAAAGATAAATCAGAAACGTGTAAGTAATAATGAAGATAATGGTATCCCAGAAATAACACCAGTTGTTCAGTGTGTGAAGCGTGGCTGGGAAAAGGTGAGGTTACAATGGCAACAATTTCAACCGGAGCAGAAGTCATTAAATGGTAACTGCAAAAAATATTTACAGCACGTTTGCAAAGGAAGACAGTTCTTCAAAAACAGAACAGCACTTTAATTACTCTACTTGAAGAGAAAGCAGATTAAAATAACATAAAAACTGTACCCCATTAGCATCATCTCTTTTATCTGCAGTTGAGATGGAGGATACAGAAAAGGATGTTAGGTTTCATTCATTCATTTGTATGGGATTCATAGATTCTGGGAGTGCTTTTCACTCAGTTTTAAATAAATAGGCATCAACAGCCCTCGAGAAACGAGGCTTCAGTGTTGTCAACGATACCTCGCTGATTAATGTATACTAGACTATAACAAACTATGGACTGTAAGATGCACCTTAATTTTTAAGCAAGTTTTTAAAAAAGATTAACATTTTTACCATTTTTATTATTAAGAGTGCAAAGCCCAACTAAAAAAAATTCTTAGTTTATAAAACTGAACTGACCTTTAAAATTTTTGAAAATCATCATCTCAACTTTCTTCTTCTTCTTTTTTCTCTTTGTCACACCATATGACTGTATTTTTTTCCCCCCATTACGAAACTAGCCACTAACAAAAATATTGTACTGTTACCGCCAAATAGCTTTCAGTTCAAGTTCACTGGCACCATAGACTGCAATGACACGTCATAGGCTAGACAGTGTGATCTGGGTTTGTGATGTAGGGGTAGCAGGGAGTCAGCGTTAGCAAGCTTGTGAATCCCCACAGCTCATGTTCATCACATCGGTGCACTACCACTGCCTGTTGAATCCGGTGTTGCCAGATAGAGATAAATTTCCTGCGTCATCAAGTATATCACCATTTTTAATACTGGTGGGAATTTTAAATCAAACACTGGACACGTTTATATTAATTTTGAGTATAACAGGCACCTGAATTTTGGAGGCAATTTTTCGAATAAAAGTCTGTAAAGTACAGTATGTTGAAGAAACGGCATCCATTAGATTTCACTAATGTACCGGTAATGAAAAACACAAAATAAGGGGACTCTGAAGTAGGGGGATCCACATCACCAAAAGTATTCATAGCAGCCCTCTAAGAAGCATTTAAATCCTTAAATTAACATTGTAATTCTATCAGAGACAGCAAAAGGTTTGGAAAACCAGTTGATCAGAATTGATAGTGTCTTGAAAAGAGTTCATAAGATAACATCAACAAAAGTAAAGTAAGGTTAGCGGAATGTAGTCGAATTAAATCAGACAGTACTAAAGAAATTAGATAGTAAAAGTAGTAGATGAGTGTTGCTATTTGTACTGCAAAATATATGATGGTGGACAAAGTAGAGGGTCTGGCAACTGAAATGAAAGCATTTCTGGAAATTTGTTATTGTCTGATATAAATTTGAGTGTCACGAATCTTTTCTGAACGTATTTGTCTGAAGTATAGCCACGTAAGGAAATGCAGCGCGGGTGATTAACAGTTTAGACAAGAAGAGAACTGAGGCTTTTGAAATATGATGCTATAGAGATGTGCTGAAGGTTAGATGGGTAGATCGTGTAACTGATGAGGAGGGGCTGAATCAAGTTGGAGAAAAAAGGAATTTACATCACAACTTGACTAAAAGAAGAGATTGGTTGACTGGGCACATTATGAGCCATTAAGGAATTTTGGTAATTTTATAGATTTAGAAAAGGCTTTTGACAGAGTTCAGTGGAACACGATGACGGATATCCTGAAGAGGAAAGGAGTAGATTGGAAAGAGAGACGACTGATACAGAATCTATATTTACACCAGAAAGTAAGGATAAGGATTGGAAATGAAATGTCAGAAGGAAGCAGCATTGGACGAGGTGTCAGACAAGGTTGTTGCCTTTCCCCACTGTTGTTTAACGTATACCTTGAAGAGATTATTGCGAAAAGCTTAGATGGGAAAAGGGGAATATGTATTGGTGGATAGAGAATAGAATGTATAAGATTTGCTGATGACATGGTATTAGTGGCAGAAAGTGAGCGGACAGTGAATAACATGCTCAGAGATCTGAAGAGATCTGAAGTTGCCATTATATGTGTCGAATTGGTTCCCTTAAGAATGATATGTCAAATTCTGTGTGGGTAATCGAAACGGAGTGCTTAATGAATGGATGTAAGGTGTGGACCTCTACGATGTCATTTTGAGCTCGACTTCGTTCCACAGTGAGCAAAGAGTGCGAGTCGACGCTGCACGGGGAGCCGTACCGGCTCCGTGCCCACAATGGCTGCTACGCGCGAGTCCGTACCGAGTGGTCCAGCTTTGTCAACCCCTGGACCAAGCGGCTGGAGTTTGTCATCGGGCAGCACTGCGTCCTGCAGGTAATGTCAGCTCACCTCTTCTCATAGTGTTGACACAGCTCAGGTGACAGATGAACAGGCCCCTAACTGGGTCATATTGCTTGAAGTTGCACAGACTTTTATTGTGCATTTTGAAACAAGCAGTAATGACCTTTTAGCTGCAGAAGTATACATTAAGGTGATTCACAGAATAGAGTAGAGTGTGTAAAATTTCTTGGGGTATAGCTGGATAACAAACTAAATTGGAATCAACTAATCAGGAAGCTCATTTCAGCGTGTTATGCCCTTAGAAGTATCTCTCGTTGTATTGACCTAAAGACGAGTTTTTTTTCCTGCTTGTTATCTTATGCAATTATCTTTTAAGGCAGTCCATCTAGAGTAAATAAAGTGTTTGTTCAGCAGAAGAATATTATATAAAGTAGAGAGTGATACATTGTGCAGAAGCCTTTTTAAAGAGTCTTGGAATCTGTACATAAAAATGTAATACTTTCCTTTGTAAACGCACTATATGTCATCAGTCTTTGTATCATTTGCATCTTATTTTATCTGTATTTGCAACATTCAGTTGCCACCTGGCAATGTCCTAAGAAAGTCAGTTTGCGACCAAATAAGCAATATTTTGCAGAACTTTAGAAAGTGTTTCCTGTTTAATATGTTGTCATTGACAGAAAACACAAGTAAATAAAGAAGACAAACCACCACAGTTGTATCATCAAAGGAATTTATTTAAAGTGACTAGTTTCACTAGAACACTTAACGGCATGCTCAGGTCCACTAAAACCAAAGGAGTACTTTTTTATTCCTTGGCCTGTGTATCACAGATATAGTACTAGTTGCTGTGGATTACATACATCAGTAGTGTGTGCTGTACAAAGTATTTGGCAGTGGTGACAGCACATCGTAGAGAGCATACACTTCTGGTGTATGCAACCAATGACAACTAGTATTATATGTGTTCTATGATACACGGGCCATGAAATGAAAGTACTTTTTTGGTTTTAGTGAGTTTTAGTGGACCTGAAGATGCCACAAGTGTTCTGCTGAAACTAGTAATTTTAAATAAATTCCTGTGTACGATACAGCTCTGGTGGTTCATTTTCTTTATTTGTATCGTCAGATGGTGTCCCACATCCATGAGAATGATGAGACTTCCACAAGTTGAAAATGAAAGTGTATGTGGTAATATCATGAAATGAAATGATTCACTGAGCTTTAATCTAACACAGAAAGAAGTGAAGTATTCAGAATTTGATGGATAGTGAAATTAACTTCGAGTGCAAACTAACATAATATTTGTTGGCCACTCCACCAACTCCATAGAATAATTTCTGAAGGTATAATATAAGTGTACATAATTGGGGAGGAGTGGGGTATGTGGTAGAGAGAGAGAGAGAGAGAGAGAGAGAGAGAGAGAGAGAGAGCACAAAAACACAGACCCAATAAATTGTATGTGTGAGATATTGGTGTACCATGTTGTTTGTGAAAGTGGTGTATAGTCTTGTTTACTAGACATGAGTGTGAGTCATTCCCCAGTTTCAGTACAGTGTCATAATTAAAAACCTCTAGTGTAAAAAGAAAAAGAAAGTTGTATAAAATAATTGTGCAGCATTATGTCATATTATTCATTGAGGAAATTTATTGTAATTACACTTCTCACCATTAAAATTGCTACACCAAGAAGAAATGCAGATGATAAACGGGTATTCATTGGGCAGATGTATTATACTAGAACTGACGTGATTACATTTAGACGCAATATGGGTCCATAGATCCTGAGAAATTAGTACGCAGAACAATTGCCTCTGGCCATAATAACGGCCTTGCTATGCCTGGGCATTGAGTCAAACAGAACTCGGATGGCGTGCACAGGTACAGCTGCCCGTGTAGCTTCAACACGATACCACAGTTCATCCAGAGTAGTGACTGACGTCTTGTGACGAGACAGTTGCCCAGCCACCATTGACCACACGTTTTCAATTGGTGAGAGATCTGGAGAATATGTTGGCCAGGGCAGTAGTCGAACATTTTCTGTATCCAGAAAGGCCCCTACAGTACCTGCAACATGCGGTCGTGCATTATCCTGCTGAAATGTAGGGTTTCGCAGGGATCGAATGAAGGGTAGAGCCATGGGTCGTAACACATCTGAAATGTAACGTCCACTGTTCAAAGTGCCGTCAACGCAAACAAGAGGTGACCGAGACGTGTAACCAGTGGCACCCCATACCATCACGCCAGTATGGCGATGACGAATACATCCTTCCAATGTGCGTTCACCGCGATCTCGCCAGACACGGATGCGACCATCGTGATGCCATAAACAGAACCTCGATTCATCTGAAAAAATGACGTTTTGCCATTCGTGCACCCAGGTTTGTCATCAAGTACACCATTGCAGGCACTCCTGTCTGTGATGCAGCGTCAAGCGTAACCGCACCCACGGTCTCCGAGCTGATAGTCCGTGCTGCTGGAAACATTGTCGAACTGTATGTGCAGATGGTTGTTGTCTTGCAAACGTCCCCATCCATTGACTCAGGGATCGAGACATGGTTGCACGATACATTACAGCCGTGCGGATGAGATGCCTGTCATCTCGACTGCTAGTGATACGAGGCCGTTGGGATCCAGCACGGCGTTCCGTATTACCCTCCTGAACCCACCGATTCCATATTCTGCTAACAGTCACTGGATCTGGACCAACGCGAGCAGGAATGTCGTGATACAATAAACCGCAATCGTGATAGGCTACAATCCAACCCTTATCAGAGTCGGAAACGTGATGGTACGCATTTCTCCTCCTTACACGAGGCATCACAACAACGTTTCACCAGGCAATGCCGGTCAACTGCTGTTTGTATATGAGAAATCGGTTGGAAACTTTCCTCATGTCAGCACGTTGTAGGTGTCGCCACCGGCGCCAACCTTGTGTGAATGCTCTGAAAAGCTAATTATTTGCATATCACAGCATCTTGTTCCTGTCGGTTAAATTTCGCGTGTGTAGCACGTCACCTTCGTGGTGTAGCAATTTTAATGGTGAGTAGTGTATAAAAAGGAGTCATTCCATAGCGTAGTGAGAGGTTGCAACTGTGTACTAATGAACATATAATTAGCGAACTGTGTGTGTGACTGAGAGGCGTGTGCTTGCAGGGTCCGAGCTGGCCAGACGTGTTTGCGGAGGCTCAAGACGAGGAGATGTTTGGTGAGGAGCTGCTGCAGGAGAGCAAGGCCGTCCAGAAGGAGATCCTGCAGGTGCTGCAGGAGGTGAGGCGAGGCGTAGTGTGCAGCCGGGACCAGACTCTGTCCCGTCTCTGGCTTCCAGACACCGCGGCATTCTGTTGTCGTCATGTCTTGTGTGCAGGTGGTTGGAGACCAGTAAAGAATCACTGAGAGGGTGTCGTATTTCATCCACGGCTATAGACGACTCTTTTATTCTGCCACTGCGTTTTGTGCATTGCGCCATTGTCAGGTACAAATTGTTGGTGCTGCATGTACCATTGCTACTTCATCACAATATTAAAAAAAAGTAAGAAGTACTTCAAAATTAATTATCACAGGTAACGTGATTTTTATTAGGCTGGTGCATAAGTTCGTAGCATTTTTGTATTGGGTGCTGATATTCTGGGTGCTATGGGTTTATTAGAACTACTGACAGCCTTGGGAGAGCCAGTCCTGACAAAACTCTACCATCTGGTGAGCAAGATGTATGAGACAGGCGAAATTCCCTCAGACTTCAAGAAGAATATAATAATTCCAATCCCAAAGATAGCAGGAGTTGACAGATATGAAAATTACTGAACTATCAGTTTAATAAGTCACAGATGCAAAATACTAATGTGAATTCTTTACGGAGGAATGGAAAAAACTGGTAGAACCTGACGTCGGGGAAGATCAGTTTGGATTCCGTAGAAACGTTGGAACACGTAAGGCAATACTGACCCTACGACTTATCTTAGAAGAAAAATTAAGGAAAGGCAAACCTAAATTTCTAGCATTTTTAGACCCGAGAAAGCTTTTGACAATGTTGACTGGAATACTCTCTTTCAAATTCTCAAGGTGGCAGGGGTAAATTACAGGGAGCGAAAGGCTATTTACAATTTGTACAGAAAGCAGATGGCAGTTATAGGAGTTGAGGGTCATGAAAGGGAAGCAGTGGTTGGGAAGGGAGTGAGACAGGGTTGTAGCCTCTCCCCGATGCTATTCAATCTGTATATTGAGCAAGCAGTGAAGGAAACAAAAGAAAAGTTCAGAGTAGGCATTAAAATCCACAGAGAAGAAATAAAAACTTTGAGGTTCGCCGATGACGTTGTAATTCTGTCAGAGACAGCAAAGGACTTGGAAGAGCAGTTGAACGGAGTGGACAGTGTCTTGAAAGGAGGGTATAAGATGAACCTCAACAAAATCAAAATGAGAATAATGGAATGTAGTCAAATTAAATCGGGCGATGCTGAGGGAATTAGATTAGGAAATGAGACACTTAAAGTAGTAAAGGAGTTTTGCTATTTGGGGAGCAAAATAACTGATGATGGTCGAAGTAGAGAGGATATAAAATGTATACTGGCAATGGCAAGGAAAGCGTTTCTTAAGAAGAGGAATTTCTTAACATCGAGTATAGATTTATGTGTCAGGAAGTCGTTTCTGAAAGTATCTGTATGGAGTGTAGCCGTGTATGGAAGTGAAACATGGACGATAAATAGTTTGGACAAGAAGAGAATAGAAGCTTTCGAAATGTGGTGCTACCGAAGAATGCTGAAGATTAGATGTGTAGATGACGTGACTAATGAGGAGGTATTGAATAGAATTGGGGAGAAGAGGAGTTTGTGGCACAACTTGACTAGAAGAAGGGACCGGTTGGTAGGACATGTTCTGAGGCATCAAGGGATCAGCGATTTAGTATTGGAGGGCAGCGTGGAGGGTAAAAATCATAGAGGGAGACCAAGAGATGAATACACTAAGCAGATGTAGAAGGATGTAGGTTGCAGTAGGTACTGGGAGATGAAGAAGCTTGCACAGGATAGGGTAGCATGGAGAGCTGCATCAAACCAGTCTCAGGACTGAAGACCACAACAACAACAACAACAACAACAACAACAACATGAGTTTATTTACCGATTGTCATTTTTTATTTGTAGTTCACTGTTGCTATTTGAGTTTACATTTTGTCATTTGGAGATAGTGAGTGGAGCTGTGGATGGTTAGAAAATGCGGTGCCAAGTGGTCAAATTGGAACATTTCTGAGATATTCTTCTGTTCGGGTTCAGTAGAGGGGTGACAGCAGCGGAGGCAGCCAGAAATATTTGTGCCGTGTATGGGGGTAATGTCAGTGGTCAGAGCATGAAAAAAAAATGGTTTTCTCTTTTTAAGGAGGATCATTTTGATGTGAGTGACTCTCCACATTCAAGAAGGCTTTAGGGTTTGATGAAGATCATTTCAACACATTACCCCACAGTGATCCATATTGGTGTACTCAAGAACTGACAGACGTGATGGGCTGTGATATTTCCATCACGAGACATTTGCATGCAGTTGGTAAGGTTCAGATTTCGATGTATGGGTACAACGTGCTCTAAACCAAAAGCACAAAAATCAGCAGGTGGCCATATGTGCATGTCTGCTCGCTTGTCATCAATTAGCTCGTGTTAATACACTTATCACACTGTTTAAGACGAGGCATTCATTGCTCTCGTGGAAAAATGTTTGCAATCATCTACAGAACCATAGTTGTACCAGGCATGCACCTCTTCATCCAAAGCAAATCAGTGGCCACAAGTGTGTTTCTTCAGGGCTCCAAAAGTGTAGAAACCAAATGGGGAGAGATCGAGACTGTATGTGGGTAGGCCCACGTGTTGCCAAAGTTGTTTAGAGTATGCTGCAGATGTTTCACTGGGAAGCTCTCGCACACCCTCGATACGGTCCTTGTATCTCCCCGTGCAATTCCCATATTTCTGGAGCCCTGAAGAAAGACGTTTGTGGCCATCGATTTGCTTTGGAGGAAGAGGTGTACACCTGGGTAATTACTTTACAAATGTTAAACAGTTTACTTACTTTTTCCCATCACTCTCGTTTTCATGTGACTGCCCCTTATACATCCCCACAATGCCAGTGAAACAAGTGGCGATGCTATAGGTTAAATACTTGGTCTGGGTATCAAGATGAGTAGGTTGAGGGTCTCTTTAACAAAAGTAACAAAACACTGTTTCGTACAGTTTGTCCTTTAACATGCAAGGAGAAACTTATTCTCTTCAGATCAGTCCAAAGTCACAAAAGGCTACATAGTGTACCCCAGTTCCGTAGCAATCTGTTTGAAAAATGAGATTTCTGTTTAGTTAATTTACAAGTAATTTGTTAATAATTTTACGTTCGTAATCATCGTGTACAAGTCTTGACAGTTTCTTTTTCATTGGAAGAGGGGTGAGGGGGCACTTTCTCAAAATTTCCGGTAATATTGATTATAATTCAGATTTGGTTCATAGGTTTTCTTTTTATAAAATGTCATTAATTTTTCATTATTATTTGGCTTTCAACCCTCACATGAAAACAGTGATTTCACATTGATTTAAATTCATAGTCATTTTAGTTTCTATACAAAAAGTCACAGTTTTTGTAATATTTTAGAGCTTATGTTACATAAACAGTGAGTGCCCCACACTTGAGTGTTTCTGTGAAACATTATTAATTTCACCAACCACAAAATCTAACCATAAAACTGAAGCTAAATCCTTCAGTTAGCAATGATTTACTCAAAACTGTACAAGAATGCCAAAAATCCACAAGAGACGAACTATAGCTCTGGAAATTGACATCGGATCCTCCACCATATGTAATGTCGAACACATCACTGTGACATGACAAGAGGGAGATACAGTTCACAAGACACTGCACGGATATAAGCTGTAATTGTCAATCCACTTCTGTCTGGCATATCCTGTCTCCAATCTTAATTCAGTATTTAATCCTTAGTACACTGTTTCCCATCTTCTCGTCTCTGCGTTTGTCCCATTTCCCTCACAGCTGTTCCGTATTGAGGCCGATACATCTGTGTCTTCCGTGCAGGAGGTGTGCCGCGGCGAGCCCGGCACGGACAGGCGCGACATCTCCAAGCGCTGCAAGGACCTCGCCAGCTTCATGGAGTCGCTCATTGGCGAGATTGGCAAGCCCGAGTTGCGTGTCGATCGGGCCGCTGCCGCCACTGCCAACCGGATGAGAGCCAGCTTCTCTGTAAGTGCCGCCACTCATCCGTAGCAAACTCTCGACCTGCAGGCAGGTGCGTACGCCGCCACTGACGAGCTTCTGCCCACAGGAACGCAGCTCTGTGACGTTGGGCGAGATATCGCCACACCGCGACTACTATGACAGCAAGTCGTCGTCAGAGACGCCGCCCAGCTACAACCAGCTCAACTACGACGACAACATCCAGAGGTGCGTAGTGTGGCTGGGTTGTTTCTCTGCTTCCGGGATCTGTTCTGGATGTAGAAATACAGCTTCAATGAGTTGTTGACAGTATCGCAAAAGCTCTTGCAACTAAATTGGACCAGGAATTTACCTTCAGGAGGTGATACTTGCAGAACTGCTGATAGCCATACAAAAGTAAAATTGACATAATGTCTAGCTTCCGGATCTAAAAGACCCTTCCTAAGGGAGGAGATAGGGGTATTTTGGAAAAGGATAAAAGGAAAGGGCAAGTCACTCCGACCCCAGGATGGCAGGGTCCCAACTGAAGTGAGGACAAGGGAAGATTGACATGAAGGATGAGGCACAAGAGAGAGTAGGTCAGAGACAATATTTTCACAAGTCTGTACGGTGTCTGTATATGAATGTCAGTTACTTGTGCTGCGTTACTTAGTGATCATTAAGTCCCATAAAAAGGCTGCCCTTCCTTTAAAACAAATAAGGTCCAATTAAAGTGATGTAATGCAATCTTGACTATTCTCAGTTACAGTTCTTCAGGCACCCACACATGAGTAGCGAAATATTTTTAGTATTGGCTATTGCTTAACTTGCCCCCTTTTTTAGTTCAGTTTGAATCACCCTAATATAATTTAGTTTTTTTTCTGATTAGCAAGATATAAACCCATTCTTGTGTATTCTTCCATAAAGTTATTATACTGCATTGTGGCCTTGTAACACCACAGTATCACAAATAAAAATTAAAAAAAAAAAAAAAGGTAACAGAATGACAAGCACCTGCCCTCAAAGATGTTCATGCAAGTTACCTTCTATGACCTGAAAATAATTAATTAAATAAAAGAGTGGTTTGTTTATGAACATCTACTTCTTACAGAAGTGGTTTTGATGAAAAGTTGTTTGATTTAGGCACAAGAATATTCAGTTTAATTACTCCCACATAAAGCAATCTGATAGGCCTCGGGCTGATCAGTTCTGCTATCTTACAAAATTGTACATCAGTTAATTAAATTGTGAAAGGTGTTAATTTGAAATAAAGTGTCAGATTTGCATTGACTGTACAATTATTTTTGTACCTTGAGAATACAAAAGTTTTACACACGCCAAAGTTATTAAGGTTACTCGAAACACATTCTGCTCTCAGCACAATCACTTAAAGACCAGTTGTTTAATATATGTTCTAGGAGCGTGGAAGATGCAAAACTTACCGTGAATGAAATACTGACTCGCTAAACCTATTTCTGAATTAAATGCAATTCATAAATTGCACAGAATCTGCCCCATGAAATCGCAATTGCAAAAACCACTCTCCTGTAGCATTTAATGTCTGATCCAGATAAATCTTGGTAAGACAGCATAGTTTGCACACACTTAGTAACGGAAAAATGTTATCTTCCAATCCAGAATAGATGTATGAGAGGAGATTTATATTTCAGTGAAGTACTTCACACATACAAACCATTTCTGCTTTTGTATATGTCTCTCTCTCTCTCTCTCTGCCTCTCTCATTATGTATACAGAGTGAATCAAAAAGGACTTCACAACTTTGAAATGATATAGAATATTATTGAGACAATTTACAGAATTGGTAGATGTAATTTTGTAGCAGACAACCCCAAGTTTGATTTACATACTGCATCAGTACCCCATTCCGCCATCAGGAGTACCAGCATAATACACAACTAAATTGACTACTTTCACTGGAATTACAATGAAATGAGCACCCTTAGCTGCTTACAGGCGTTGACATACGTCAACGGGGACAGATGAAAATGTGTGCCCCGACCGGGACTCGAACCCGGGATGTCCTGCTTACGTGGCAGACGCTTTATCCATCTGAGCCACCGAGGACACAGAGGATAGCGAGACTGCAGGAATTTATCTCTGGCACGCCTCCCGCGAAACCCACATTCTCAACGTATTGTCGCGCACTACATTCGTAGTGCCCCCGCCCATTATATCGGACATCTCCGAAAGAGCAGATACCATCATAGTATATACATAGTTAAGGCTCACCGGCCACTTGACCATCTTCTTCTTCTGTGGGAATGCACAAACAGTGCCCGAACTCTTACGGGAATCGGCAATGCGCCGCCAGTAATGAGTATAATGGGCGGGGGCACTACGAATGTAGTGTGGGTCAATACGTTGAGAATGTGGGTTTCGCGGGAGGCGTGCCAGAGATAAATACCTGCAGTCGCGCCGTTCTTGTGCCCTCGGTGGCTCAGACAGATAGAGTGTCTGCCACGTAAGCAGGAGATCCCGGGTTCGAGTCCCGGTCGGGGCACACATTTTCATCTATCCCCGTTGACGCATGTCGACGCCTGTAAGCAGCTAAGGGTGTTCATTTCATTGTAATTTCATTCTAATGTCCGAAAGAACAGATACCGTTTTAGTAAATACTTTCACTGGTGTGGAGTGTGCTCACTCTGTATTTCTGTTTCACGAAACAAACTCTGCAACAACAATTCATTGTAAATTTCACACCAGAAGAACCTTCGAGCAGGCCTACAAGAACTTTGTCGAGACAGGTTGTTCACTGCGACATTATAAATCACCAGGTCACCTGCACATTGATGATTATGTCGAACAAGTTAGGGTGACACATCTGGATTTCTTTGTCCGGGGTTTCATTAAAGACCGTATGTATGTTCCTCCCATACCGAACAATTAAGTTGACTTGAAAAATTGAATCTACACTGCCATTGCACGAGTTATGTTCGATTTGCTGCAACGAGCGTGAAAAGAAATTGATTACCATTCAGATATTTGCTGAACAATTTCAGGTTGTTTGCTACAAAATGATACATATACTGATTCTGTAAGTTATCTCTATAAATTTCTATATCATTCCAAAATTGGAAAGTCCTTTTTGTCTCACATTGTATACGCAGCTCCTTTCAATAGCACACCATTTCACACTGTAAGAAAGTAAAGCTTTTCTCTACCATAGGGTTGCAATGAATAGGAAGCATGCACAGACTTTGTTTTCTTTCGAAACTTGCACATACGTGCTTATCATCTACGTGCCCTCACCCCTCGTCGACATGCCCCAAAGAACTTCAGCAGAGAAACTGACGCTATAGATGCCACAGGAAAAGGTCATCAGTGAGTTCAGAGATAATGGCAAAAGTTTCTCACGAATAAGTGACACGTGATACACTGAATCTATGGAAGTTGGCAAATATGCATATATAACAGACAGTTTTTAAGTTGGTGCCTGAAACCAGGTCCCCTCTCCCCAATATTCTCCCAACACCACCCCTGCCACTTTCCATAACCCTCCTAACCTCCGTAATGTACTTTTCGAGCCGTTTAATGTGCCCAAACCATTAGGGGTACCCGAGCCACTCACGTTGTTTATTGAGTAACTTGGGTTGACTGCACAGAATTTTCTATACGCAAGATCGTCCCTAAACTGTCTGGGTGCATGAGTGGACACTGAAAAACTGTCCGTCTTATGGACACCCAGTACCCAATTGCTGAGCGTACTGTGTAGCATGACATGAGGTATATGAAAGTGCAGTCCAGCAGTCATTGTCATAGTTAATAACTGCAGAGTATTGTGAGGTCTGCAGGTCTCCCTTACATGCGTAAAACTGATGCATAAACAGAAGAATTCGTCAGTTGTTGAAATCAAAATTCTGTGTGATGGCTTTTGACAGTTGAATTTTTTGTTGTTTTTATAAACCCATAACTCGACAACAGTGCCACGTGTTATTCTGAGGTGCTTTCGGTTATTGAATATTTTCAGATGAGTCTGTTTACAAATTATTTCCAAAATTTTAGTGTGAAGTTCTACCACCACAAAAATTTGTGAAGTTTGACCAAAAATCCTGCAGATTGCTTGATTTTACATGTACATTTAGTATGAAAAAATCGGTTCTCAGTGGATTTTGCACAATTTCATGATGCTCAAGAACAAGCTCGTGTATGGAAATGCTCAAAAAATTTGATTGAGGAAGTCCGAAATCTGCATAGAATGTTGTGACACGAGACAAAACTATTACAGTTTGGCTGCGTAAGGTAACTGATGTCCAGACACTGACATTTAAATGCTGTAAGTGTAAAGAAAATCGAAGAGGCGTGTTCCGTAAGGTCTGAGAGTTAGAAAAGTTTTTTGGCTATCTTCGATGTCCCCTATCTGGTGCCTTCTCTTCGGAGTAGCGATTGTGACAGTATTGTACACCCACAGGTTCTTCGAGAGCAAACCGAAGACGATCCCGTCAGACGATTCCGGTGAGCGGCTGATGGCATTGGAGCCGACCAGCCGCAGCACTGACGAAGACACCAAGGCTGCCGCCGCTACCAACGACAGCCGTGCCACCAGGTAACGCCTTGCAAGCTTGCTCATCTGGGCACAGTGTGATGTTTTATGATGGTAGTAACAAAAATAGTACTTTTGAGGCCTCATTGGACCACTTTAGTCAAACATTAAAAACATGAAAAAGCAAAACAGATATTCACTCTGGAAATTGTGTATTTTACATGTGAGAGACCAATACATCTCTCTGATAACCCATTATAAAAAAACATTTAAGAAAGGGAAAACGGTAGAAGTTATAAAATGTAGTAAATAAAGTGGGTGTGCTACCTAATTTCATTATTGCATACTTAATTCTGTGACACCACATACTTAACTTTGCGATTAGTGTGCTTAATTCCATGACAATTTTCTTTTGAATTGTTAAAGTTGACTGAATGTGCTTTTAATTCATTTTCAGCATCAGTGTCGCTTTCACTAAGATTTGCACAAATATTACACAAAAATGCCACAGCATTGGGTGAAGTGATGGACTGCCAACTTTCATGGAACCATTGCAGACAAAGCACTTTTGTTGTTTCCGTAGCTGTAGGTCTCATTACAAGTGGTACAGATGTCGTCATTTCTTTTGTTCTTTATTTATGTTTTCCCGTGGACATTAATTTCACTGTGCTACATTGGTTAGTGGCGTATTCAATTGATGTTCAGGCCAAACACGATTTCTTGCATTTGTATTATGAAATTAACTAATTTAACTAAGGGCAAACAGCCTACCTATTTTACAAATGGCCACATTATATTTGTCAACATCACTGTGGTCTACATAGTCTTGTAAAGTACTCCATGGAATGGAGGAATGTTTAGCAGCTTTTCTATGTTGACCACTTTTCTTCCGAAACCTTCTGAAGTGGTCCACAAAGGTCATTAGTTGAATAAGATTCTCTTCTCTTGCTCTTATAATCCATTTTTGCTTGTCCTTCTTTGCACATTTGCGTAGAGATGGAGCCATCATTTCTGGAATGGACACAAAACTTAGAGCTGTTGTCGTTTTCCTAAGTGAACGATTCAGTAAATAAGGCATTTAAATCCAACTATGATGACTAAAATTATGAGTATGTTCCATAGGTAATACAATCAATTATAAGTGTCTGACTTGTTACTTGAACAACTTACCGTAATGAACCCATATTGCTGGATCAGTGCAGCAAACAATGTGCTTCCCTTCGCACAACAAAAATGAACTACCTGTTCCGCACAGAGCGTTCATTCCCGACTAGAATGTCTTTCCTGTGTGAAGACATTCCTGCCATTTGTTGAGGATAGTTTAAAGTGTGTGTAGAAGGCCTGCCTTACTTACACACTAAGAGTGTCTGTTATTATGAAATAATGTATGTCATGGAGTTAGGTACATTTACCCTATAGGGAGCAAAATGTTGTGTACAACTTCTAAGGAAACCAGACATAAGGTCCTTGAGTCTGTTGACATGAAAGGCAGGTAGCAGTTCATGAGACAGTGAGACAGACTTGTAAACTATCCCTCATGTTATTCACTGTCTGTGTTCAGGATATAGGAAAGGAAACCAAGGAGGAATAACAAAGAGAAGTCGAGAGACAATAAATAAAAACTCCTAGTCTTGTCAGTGGAGGCAAAGAAGTTTTGAGATCACGTTAAAACGATGGACACTGTCTTGAAAACAGGTTGTAAAATGAATAACAATAAAAATACAGCAAGGTTAATGGAATGCAGCTGAATTAAGTTGTTGTTGTCATCACTTCTGAGACTGGTTCAGTGTAGCCCTTCACACAAGTCTATCCTGGGCAAGCCTGTTCAACAGTGCATAACTACTGCAGCATACATCCACTTGAAGCTGCTCACTGTATTCAGGTGAATACCCTTCACACATCCCTCCATTACGAAACTGATGATTCCTTGATGTCTCAATATGCCTCCTAACAACTGATCCATTCTTTTCAGTCAAGTAGTGTCACAAATTTCTTCCCCAGTTTGTTTCACTATTTCTTCGTTAGTTATTTGATCTACCATTTCAGTCTTCTGTAGGATCATATGTGAATAGCTTGTATTGTATTCATGTCTAAATTGTTCATTTTCCACATTTCACTTCTACAGGGTATTACAAAAAGGTATGGCCAAACTTGCAGGAAACATTCCTCACACACAAATAAAGAAAAGATGTTATGTGGACATGTGTCCGGAAACGCTTAATTTCCATGTTAGAGCTCATTTTAGTTTCGTCAGTATGTACTGTACTTCCTCGATTCACCGCCAGTTGGCCCAATTGAAGGAAGGTAATGTTGACTTCGGTGCTTGTGTTGAGATGCGACTCATTGCTCTACAGTACTAGCATCGAGCACATCAGTACGTAGCATCAACAGGTTAGTGTTCATCACGAACGTGGTTTTGCAGTCAGTGCAATGTTTACAAATGCGGAGTTGGCAGATGCCCATTTGATGTACGGATTAGCACGGGGCAATAGCCGTGGCGTGGTACGTTTGTATCGAGACAGATTTCCAGAACAAAGCTGTCCCGACAGGAAGACGTTCGAAGCAATTGATCGGCGTCTTAGGGAGCACGGAATATTCCAGCGTATGACTCGCGACTGGGGAAGACCTAGAACGACGAGGACACCTGCAATGGACGAGGCAATTCTTCGTGCAGTTGACGATAACCCTAACGTCAGCGTCACAGAAGTTGCTGCTGTAGAAGGTAACGTTGACCACGTCACTGTATGGAGAGTGCTACGGGAGAACCAGTTGTTTGCGTACCGTGTACAGCGTGTGCAGGCACTATCAACAGCTGATTGGCCTCCACGGGTACACTTCTGCGAATGGTTCATCCGACAATGTGTCAATCGTCATTTCAGTGCAAATGTTCTCTTTACGGATGAGGCTTCATTCCGACGTGATCAAATTGTAAATTTTCACAATCGACATGTGTGGGCTGACGAGAATCCGCACGCAATTGTGCAATCACGTCATCAACACAGATTTTCTGTGAACGTTCGGGCAGGCATTGTTGGTGATGTGTCGATTGGGCCCCATGTTCTTCCACCTACACTCAATGGAGCACGTTATCACAATTTCATATGGGATACTCTACCTGTGCTGCTAGAACATGTGTCTTTACAAGTACGACACAACATGTGGTTCGTGCACGATGGAGCTCCTCCACATTTCAGTGGAAGTGTTCGTACACTTCTCAACAACAGATTCGGTGACTGATGGATTGGTAGAGGCGGACCAATTCCGTGGCCTCCACGCTCTCCTGACCTCAACCCTCTTGACTTTCATTTATGGGGGCATTTGAAAGCTCTTGTCTACGCAACCCCGGTACTAAAAATGTAGAGACTCTTCGTGCTCGTATTGTAGACGGCTGTGATACAATACGCCATTCTCCAGGGCTGCATCAGCACATCAGGGATTCCGTGCGACGGAGGGTGGATGCATGTATCCTCGCTAACGGAGGACATTTGAACATTTCCTGTAACAAAGTGTTTGAAGTCACGCTGGTACGTTCTGTTTCTGTTTGTTTCCATTCCATGAGCAATGTGATTTGAAGAGAAGTAATAAAATGAGCTCTAACATGGAAAGTAAGCGTTTCCAGACACATGTCCACATTACATATTTTCTTTCTTTGTGTGTGAGGAATGTCTCCCGAAAGTTCGGCCGTACCTTTTTGTAACACCCTGTATACAAAGCTGCAACCTAAACAAATGCCCTCAGAGTTTTCCTAACACAGAAACTTCTATTGAATGGGAAAAAAAATTCTATCTTCTATATATGTTTTTCTTGCAGAGATCTCTCACGTTTTCTCAGCACGATTGATTAATGGTGTGCTTATGGGTGTTTTGCCGGTTTCTTTCCATACTGTACACAATATTTTGATAACTGATCAAGCTGTTTTCTTCATGTGCCGTGCGTTTTGCTGTTGTGTGTACTCAGAATCTAATTGGAGTGCAGACAGTGGGAACACACCAAGCAAGTTGGCACAGTGGTTACTACACGAGACTTGCAATCGGGGGGACAACAGTTCAAACCCGTGTCGGACCATCCTCATTTAGGTTTTCCCTAAATTGCTTCAGGCAAAGGGCACGGCTGACTTCCTTCCCCGTCCTTTCCTAATCCGACGAGACTGGCGACCTCGCTTTATGGTACCCTCCCTCCAAATCGACCGACCGACGAACAGTGAGAACAGTAACAGCAAAGCTCTCAGAACCTGTAGAAAATGGCTTGGTCAGCCATTGAAATATTGTGCACAAAATGGAAATGACGATTCAGCCGAGCACCTGGAGCCACACCATTTTCTTTTTACTACACGTCTTCATTTTATATCCTCTGTATTTCAGGTATTGCAAGTTATATTGCCACTCAAATAACAAAACTCATCGACTACTTTTTGTCTCTCAATGCCCCAGCATCACCTCACTGATTTCAACTATGCAGCATAACCCACGTTTTACGTTAAAGTTATTATCACATGTAAGTGGAGACAAAAGTGTGAGTACAAAATAGAAGAAATTAAATATGGCACAAATCCAAGCAAAAGACCAATATTGCTAAAGAAATGTTTTTTGGAGTCTTCAGTCTCCTGACTAGTTCGATGGGAACACCACGAAATCATCCCCTGTGCCAAACATTTTATCTCCGAGCAGCATTTTCATACTGCACCCTCAATTATTTGTCAGATGTATTCAAATCTCTGTCTTCTCCTACCTCATTCCTTAACTTAATAGTCAACCTAATTATTAACATTCTTCTGTACTACATCTCAGATGCTTCGATTCTCTTCTGTTCTGGTTTTCCCAAAGTCTGTGCTTAACTACCACACAATGCTGTGCTCCAAACGTACATTCTCATAAATTGGTTCTCAAATTTAGGCTTATGTTTCTCTTGGCCACGAATGCCCTTTTTGCGAGTGCTAGTCTGGTTGTTATCTCCTGCTTGCTCTGTCCGTCATGGGTTATTTTGCTGCCTAGGTAAAAAAATTCCTTAACTTCAACTACTTTGTGATCACCAGTCCCGATGTTAAGTTTCTCGTTGTTCTCACTTCTGCTACTTCTCATTATTCCCCTCTTTTTTTCAATTTACTCTCAATCCATATTCTTTACTCATTAGACTGTTCATTCCAGTCAGCAGGTCTTGTAATCCTTCTTCACTTTCACTGAAGATAGCAATTCTCATCACCAAATCCTATAGCTGATATCCTTTCACCTTCAATTTTTGTTCCATTCTTGAACGTTTTTTTATTTCTGTCATTGCTTCTTCAATGTATAGGTTGAACATAATGGGCGGAAGACTACATTCCTGTCTTCCACCCTTTTTAATCCAAGTACTTCATTCTTTGTCTCCCTTATTCCCACTTAGTTCTTGCACGTATTGTACACTACTGGGCATTAAAATTGCTACAACATGAAGATGACGTGCTGTAGATACGAAATTTAACTGACAGAAAGAAGATGCTGAGATATGCAAATGATTAGCTTTTCAGAGCATTCACACAAGGTTGGCGCTGGTGGCGACACTTGCAACGCGCTGACACGAGGAAAGTTTCCAGCCGATTTCTCATACACAAACAGCAGTTGACCGGCGTTGCCTGGTGAAACGTTGTGATGCCTCGTGTAAGGAGGAGAAATGCGTACCATCACGTTTCAGACTTTGATAAAGGTCGGATTGTAGCCTATCACGATTGCGGTTTATCGTATCGCGACATTGCTGCTCGCGTTGGTCGACATCCAATTACTGTTAGCAGACTATGGAATCGGTGGGTTCAGGAGGGTAATACGGAACCCCGACGGCCTCGTATGACTAGCAGTCGAGATGACAGGCATCTTATCCGCACGGCTCTAACGGATCGTGCAGCCACGTCTCAATGCCTGAGTCAACAGATGGGGACGTTTGCAAGACAACAACCATCTGCACAAACAGTTCAACGACATTTGCAGTAGCAGGGACTATCAGCTCGGAGACCGTGGCTGCGGTTACCCTTGACGCCGCATCACAGACAGGAACGCCTGCGATGGTGTATTCGATGACGAACCTGGGTGCACGAATGGCAAAACGTCATTTTTTCGGATGAATCCAGGTTCTGCTTACAGCATCACGATGGTCGCATCCGTGTTTGGTGACATCCCGGTGAACGCACATTGGAAGCGTGTATTCGTCTTTGCCATACTGGCGTATCACCCGGCGTGATGGTATAGGGTGCCACTGGTTATACGTCTCAGTCACCTGTTGTTCGCATTGACGGCACTTTGAACAGTGGACGTTACATTTGAGATGTCTTACGACCCGTGGCTCTACCCTTCATTCGACCCCTGTAAAACCCTACATTTCATCAGGATAATGCACGACCGCATGTTGCAGGTCATCTACGGGCCTTTCTGGATACAGAAAACGTTCGACTGCTGCCCTGGCCAGCACATTCTCCAAATCTCTCACCAATTGAAAACGTCTGGTCAATGGTGGCCGAGCAACTGGCTTGTCACAATACGCGTCACAACTCTGGATGAACTGTGGTATCGTGTTGAAGCTGCATGGGCAGCTGTACCTGTACACGCCATCCGAGCTCTGTTTGACTCAATGCCCAGGCGTATCGAGGCTGTTATTACGGCCAGAGGTGGTTGTTCTGGGTACTGATTTCTCAAGATCTATGCACCCAAATTGCGTGAAACTGTAATTACGTGTCAGTTCTAGTATAATATATTTGTCTAATGAATACCCGTTTATCATCTGCATTTTTTCTCGGTGTAGCAATTTTAATGACCAGTAGTGTATTTACCCTTGTTTCCCTATAGCCTACTGCACCATATCATATTGTCACTGTTCAGACAGTATGTTGGTGCCGTTAACAATCTGACTTATAATGAGTCTTCAACTACGATATGCTGGCCGGAGTCAGAATTGAATAAGAAATTTACAAATTGTTTTTTGCAGGAACTGCTTGTCGCCGGTGAATGACACCGGCTCCGGATCCAACTCTGGCAGTGGGTCGGGATCTGCCGGCGTGTCTGCCAACAACGCCAGTGTCGACACCGCGGAGGCCGAGGGAGACTACAAGCCGCCACAGCTCACTGAGGCGCTGCTTTCCAGGTCAGCTGGCAGCACCTCACTGGCTTACACCTAAGTCTGAGCAGCCATCCTGTGCAAACCGATGTGAAGTGCTTGCCAAAGGGAGCTTCCTCTACTACCTCTTTTCAGGATTTCTTTGCTTCCATTTTTGTATCGAATGAAGGGAAAATGCTGCTTAAATGCCACTGTGCGTGCCGAAATTGGTCTGATCTCGCCATCGCTGCTCTTACAGGAGTGATATGTAGGTGGCTGAAATATGTTGGTAATTTCATAACTTAAGTGACAGTTCTCCTTATTCGGCCTATACAGCAGTGGCGCTCTGTCAGTCAGAACCGAGTGGTCAGTTGCCGTGGCTTTGAGTCGGTCTTTCGAAACCTTTGTATGAAGTCTGTTCAGGAGAGCTGTTTTCATAAAATACCAATTTGTTGACAGAGTTCCGTACAGTAGTTGTAGGTGGTAAATCTGACAACACTGTCTGCATCTCTTTCGTCTCCATCTGTATTTCACCACCTTCAATGCTCACGCCGAGCGACCGTCTTCCCTCGTGTGCGGTGAGGTTACTACTCGGCGAGCTGTAACTTCTCTCGTCGTGAGTGGGGGTTGCGGTGAGCGGGCAGAGCACTCAGAATTTGCTGCGAAGTGAGGTGCGATGTACAATGTGGGGGTGGCGGGGTTCGAGATCTGACTCCATTAGGCAACAACACAAACCTCGGTTTTCCAGCTTCTGTGAAACGACAATGTGCGTGATGGACATAATGATCAGTTAAATACTTTTGTGTTACAAAAACTGAGATTACTGTTTGTATTGATAGGTGACCTCATCTCTTATTTTAGTTGCAGTGAAAATAGCACAAGAATACAAACCACAGTGACAACAATGCCAAGGATCTCACCAAACTTTTTTTCACGTGTGTAATATCTTGAAAATTGGGTAGTAAGCCTACAAACTTTTATGGGGAGAAAATTACCTTTCATGCATTTTGAATAATTAACATGGTTCATTTTCACTATGGTATTGTTTTGTGCTTGAACCTGTATAAACTTTTGTGTCAGTAGAACTCTTAACTGGACGAAACTGCGAGTAGTAGATCTTGAGCCTAAGAAGGTTGAGCACCCGTGCTATACAGTAAATGAAGCAGTCAACATAGATCATTTATGTATTGATTCTTAGACAACATTTCCAGTTTTTTTTCCAGTTTTAAGAGATTCAGTCATCATGATTCCCCCCGCTAGTGCCCACCCTGCAACTCAGAAGTTGCTCTGTCCAAAATTAAGTGCGTCCAGAATGGAAGTCCTGCAGTCTGAAAGTCTCATCTGAAATTAATAATAATAATAATAATAACAGTTTTTTTAATCTTTAGCACGTTGTGCATCGAGTAATAGGTACAGTTTTTTGGAATTTGAAAAAAAATAATAATAATAATAATAAAATGGCAGGCATTTGAAACAAAGATATTGTTTTGTTGTGCAGTTTATTCATGTTTTTTGCAGTAGCTAATGAATAAATTAAAATTTAAAAACACGTCTCTATTACTCATTGCAGAGATGTCCAAGGAGTAATTCAGCCAAATTTCAGAAAGATACCTTTACCAGTGCGCTTGCAATCCATGCCATCAGCTTCAGACACAGTATCTCAATACTGCCAACATATGTGTAACAGTAGGATACATTTTCTGTATTTTTTTGGTATTGGCTGAAGAATCTATTTTCTAAATTGTTCCCAAAGATTGCAGCCATTATGCTCGTCAGACTGCTGTCTGTAGTGAGAACCTCACTTTGTTCTGAACTCTGCTTATTGAAAGTGAAGTGATTGAACACGAGGGACGTCTGTTAACCCAGCAATCTCCTGCCGTGCTCGTGGTATTATGTTTCTGTAAATTAATGTCTGACAGCACAGAGAGTTGGAACATGTGTAAATAATTTCTTCATGTACAGGTCCACAGCCTCAGTGTCGTGTGTTAATGATGTAGCCTGTCAGTTATATTCCTGTAATGCACCATGCATATAAATTATATTACTGACCAGTTTCAGCTTACCGTATTTACTCGAATCCAAGCCGCACTTTTTTATTTTTTTGTTTTTGTAATCCAAAAACCCTCCTGCGGCTTAGAATCGAGTGCAAAGTAAGCGGAAGTTCTGAAATATGTTGGTAGCTGCCGCCACAACGAACTTCTGCCATCGAATATATGTAGCGCTACACAGGCATGCTTTGCAGGCACAAGGATAAATACTGGCACCAAAACCTCTGCGTCAGTAAATAAATTAAAAAAAAAAAAAAAAAAAGGGGTGGAAGATGAGCTTTTTTCTCTGCCCCGAGTTAAGACCACTGCATTTTCATACATTATCCAACGAAGTAAATACAAATTCCGTATTGTTCATCTTCGAATGTAGAAGCATTTCAATGTACTACGAAAATCTGACTGGCAAGACTGTTTGGGATGTATGTCAATATGGCCAACTCTATGTTCTGAATTTTTTCCTACCTGTGACAAGAGATGGTTACTAATAGGAACTTTTATGAATTTTGAATCACCACGAGAATAATACGAATATAAACATTTTGCCATGTATTCTTTTGTGTTTGCTGCTATCTCGTTTAAATCCTGTCTGCCTAATAAACTACGAAACTAGAGTGAGACAACAGCAAACGCGGAAGAATATACATATCATGTCATGTTTATATTCGTATTACTCTTATGCCTAATAGTGATACAGTCAGAAATGAAGCATGGCAATTGACTAGATTTATAAATCTAAGATGACTAATTTCTGTGCAGAATGTAATGTACTAAAGAGCTGTCTGCAGAGATTTTCAAATGGAGAAAAATTTTCGCTAAACTCTTGTTCAGAACATTTTCTATCATGCGCAGTCTATTATTTGGTTCTTGTTGATCATTATCAAAGAAAGCAGCAGTGTAAGTAACAACAAATAGCAGTCTCTTGTTATTGTTTTGCTTATGAGACAATTCCTCTTTTTTTTATTTATTGTAAGCCACGGTAGTGCGCACGAAAGCAAGCCATGCTGCGAGCGGCGACAGGTCGTAAACACTCATTATCAAAATGCGACAAACAATGCATGACACAGTACAGCAATGCATTTTCAGCTTAGAGTGACGTAAACACCTATAACAAAGAGAACGGCACTTAACAGATCAAAGAAAAATAAGCAATCAATTCAGACCAGACGAAGCACATGAAAAAGGAAGGGAGCGCCTGACACATAGCAATGGCTACCCGGTAAAGCTTAACTGCTAAGCTTACGACTCGAACCAAACTACTGTAGCATTCGACCTAAATTGTGTCTCATATTACAATGGACCAACTTTGTTTCGATTTGGAGGTGCGGCCTAAAACTTTTCTCTCCCCTTGAATTTCGAGTCTCAAATTTCAGGGTGCGGCTTAGATTCGGGAAATTTTTTTTCCCTTGATTTTGAGTCTCATTTTTCAGGTGCGGCTTAGATTTGAGTGAGGCTTAGATTCGAGTAAATACGGTAGGCTATTCCAAAATGTACAATATTGCAGATACATATGTCACATTTTTTTTGTGTGACCCACACACACACACACACACACACACACACACACACACACACACACACACACATCACCAATATCATAAATTTGAAAATGACCTAGGGTCGAAACTGGCCAGTAATGTAATTTATACGCACGATGCGCTTTTGGGTCAGAGAGTGTGAGTGGTCGGGGTGTGTTGCAGGCACAACGAAGACATGGAGAAGAGGATGGTTCAGCGGCACCGCGAGCAGCGCAGCAAAGGCGGTGACGGGAAGTGCAGGAGGCCCCACCACTGCCAGCCGCCGGTGCTGGCAGACAAGGCGCACGTGAGTCTCTGACAGTACCGTCTGATTATTAGTCACAATTTTGTATTCATTATCTGAAGTTTGCAAAAAAGTTAAATTTGTGATTTCCAGGTGATTTAGTCAGAACAAACTACAGTGAAACCCCTTTATAACGTTCCTCCGTATAATGTTTTTCTCTATGTTACGTCCGTTTTATTCGGTCCCGACTAAAAGCCCATATAAACAATGTTAAATTTTCCTCTTTACTGCATTTCCTCTATATTACAATTTCCTCCATGTAACGCTCATATTTTTTTAACCCTGGCCAATTATTGACTTCTTTATAATTTTTAAGTGACTGGATGTAGACGCATTGTTTTCCGTTCTGTGGATCACAGTTTGCGCCGGCTCGGAAAGCCCGCACTCGGCGTCTTTCGTATGTCAGCAGCGGAACCCGGTCACGTGACATGTGACGTGTGACGCACAATCTGCTTGTGATCTTTTTGGCGCCATTTCAGTCAATGTTTTGTATTCGTAGTGTATTGTGTGAGCTGAGCAGCAGACAGTGTGTCTAGTAGGAATGTGTCTTCGATATAACTTTATTGAAGGTTTCATCAGTGGACATGAGTGAAAAGCGGAAGAACATTTCTCTGGAAGAGAAGGTTTCTGTTATTAAAAAAGTGGAGGCATCTCCTGGTGTGGGTCGCGTGGAGCTAGCGAAGCAATTTGAACTGGCCCCCTCAACACACAACACTATTATGGGAAACAGATCGTCGATAATGGAAGAGTTTGACAATTGTGGGAATTCGAAACGTACGCATTTGAAGCCATCGACTTGATTTGCAAGAGTTTCAGGAATTAATAGGCAGTGATTCTGTCACTTTTGAGGACTTTGTGGCTGTGGATGACAACGTGACAGCCACAGGAGTACAAAATATTGAGGACTGGCTCATATTCTATAATTGGGTCAACTGAAGAATGGGATACCACCTGTCAGCTTTGGACAATGTCGTCATATCTTAAGAATCCGTTATAACGTTTTACAGTACAAACTGATCCATTTACTTTCAGCCATCCACCTACCGGGCCCCATGTTTTAATTACAAAAAAGTAATCATTTGATACATTGATCATTTGCAATGAATATCATATTACAGTGTTATGAAAATTTAAAATGTCATCTATGGCACCATTTGTCGAAGCTGAGTAGTGGTATCCAGATCTTCAGTAATGCCCTATAATTATTATTTGGAAGCCTTCCTCTTTATAGTGTTTTCCTCTATACAGTGTTCAGAATTTGTGGTCCCTTGAAAAACGTTATATAGAGGTTTCACTGTAATGAACATCACCAAGAATTAATAGCACCAGATGATAACGCAGAATTGAATCGATTATAAAAAATTGTACTTATTACTTTCTTTGGGTAGGCACCACATCCCCAATAAATTTGGAGGAGGGACATCATACTACCAGGCTGTACTGCAAAATATTTTATTCTGCACTGCTAGTTTTGGGCACGGTCCATTCTCAACTCTGTCTATAAGCATAAAATACTATAATGAAAAACTAGAGTGCAGTGTAAAAGCCATAAAATTACATTGGATGTAGCGTTATGCAAACATAGTAATTACCTACATCTACATCTATATCTACATGGATACTCCACAAATCACACTTAAGTTCATTGAACCACCTGTACAATAGTTCTTTATTCCACTTACAAACAACATGTGGAAAAAATTATGCCACCAGATGTGGGTACTTTGTCACCCACCAGGGTAGCCGAGAGTGCTAACACGCTGCTTCCTGGCCTCGGGTAGGCGCGCCGGCCCCGGATCGAATCTGCCCGGCGGATTAATGACGAGGGCCAGTGTGCCGGCTAGCCTGGATGTGGTTTTTAGGCGGTTTTCCACATCCCACTAGGTGAATACTGGACTGTTCCCCATGTTCCGCCTCAGTTACACGGGTCGCAGACATCTGAACACTTTCGCACTATTCCGTGGATTACACCCTGACGCCGACAGTTGGGGTACACTAATTCCGTCCCGGAGAGGGGGGGGGGGGTACGGGGTGGCGGCAGGAAGATCATCCGGCCACCCCTTAAACATTAACATCCCAAATCCGGTTAATGATGGCTGACCCTGCATAACTGCAGGACAAGGCTCGAGCGATAGAATATAGAATGTGGGTACTTTGTCCTTGCTTCAACAAAATATCACATATGTTTGGGTGTAGCAATGGCATCAGTGTTTATCTTCTAAAATGTGAAGTGCATGACTTGATACTGGTCACAGTTTTCTTGTGCACAGTTTTACACATGTGACAATTCCCTGACCACGTTTGTATAAGTGTGTTTTATACTTATGCAGTACAAGGTATGTCTTCGTGGTGCTAGATATGGTGTTTTAATGGTACGGTAATACCATCACAGTCATGTTGTGCACCTTACATTTTAAAAGATGAACAGTGGTGACCGTGCTGCAGACAAATACTCACAGTATATGATTCTTTTGTGAGACAAGAACAATGTGTCCACGTCTGTTGCTATAATTAATTACTATGTTTGTGTAGTGCTACATCCAAGTTAGTTTATATTATAGCTCTATTATTTTCATTATTGTTTGTTGTTATGTTTGTAAATGCACCTGAGTGTGTGCTGTGCACTAGTAGTGCAGAATAAAGTAATTTGAAGTGCAGCCTGATGGAATAATTTCCTTCATTAATTGTACTTAGCTTTGGGGGTTGAATTAATTATTACCTGAGTACAAACATAATAATTAATAATCTGGCAACTGTGTACGCTTGATCTTTTGTTTATTCATTGAATTAGCACCACAATTTAACAACGCTATTCATTTCTACATTCCAGAATTGTAGTATAACTTTTCACAAATTCGGCCTGTACACAACTGCAAAGTAAACGTCCTGCAAAAATACTGTTCTCGAAAATACTGTCCCTACTGACTCTCGGTGGGCACTGCGCCCAAACTGTGTATGAGTACAACAGTGAAAGTCTTATAAGGCATTATTAGAATGAGAGCATAGGTGAAATTATTATTAAAAGTTTTGATTTCACAAATTGTTTAACCCGCCCAGTTAGCCGACGGTACTAATGCGCTGCTTCTGGACTCGAGTAGGTGCACCGGCCCCGAATCGAATCAAAGCCGGTGCATTTAAAGGAAGCACGAGCGATGTCCTGATGTTGTGCTCGTTCGTAACGAACGCATTCGTTCCACTTATACTGCCGATTTCTCTGTCGTACTCGCCCCTCAGGTGTTCTTGTGACAGGGTTACTTGTTGTTACGGCAGACTTACGCGAAGTTACGAAATGCAGTACAGCTGACGCTATACCTCTGTCTGACACTCTACGAAACTCTCCGTCTGACACGTTCCCAACTCTCTACTATTCCGCGACACTGCAGGAGACGTGGCGATACACCTCCGTATTAGACAACTGCTGTCAGTCCTGTCGAGTGGTGTAAGACACTGCAGACTTACAGTCGCGCGTTCGCAGGTGGAGAGCGCGGCCCCTCCTGCAGTGGCTGCCCAGGTGCCGGCGGGTGCGACGGCCCACGGGACGAAGCGCAGCGGCAGCCACTCGTGGGACGGCGAGCCGCTCAAGGCCAGCAAGCACTCGCACGCGCCCTCGCCGCCGGCCGCCCCGCCGCCCCCGGCGCCCCTCCGAGACGAAGCGCCGCCGCCTGCCGCTGCGCCGGGCCCGCCCCCGGCGCAGTCGCCTGCCGCCGCCGAGGGTGCGGGGCTGAGCCTGTGGCCGCCGTTCTCTGTGGCGATGACACCGCTGCATTCGCCGCAGCCCTGCAAGACGCGAGGGTGAGTTTTGCCGATCGCACCTTCTCTCAATTGCTACGGCTGTTTGCTGGCTGTCTGCCAATCCCGTATCACTGGGTAGGTCAGGAAGATCCACAAAACACCTACTATTGACGGATTGTCTCACGAAAGTGCTAACTTACCTGACTATTATTTTTTAGGTATTGCTTCTTACATGTTGATTCAAATTCTGAAGGTGGCAGGCGTAAAATAAAGGGAGCAAAAGACTATTTACAATTTGTACAGAAATGAGATGGCAGTTATCACAGTCGAGGGGCGTCAAAGGGAAGCAGTGGTTGGGAAGGGAGTGAGGCAGGGTTGTAGCCTATCCCTGATGTTATTCAATGTGTATATTGAGCAAGCAGTAAAGGAAACAAAAGAAAAATTCGGAGTAGGTATTAAAATCCATGGAGAAGAAGTAAAAACTTTGAGGTCCGCCGATGACATTGTAATTCTGTCAGAGACAGCAAAGGACTTGGAAGAGCAGCTGAATGGAATGGACAGTGTTTTGAAAGGAGGATATAAGATGAACATCAACAGAAGCAAAACGAGGATAATGGAATGTAGTCGAATTAAGTCGGGTGATGCTGAGGGAACTACATTGGGAAATGTGACAGTTAAAGTAGTATAAAAGAGTTTTGCTATTTGGGGAGCAAAATAACTGATGATGGTCAAAGTAGAGAGGATATAAAATGTAGACTGGCAATGGCAAGGAAAGCGTTTCTGAAGAAGAAAAATTTGTTTACATCGAGTATAGATTTAAGTGTCAGGAAGTCCTTTCTGAAAGTATTTGTATGAAGTGTAGCCATGTATGGAAGTGAAACATGGACGGTAAATAGTTTAGACAAGAAGAGAATAGAAGCTTTCCAAATGTGGTGCTACAGAGGAATGCTGAAGGTTAGATGGGTAGATCACATAACTAATGAGGAGGTATTGAATAGAATTGGGGAGAAGAGAAATTTGTGGCACAACATGACTAGATTTATTTATTTATATACTTGTTCCATAGATCTGTACATGTGAGCAAGTCACTCAGATGTGGAACGTGTCAATGTACATAATAAAATACATAGAATAAAGACATTGTTATAGTATTATTAACAGTGCACAAAAGTCATGCTTATTAGCTTAAAAACTAGTCAACATAAATGTGAAGATAGCAGTTTCATATTTAGGGCATTATTGCATCTATTTTGACCTTGAACAGTAATCAGAAGAAGGGATCAGTTGGTAGGACATGTTCTGAGACATCGAGGGATCACATATTTAGTATTGGAGGGCAGCATGGAGGGTAAAAATCGTAGAGGGAGACCAAGAGGTAAATACACTAAGCAGATTCAGAAGGATTTAGATTGCAGTAGGTACTGGGAGATGAAGAAGCTTGCACAGGATAGAGTAGCATGGAGAGCTACATCAAACTAGTCTCTGGACTGAAGACAACAACAACAACAACAACAACAACAACAATTAAAGAGTAAGTTTCAGAATAAGAATGTTATTCCTAACTATGGCAGGGTAATGGTTAAGAGCAAAAGTTCAATGGTAATTAAAGCTAAAACAGAATGTGTGAAATTCCAGAGACTAGAGTACTCTTTAGAGTGGTGTCACTAAGATTTTGTCTGGCGACCCAGTTACGCACACTGGTACACAGCTGACAACTCCGCTCGTCTGCTGCAGGAACTTCTGCACGGGCGGCTGCTCCCACGCGGCCCCGCAGATCCTGCCGCTGTACTACCTGCCGGCTCCGACGCCTGCCTCCGCCGGCGCCACTCCTGTGGGGAGCGGCGCCCGCCCCCACCGGCAGCCACACGCCCCCGCCGCCTTCCTGCAGCAGCAAGGTGAGTGCAGCTCTCTGCCGGTCAGTACCGCAACTTCCCGAGGTCGCTATTGACGGTTAAAGTGATAAAGGGCAGTCAGATAAAAACGTGACAGACGTATAACTTGCACGGCACAGAACCTCGGTAATGCAGGTAGCTGTGTTGTCCTCTATTGGGAATTTGCTTTCTTGTGATGTGTCGATGTGTTTCTCATCCTCACTGACAGTCATTTCGACAACATTCTTGATGGGTTTGACTGCCATTGAACATTTTAAAACATCTCGAAAGAGTATGTTCTCGGAGCTACAACCGAGCAACGTTGATATGGCTAATATGTTCACATGTGCAGTTGCCAGTAGGCTCGTTTTTGTTTCTCTTTTCATAATACTCTTCAAATTCTCTCCAATGGTCTGTATCGGTTGGATGTTAAATATTTTGATACTCGACATACTAGTTACTGCCTTTACTCTCTGCCTGCAATGTATTTATGTAGTCAGATTTCTCGAGAAGCCAATCGTATACGTCATAGCATGTGTCAACCGCCTCTCAGATGTACAATATTTGCAGCTGTTATGGACAGGCCGTAAGTGTAGCAGTTACAGATTTATTGATCACTGGATGCTACTGCAAATATATTTCCGCCATGCAGGACTTAGAATTCCATCTAGTGGATACATCTTAAATTAGATTGAGTGTGTTTTTTGGCAGTTTTGAAGATTAATGTTTTGTCTTTAATGTCGATGTTATGATGTTTGAAAGACTGCAATATCCACATTATTGAAATGTATTTGTGGATGTTAAATCAAACAGTCGAAAATACGAGGTGTGGCTAGATAAAAACCGGACTAGTACTGGTGAAACAATAAAACGAATGCAATAAGGCTGAAAGTCGCGTGGCCTGTCACGTGACTCTCGCTCCGCCTACTGCTCGAGTTTCATCTGCCTCCTGCACTCAGTCTGCCCGTGGCGTCTGTTTTAAGTAGTTGACGTTTTGTCTGTGCGTCGGAAAATGTCGAGTGTACAGAAAGAACAGCGTGTTAACATCAAATTTTGTTTCAAACTAGGAAAATCTGCAAGTGAAACGTTTGTAATGTTACAACAAGTGTACGGCGATGACTGTTTATCGCGAACACAAGTGTTTGAGTGGTTTAAACAATTTAAAGATGGCTGCGAAGACACCGGTGATGACACTCGCACTGGCAGACCATTGTCAGCAAAAACTGATGCAAACATTGAAAAAATCGGTAAACTTGTTCGACAAGATCGCCGTTTAACAATCAGAGCAGTGTCTGAGTTAACAGGAGTTGACAAGGAAAGTGTCGAACAAGTTTACCGATTTTTTCAATGTTTGCATCAGTTTTTGCTGACAATGGTCTGCCAGTGCGAGTGTCATCGCTGGTGTCTTCGCAGCCATCTTTAAATCGTTTAAACCACTCAAACACTTGTGTTCGCGATAAACAATCATCGCCGTACACTTGTTGTAACATTACAAACGTTTCACTTGCAGATTTTCCTAGTTTGAAACAAAATTTGATGTTAACACGCTGTTCTTTCTGTACACTCGACATTTTCCGACGCACAGACGAAACGTCAACTACTTAAAACAGACGCCACGGGCAGACTGAGTGCAGGAGGCAGATGAAACTCGAGCAGTAGGCGGAGCGAGAGTCACGTGACAGGCCACGCGACTTTCAGCCTTATTGCATTCGTTTTATTGTTTCACCAGTACTAGTCCAGTTTTTTTCTAGCCACACCTCGTACAAGATGGAATGGCAGTGTTATGAAAAGGATAGAGTGCTACTCACTGTGTAGAGGAGATGATGTATTGCAGACGGGCACAACAAAAAAGACTGCTAAATATGTGAGCTTTCGACCCTAAAGGCCTTCTTCCTAAACCAGACCCCCCCCCACACACACACACATTTTAACATTCGTGTGAACACAACATGCACACACCTGACCACTGTCGCTGGCCACTATGTGTGTTTCGTCTACTTTAGAAGAGGGCCTTTTGTCTGGAAGCTCACATGTTTAGCAGTCTTTCTTGTTGTGCCTGTCTGTGACTCAACATCTCCTTTATATGGTGAGTAGCATTCTGTCTTTCTCATAATTTTGTCATATAGAAACAAAGATTCTTTAACTTACCAAACGAAAGTGTTGGTACGTTGATAGCGACAATAACAAACACGAACACACACACAAATATCAAGCTTTCGCAACCAACAGTTGCCTCATCAAGAAAGAGAGAAAGACAAAAGGATGTGGGTTTTGAGGGAGAGCGGAAGGAGTCTTTCCAATCCCGGGAGGGGAAAGACTTACCTTAGGGGAAAAGGGGACAGATATACACACGCGCGCGCACGCGCACACACACACACACACACACACACACACACACACACACACACACACATATCCATCCGCACATATACAGACGTGTGTGCGAGTGTATACCTGTCCCCTTTTCCCCTGAGGTAAGTCTTTCCGCTCCCGGGATTGGAATGACTCCTTCCCCTCTCCCTTAAAACCCACATCCTTTCGTCTTTCCCTCTCCTTCCCTCTTTCCTGATGAAGCAACCTCGGGTTGTGAAAGCTTGAATTTTGTGTGTATGTTTGTCTTTGTGTGTCTATCAACATGCCAATGCTTTCGTTTGGTAAGTTACATCATCTTTGGTGTGTGTGTGTGTGTGTGTGTGTGTGTGTGTGTGTGTGTGTGTGTGTGTTTCTGCTGGACAGGTACAACAGGACACTCTCTCCCTCTCTCTCTCTTCCACACACACACACACACACACACACACACACACACACACACAGTATTTTGATAGGCTGGACAACTAAACATGATTCCTTAGGTTTTGTTTCCTCTCACAGGAGTACAGGTCGCACTGCAAGCGAGGGGTACACGGACAGGGATGCTGCATTTGTGTATGTAAAGCTGGGAAGTTGGGTCGCCCGGGGAACGTGTCTGGAAGGCCGAGGTGGTTGAGGCAACTGTTTCAGAGAAGCAGAGCATCTGGATTTGAGTCCCAGTCCAGCACAAATTTTCAGCTCGCACCGTCGATTAATTTCAATGTCCTAATGTGTTCGCTGTCGGAGAAATGTTCCCAGATATCGATATTTGCAAATATTGGCGATCACCGGACGTCCGTACTGTGTGTGCCACAGGAGGCCCTCTGCCGTACGTGGCGGCCGGAGTGCTCTACCAGGCGGCCCCGCTGCTGTACCCGCTGGCCCCGCCGCCCCCGCCGTCCCCGTCACACCTGCTGGCGCTGCACCAGCCGCTGCTGCACCACCACCACCAGCAGCACCACCAGCACCCGTCCACCTATCAGGTCAGTCTCCCCTGCTGCTAGTGCTCACCGCCGTCTCTGTAGCTGTACTCATATATCCGTCCATCACCTTGCATGCTCAAAATATTCTGGTTTGTGTTTGTGTTGGCTCGGTAATATAGTAATTTGAGGTGGCTGTTGTGAACAAAACGGTGTCTTCAGACTAAACCTTTCACTCTGCAGTGGAGTGTGTGCCATTTTGAAACTACCGAGCAGATTAAAACTGTGCACCAGGCTGGGATTCGAACCCAGAACCTTGTCTTTTGCTGGCCATCTGCCAGGAAGTTTCAGATTGGCACATGCTCCGCTGCAGAGTGAAAATTCGTTCTGGAAACAGTCCACCATGCTGCTGCAAAGCCGTGTCACTGCAACATCCTTTCTTTCAGCAGTGCTAGTCCGGCAAGTTATGCGGGAGAACTTCTGTGAGGTTTGGAAGGTAGGAGAAGAGGTACTGGCAGAAATAAAGGTGTGATGTTGTGAGGGCAGATACGGAATCGTACCCAGTCAGTAGAGAACTTGCCTGCAAAAGGCAAAGGTAGTAGGTTCGTGTCCCGATCCGACACACAATTTTAATCTGACAGAAGATTCGAAACGATGTTTGTTCTTTTTTCTTTTCTTCAAACATTGTTGGTTTTTAATTCCACATCTGGTTGTTTGAGGGCAGATCAATTGGAAAACATAGATCTACAGGGTGGTCTGAAACAGTCTGAAAAGTTTTGGGTGTGGCAGGGGAAGTTGTGGTCAGAAATAATTGTTAAGGAAAGAATTCGATATCTTACACCATTTCAGAGTTATTTAAATTACTTAGCATTGAAGTTAGCCGATAAAGTTGATGCGTGCCCAAATTCAAGCATTTGCACACATTAAAATGGTCACATGCATGGACATCTGTGGACCTGTGAGTTACTGCTTGTTCAAATGCTCATTAGCAGTTAAACTGTGCCTTTTTTGGAAGTGACAAATTCGAGCTAGCTGGGCAAAAGCTATGTTTGTTCAATCAAAGAACACATTTGGTGACACTTGTCTCTGGCAGGCTGCTTCAATTTGCACCCCCAATGACCTGATTGGTTAATTTCTATGAAAATAACTTGGAAATGGTGCAACATATTGAATTTCTTTCTTAACAATTTTTTTTCAGCACAACTTTCCCTGCAACAACCTTATGTGCTTTTCAGACTGTTTCTGACCACCCAGTAGTATTTTTTTCTAGTGATGTGCTTCCATACAGTCAAACACACACACACACACACACACACACACACACACACACTGTGTGTGTGTGTGTGTGTGTGTGTGTGTGTGTGAGAGAGAGAGAGAGAGAGAGAGAGAGAGAGAGAGAGATAACTCTTCAACAGTTGGCAGCATTGGTATGCAGCAGGTATTGGCTTGTTCTGTAGCCCCTTCTCTAGAGCTCCAGTGGGCAGGGAAGCCTTAGTATTGAACAGTTGTGTTGTTACAGTGTAAAGTATGAAACCCTGCACAGACGGTTGGTCAATGCGATTTAAGCAACGGGCAGTCATTGATTTCTTGGCAGCAGATGGTGTCAGCCCAAAGGAGATTCGTCAGAGAATGAAAGCAGTTTATAATGATTGTGTTGATGTGAGTACTGTGCATCATTGGGTGAGTATGTTTAAAGATGTTGAGGCGGAAACATCTGACCCAGGTGACAAACAGAGTTAGACATCCTGTGATAGTAACCACCGAGTTTCACAAGAAAAATGTTGACCGACTGATTCAGGATGGTTCTTGTATTACTCAGAGAGAAATTGCAAGCACAATCGGCATTTCATAAGAACGTGTGCATCACATTACTGCTTTGCTCGGCTATCGGAAGATCTGTGCGTGATGGCTAATCTGGATGCTGACTCCTGAAATGAAAGTGCACAGACTTGAAATTTGCCAGGATCTCCTCTCGCATTACGAGAATGAAGGTGACGCCTTTCTCCATTCAACTGTGACAGGAGACAAAATGTGGGTACACCATTACGAGCCAGAGACGAAACGTCAGTCTGTGGAATATCGACACAAAGACTCGCCTCAGAAAAAGAAATTCAAGACGCAGCCCTCAGTTGGAAAAATCGTGGCCACAGTGTTCTGGTATGCAGATGGTGTTATCCGTGTTGATTTCCTTGATTGTGGAACAGCAGTAAATTCAGAGCATTACATCACAACGCTGCAAAATCTGGAACGACAGCTAACAAGGGTCCGACAGGAAAAAGGAATGGTTTTCCTGCAGCATGACAATGCCAAACCACACACTTCACGTGCCACCACAGCAGAACTTCAGAATCTGAAGCTCACCACCATACGGCATCCTCCATACGGTCCAGGCTCAGCACCGTCTGACTTCCATCTGTTCCCGATAATGAAAAATGGTCTGCGGGGACATCATTATGCTTCTGATGAAGGCATTGAGAGAACTGTAAGACTGTGGTTGCAGAAACAGTGTGTCGACTTCTTCCGTGATGGCTTCAGAAAACTTGTTCATCGTCGGTAGAAATGTATCCGATTGGCTGGTAATTATGTGGAAAAGTGAATATTGGTAATTATAGATCACATTCTAAGAATTATTTCTGCATTTGATTTATTAAAATATTCCCATACAAACCCAATTAATGAAGGTGGAGACATTACTATTCATTCAACCCTTGTATATTCTCACAGTATCTGCATCACAGAAAACAAAATGCCTGTCAAAGCTTGTTTGCCTCTAGCGTATATTGCTTTGTAAGAGCATCACATGGCCCACACAACAGTCTTCATGCTCACAGACTTGTTTTGATCCCCCCCCCCCCACTGCACTCATCCACTGAGCATATTTAATCCTAATCTTACATTCTTCCATCCAAAGATTTTGACACTAATTCTTCTGTACAAAAATTCAGCAGCACTTTGCATGTACTGACTAATTTGCAATGAGTTTGTGAGAGATTATTTCAGAAAATTATACAATTTTCTACTCAATGTGCACAGCAAATAATTCCTTTAGGGACTGTTTACCGATTTTTATTATACTTTTTGTTCATGGTGGCAATCTTAAATAATTTTATTACTGGGCGGGCTTGGACATAAACTATGTGTTAGGTGTTGGCTTCCTGTAAAGTTAGAGGTGGCACAGTGACGATGAATATCAAATAGCTTTGAAGTGGCCAACTTGAATACATACCAGTTTCATTTATATTATCTGTGGACTTCCACACACCAGGTTCATCAACTTTTGATTTACCTGTGAGATGATTACATTTTTTAAGTGCATGGTGCTGTTTACTACTGTAAATTTTGTGTTACTATTCAAACAACTTTAAATATAAAAAGACAAAGTTTTTCTTGAATTATGATTAACACTTAGTACAGAACTACAGAAACTCTTAACTGTGTAAATCAAGCAAAATTAGAGTGAGTGAATTGTTATTGGAAAGCATATGATTGATTACTTTTGCTCATCTAAATGTTTAGTAATCAAATACAAACAGAAAAAAAACTGAAAATAGTTTTGAAATTTGGTGAACCATTTATTATGCTGTTGCATTACCTGCAGCCAACTGTAAATTAAAGTTACATGTAACAGGCTTTTTCTCTGCTGTGTCACTCATGTCGTTTTATTGTTCATATGTTTGTTTACTTGCTCAAAACTGAAATGGCTATACTACTATGATGACACAACATTATTAGTCTGTTCTACATCCTGTCGTACTCTGTATATGCTTTGATACTCAAAACATTTGTGCTACCTGTTAAACCAGGCATATCACATCCATTTTGGGAGAAAGAAACTGAATAGAGAGTGAGTTTAACAGCAGGTAAGTCATGAATTCTTTTAGATGGGTGCCTTTCCTGTGTGTTCCAGGTATGGAAGTTGGGGATATTTTTTTAGAGCTGTGTATACAGTTTATGGGATTTCTCAACAATTTCATTCTTACAATTTTAGCGTTTGCACCTTAAAAACTAAAGGCAAGGCATTTCACATAACGTTTGCACCTTCATATGTTTTCTTGATGTCTCTTCTCTGTGTTAACTGCTACAGTATGTCATAATGATGTCTGATGCTGTTGATTTATACGTGGATTATGATTAAGAAAAGACTTGTCAATGAGAGACATCTGAATGTGTTTATAAGAACATAGCCATTCTTAAAAACTAGAAGTAGAGAAGTGTTCTGTTCTTCTAGAGGGAGGAAAGAAAATAGACTGGGGGCATACAGAAGCATTTGCTAAGCTAAAATTTGACTCCAGTCTCACAGGCTGTAAGTCAGAATGAGCTTTTAGAAAGTAAATAAGTTACAGTGCATATGTCGCACATCCTCAGTGTCATTGAACTAATTAGTATGGGCAGTTTAAGAACTGATTTTGTAAGAGTCTAAATATTTGTGGAAACCACCTATTTTGATGATTGAGTGTGCAGATGTACACAGTTTAATTTGGAATACATTGTGAAAGGGTCTTATTTCACTCTGTTGTTGGGGATGAAGACAGCGAGAAGGTTTGAAGCAGAAAGGGAAAGAGTTTTGACTGTGTTTATTTGTCTGGTCTGCATTTTAAAGCGGTGGTGATGCCTAGGACATACTTTTTATGAAGTCAGTGGGAGGAACATCAGGATATCGTGAGGGAAATGCCAAATGGTGGGAAACCACGTGGAATGTAGCTGTTTCTGCAAAGTTTAAGATTTTGTTATTCTTGTCATCAGTTAAGGCTCTGAGTGTCAAAACATATTAAGATAAATGGCATGTTGCAACAAAGACTTAGCACTATGTAGTCTCTACCTCACTTAGTTACACACTCTGGAATTGCTGAGTAATCGTAGTCTGCACTTATGTATGTTATCGCAATGAAACTAATGAAATACAGTTTTGTTTTACTTTATTCAACATGACTTATCTGGAAGCTTGCAATTTTCTGTTGATGTGCATGCGTTTTGCTGTGATATTTTGTGTATTATTGCAATAAAGTACTACACATGTCTCGACTGTTTTGGCAAAGTTAGTTTGGGGGCAAGTAAGAATAATAGTCTTTAGCTGAGAGTCACACACTCCCTCCAATTTCATGTCAGGAAGATATCTCACACATGATTACCACTGCCTTCACAAAGCTTTGAGCTGCAGAGAAGTCTCTGTGGAAGATTGGCTACTGGGAGAAATTGAAGTGACTGTACAACAAAATAACCAGAAGCACAATTCGGTAACATGGAGTGCATCAGGAAGGTGCTACAACACAATACGGCCATGTTTATCTGAATTTTTCTAAATAGTTTCTACTAAAATGAAAAATGCTTGGGTGTCACACCTTGTGCAAGTGAAAAAGTGGCATAATATTTAAGGGCCAAACCGAGATTCCGTACCCTTGTGTAGTCTGAGGTGCTATCACCTCGTTCATTCCAGTATATTTCTGTTATCTATACCTCCGGGCTATGTGGTGTATATAATGTAATAAAATAATGGAATAGACGATAATAAAATGTATTGAATTAATGAGATTAATTTTTTGGTATGAATGACAAGCACAATAAGCTGAGCTATGCCTGGAAATAAGTACGTATTAGTTCATATTATTTTGCAGGGCGAAGTAGTTTCTTTCTCTGCTGTAGATTTGTGCTTACCATTCTTTGTAATGCTACGTTTGGTTGCCGTGTTCACCTTTGAAGTCTTGACCGTGTTCCCATTAAGCTTATAGGATCTTCGTAATTTTCCAAACTAGACAGGTGGGCTTCAGTTTTTGTAATTATCATACTATTTGAAATAACAACTCACATGACCTTTCAGTTAATAACACAATACTGTATTTTCCTAAAAGGTGCACATACGAAATACATACTCCTCACTTATTCATAGCGACCCCAAAATGGCGGTCTACAATTACTCACTAAAAATTGCGTGCTTCTCACTCGTTCGCTAGCTGAGCGCGAATCCTTCCTTCCCTCTACTGGTACTAGAAAATCTCCTCTGTTTTTTAACAACTGAAAATAAAAAATACCTAACGGTAGGCATAGGCTCTATGATGGGCTACCGCTTCATCTTTTCTCCTTCTCTTTGCCTTTAAAGAAGACGAAAACAAAAGAAATGCAAAAGGTTTATCACATGTACCAGAGGTCGCCCTGCTCCCTCCCCCCAGCCGTACCCCCAGCCGTACCACGTATATGTCTGCAGATGCTTGCCCTGGTGGTTGGCAGTGCAAAATACAATGTCTATAATTCCCTATACCCCAAGACCAAAACAGTACAGGGTAATTATAGAGGCCATGAAAAATTTTAAAAAAATCAGTACGTAAATGGCTAAACATGATACAGCATAACAAAAGAAATAGTACATGAAAGACAAACTCACAAAGTTGTTTTTGAATGTGGTTTTGGCAAGCTAATTTGGAAATGGGCACCAACCGTAGTTGCTGAAAATGGCAACGAAACCGCATCGAAAGCCTGTCGTGTGCTAATATTTGCCTGTTGCTGATTGGTAGTTAGTGTTCAAACAACTTTCTGTGGCCAGTTTTGCAATACGCAACCAGTTCACAACAGCACAATGATGTGGTATAGGAGATGAGTGGACCCTTCTTCTTCACAGACAGAACTGTCAACGGTATAACCTGCTATGGCATGCTGCATCACCTATCTGAATTGCTGCAGTTGTGGCAAGCAGGGATTTTATCTTTCAAGAAGGTGGCATTACTCCTCATTTCCACAGTTATGTATGAATTTACCTGAATGTGGCATTACCATTTTGCTGGACAGGCCATTTTGAGGCCACTGATTTGGCACTACTCGAGTGGCACCACGGTAACCACACCTTTTTTTTCTTGTGCTGTTATGCTAAGGATTGCGTCTATATTCCGCTTCTATGACAGAACATCAAAAACTTACAACACTGCATTACGGCAGCTGCTCTTACTGCCACTCCCGATAGATAAACAGTCGACCTGAAAGCCTCTTCCTCTTCCTTGTTCCGTCGTTTGTAGGTCTGCAACACTCTGTTCACTTGCCTAGGTGAAAATCCATTCTTCAGAAATACTTTTTGCAGGTGTTCCAGTTCCGCTCGAAGACTGTCGGCGTCAGAGATAGCGTGGGCACGGTGGACCGAGGTTTTGAGAACGGCCATTTATTGGGAATATTTCTTCACAGATAGGCAGAATATTGAGAAAGTATCAAGTGAGAGTCATCTTTCGTCCTCCTTCCAAAATTTCATCACCGGTGGGATCCGTTAAAGACGACCTGGGCCTGCGTAAACCAGGTGTTTACAAAATTCCGTGTAAATGCGGCAAACCGTATATAGGGCAAACGACACGAACTGTGCGGGAACGCATTGTGGAACACCGACGGCATACTCGCCTTCTCCAACCCACCGAGTCCGCAATCGCCGAACATTGTATTTCCACAGACCAATCCACGAATTACGACGACACAAAAATTTTGGCCCGTACATCAAACTTTTGGAGCTCGATTATCAATGAATCTGTGGAAATAAGATTGTCTGACAACGAGACTCTCATCAATCGAGATAGCGGTTATCAGCTAAACTCTGCTCGGAATCCTGTTATAGAGAAACTTCGTAGTCGACGCAGTTATCTGCATAAAGATGGAAATCGACCTGTCACCGATACGCCAGGCTTCACGCTGAGCAGCGCATGCGCAATGTCACCTCAGTACGGCTTTAAATAGCGGAGCTCAGCGCGTACTCGCCAGTACTACTACAGTGGCATTCACCTGAAGATGGCCAGAAGACTCTGCGCCGAAATATCGTGGCAGAACGTTACTGATATCTGGCAGTTCTCCCGTCTTTTTACGGAACAATCAGTACGCTGGGAAAGCTTTAAACATCACATCTCCTTCAACATGTTTGCGCAATGCTCCATTAGCTTTACACCAACTTGGACTTGATTATTCATTGGCCCACATAGCAATCTTTTTGTGTCCGACATTATTTTTGATCTTATGTGTGTGCCACACATTACGTCCTCCATTATAATATTTTACAAGTACTTGTATTTTGTAACCAGTATCATAGTTTCGGTGTTTTTATTACTTTTTTTCATTCTGAAGTCTGTGAATTTGCAATTTAAGTTATCCACCGTTTCTCCTTCTCAGATTCGGCAAACCGTGTGCAGTCACCTGTGATGTCTTCCAGGTGGATGCGAAACGGTGTAGGTAAGAGATTGGATCACTCTGAGACCCTTCTCTCTCTCATCCTATTATCCTCTGTTAGGTCTCGACTGACTACGACTCTAGTGTTTTGCTTAAGTTATAACTCCTCAAGGAATTGCTGTAATAATCTTCGTTGTAAAAATGAAAAAAGAATCCCTTCCGCTCACTGCCAGTAAAATGGCAAATGTGGGAAAGTCCTGATTTTTGCAACAATCACTGGAGTGTAAATAGGTTATTAGGTTACAGTGTGATCCGCTCCTTACATAATCTGTCACTTCAGCTGACATTATTGGAGCTAATTCTGCAGTGGACCAGCTATGCAGTGCCATTAAACCGTGCAGTGGGCCTTCTTGTCCTGTTGCAGTTGTAGTGGGTGTTGAAAGAGAGCCCTGTTCTATTTAAGCTATCGAAATGACGCAATCGGGTTTGTGTTAACTCTTCTGTGTTATAACTCTGATGTTTCCATTTCACATCTACGAGGGCCGTTCAGAAAGTAACCTCCGGTTGATTTGAAAAAATACACCAAGTTAAATAAAAATATTTTAATATATACATCTTACAACTACATCTTTGCACTATTTTTCTACATAGTCTCCATAGCGATTGAGGCACTTATCGTATCTCTTCACAAGCTTTGAAATTCCTTCTGCATAAAAATCACCCGCTTGTGCCTGGAGCCAGCCTGTGACCGCATCTTTGAGCTCTTCGTCGTCATCAAACCGCTGTGACCCGAGCCATTTCTTCAAATGCGTGAAGAGGTGATAATCACTTGGCGCCAGGTCTGCGCTGTAAGGTGGACGGTTGATAACGTCCCACTTGAAGGACTCGAGAAGGGCCGTTGTTCTGCGAGCAGAGTGAGGACGGGCGTTATCGTGCAAAAAAACGATACCGGAAGTCAGCATACCACGGCGTTTGTTCTGTATAGCCCGTCGTAACTTTTTTATTGTTTCACAGTACACGTCTCGATTAATGGTCGTACCACGTTCCACGAATTCAACCGACAACACCCCTTTGGCATCCCAAAACACCGTTGCCATCAGTTTTCTGGCAGAAAAATCTTGCGAGGCTTTTCTCGGTTTGGTAGGCGAATTTGAATGTGCCCACATCTTTGATTGTTCTTTTGTCTCAGGGTTCACGTACTTAATCCAGGTTTCGTCACCGGTCACGATTCTGTTTAACAACGGTTCTCCTTCGTCCTCATAACGTGACAGAAAGTCTAATGCAGAGGCCATTCTTTGAGTTTTGTGGTGGTCGGTAAGAATTTTGGGCACCCGTCGTGCACAGAACTTACGGTAACCCAATCTTGCTGTCACTATCTCGTACAAGAGAGTCTTAGAAATCTGTGGAAAACCAGTAGACAACTCCGACATTGAGAAACGTCGATTTTCACGAACTTTTGCATCAACTGTCTGAACGAGTTCGTCAGTCACCAATGATGGTCTACCACTCCTCTCTTCATCACGAACGTTTTCTCGTCCACTTTTAAATAAACGTACCCATTCATGGACAACTCCTTCACTCGTAACTCTCAGTCCGTACACGGCACAAAGCTCACGACGAATAGCTGCTGCAGAATATCCTTTGGCTGTAAAAAACCTTATGACAGCACGCACTTCACATTTGGCGGGGTTTTCTATTGCAGCACACATTTCAAACTGCCACAAAAACTAAACTAGCGCAGGTACGACGTTCACTCGACCACGGCTTGATGCCGACTGACCTGTTGAGTGCGTGAACGCACAGATGGCGTCACTACTCCACCCACAACCCGCACTGTGACCAATTGGAGGTTACTTTCTGAACCGCCCTCGTACATTTATAATGGCAGGTGACACATGTGATTCGTAAGTTGTAGCTTTCAGTGCATAGAAATGTGCATATGTGATGCTTTGACATTCAGTAGTGAAGTGACCGCATGACAGTTCTCGGGTATGATCTTCAAATGTTCAGTTGTTTAAATTCTTGCCAGTGTCCTTTTTTCTCTGAGACTTCCGAGGCACCACCAACCCGCGGCACAAGAGTACGAGTGAGTCTCCCCAGTGCAGTTTCTGTCACGTCTTACCGATTTCCGGAGTTGGTGGGTTGTGCACCCCACGTGCACGTACATTAAGTCAAAGTGTGCTCAGTGCGGTGCCCCACACTTAGACTACCTAAAGTAAGCTTTCAGTTTCCACAAACATCTTTTGGTCGACCTAAGAGGATAAAAGTGTTGCATGTCATTTAGTAAAAATCCATCTTACATCGCGTCACAGAATTTCGTTGTCCACCAGTCAACTGACAGTGATCAAAGTCTGCGTTTAACACTGCCGACTCACTCGAGAAATTACGTTCGTAGAGTGTCGGGAAGAAATATTGATAGGAAGGGTGTGGGTGCCGAGTTGTGAATCTGGTTATTTTTGGGTACATCCCTGTAGACAAGGGGACTGCAGCTGGGGTCTGGCCGGCACCCAACGACAGGGTGTGAGGTTCCCGTAACTCCCGCATTGACATAATACGCTTTCACGAATCTGTAGTTTTGAACAATTTTAAATGAGTGATGTTGCAAGTTCAGTACTGTTGCAGGTGCCACCGTAATAACGTAACTGGCGAGCACAGTTAGTTGGCGTGAAAAGTGGCAGGTGCCGTATGCACTTGCGAGTGTTGCGTGTTCTGCAGTCATTGTTGCCCTTCGATATATGTGAAACAAAGTGCTGAATTGTGTAGCACCAGTTAATAACTACTTCATTGAAGTTTAGTGGCATAGAGGGACTGAAGTTTCTTTGTGTTTATTGCAGAGCAGAAAGGACCAGGAGTAGACATCAGTTGTTAACTTAGGTGTGTACTTCAGAGTTTTAAAAAGTAGGAACCTGCAACCTATAGGAAGCATTAATTAATCCCTCCCACATGGTGCATGCAGCAGACAAATACGGTATTGTAACTTCACAATTGAGTTCTCTGTAGCAGTATTATCATTGACTACCACTAGTTTATATACACTGTTATGCATCCAACCAATTACAGTTGTAATGATTCTATCACTTGACATCAACTGCCTTTCTCTGTGATCTGCCAATGGTCTACGACTGAACACTGTCACAGTAACGTTTTAATAATTATTTGAACGCACAGGGTGTATTCTTTTGAAAGAACAGACACCACACAGATCCAGCAGCTGTGAAACACTACACGTAAATCGAAGCGGGATCATTGGAATCAGCTGCAGTGTGGCGTTAAGTGGAATCGGCAGCTGTGAACGAAAATGTGTACCGGACTGGGATTCGAACCCGGGATCTCCTGCTTACTAGGCAGGTGCGTTAACCACTGCGCCATTTGGGACACAGCGTTATCGCAACTGCACGGACTGTCTCGGTACGCCTCACAGCCGACCCACACTACCGTCGAGTGGTACCTATTCGCACTTCGTGTCCGTTATACAGGGACTGCGGATAGGTAGGTGGTGTTTGTGGGAATCTGAATCGGCCACGAGGCATGCCGAGATAGAACAGGCACTGTGCATTCAAATAATTGATAAGCCTGGCTGGGCAATGGATCCACACCGAGCGAGGTGGCGCAGTGGTTAGCACACTGTACTCGCATTCGGGAGGACGACGGTTGAATCCCGTGTCCGGCCATCCTGATTTAGGTTTTCCGTGATGTCCCTAAATCGTTTCAGGGAAATGCCGGGATGGTTCCTTTGAAAGGGGACGGCCAATTTCCTTCCCAATCCTTCCCTAACCCGAGCTTGCGCTCCGTCTCTAATGACCTCGTTGTCGACGGGACGTTAAACACTACCCACCACCACCACCACCACCAATGGATCCACTTCCTTCAGTGCGAATGCACAAATACGTCCGACATCCTGTGGGATCTCTAAATAGCGAACAGGAGTATAATGGACAGGCACTGTGGATATGTGGCGCTCGGCCGTGAGGTGTACCGAGATAGTTCGTGCAGTTGTGATAACACTGTGTTTCCGATCGCGCAGTGGTTACTGCACCTGCCTAGTAAGCAGGAGTTTCTGGGTTCGAATTCCGGTCCGGCACACATTTTCATTCATCACTGCTGATTCTGCTTATTGTCCCACTGCAGCTCATATTAGTGATCCCATTTCAATTTACATGTACTTTCTTATAAGTCTCTGTTAAGTCACCTATATGGCATTGACCTCAAATTCAATTGATATTCTGCAGTACTGTAGCTGCTCACTCGTGAAAGAAAGCCCTATTGTGATGGGCTACATCTGAAGATTTACTGGGTTCTTGTGTTTATATATAGTGAAAAAAGAGGGAGACGCGCATTAGCGGAATTAAGTCGAGGACGGTGTCAGGGTGTGAGGATGTTTTGGTGGGCAAGTTGCCATCCCTGGAGGACGGGGAAACTAATTTTGAATTGGGGGAGTTGAGTAGTGCATGTGACACAGTAGTGGCAGGCACCAAAGTTCCTCAAGTCGTACTGCAGAATGTTCTCGGCGGCTGGCTGCCAGACATGCCTAGTCGGGCAGTTGTTCTGTGCTCATTCGTATGCTCAGCCAGTGTAGTGATGGTCGTGCCTATACAGGGCGTTACTAAAAGGTACGGCCAAACTTTCAGGGAACATTCCTCACACACAAATAAAAAAAAAGATGTTATGTGGACATGTGTCCGGAAATGCTTAATTTCCATGTTAGAGTTCATTTTAGTTTCTTCAGTATGTTCTTCCACCTATGCTCAATGGAGCATGTTATCATGATTTCATACGGGATACTCTACCTGTGCTGCTAGAACATGTGCCTTTACAAGTACGACACACCATGTGGTTCCTGCACGATGGAGCTCCTGCACATTTGAGTCGAAGTGTTCGTACGCTTCTCAACAACAGATTTGGTGACCGACGGATTGGTAGAGGCGGACCAATTCCGTGGCCTCCACGCTCTCCTGACCTCAACCCTCTCGATTTTCATTTATGGGGGCATTTGAAAGCTCTCGTCTGCGCAACCCCGGTACCAAATGTAGAGACTCTTCGTGCTCGTATTGTGGACGGCTGTGATACGATGCGCCATTCTCCAGGGCTGCATCAGCGCATCAGGGATTCCGTGCGACGGAGGGTGGATGCACGTATCCTCGCTAACGGAGGACATTTTGAACATTTCCTGTAACAAAGTGTTTGAAGTCACGCTGGTACGTTCTGTTGCTGTGTGTTTCCATTCCACGATTAATGTGATTTGAAGAGAAGTAATAAAATGAGCTCTAACATGGAAAGTAAGCGTTTCCGGACACTTGTCCACATAACATATTTTCTTTCTTTGTGTGTGAGGAATGTTTCCTGAAAGTTTGGCCGTACCTTTTTGTAACACCCTGTATAAAGTGTTGTGCAGTGAACAGAGCACGTGTGGTTTGACGTGTCCTCTGCCCGTGCAATTGTAGGATTTAGTAGTGTCGAGGCTCGAGTAGGTGGTAGTGGGAGGGCGAGTGGGCCAAGTTTTATAGTGAGGACGATTGCACGGGTAGGAACCTTGTGGTTGGGCTAATGGTTTGGGAATGTGATAGGGTTTGCCCAGGCTGTTATCTATGATGGCCGGCATGGTGTAGGGAGGATGTTGGAGAGACAGTATCCCATTTCAGGCTGAACTTGGGGTACAGGTTACTACTTTCTTAGCACCACTCACAGATTAGACCTTAGACCTGTTACGACTGACCCTTTTCTGCTTACGAGGAGTGATCTGTGATCGTGGGGCGTGCAATCGACACGTCACTGAGCCCTCCAGCTGTTACTGCCAGTAGACGAATCCTCACGCTGCCGTCCTTTAATACTCGAGCAGCTTCTTATTCGGCCTGACGAGGCCATTTCAGACCTCCCTAGCTCAGAAAATATCTGAACCCGAGTCCTTTCACACCAAAGGCAACGACGCAAACAAATTGGCTGCGGAGGTGATACTTATAAAGCACGGCCATCAATTAACAGCTGATGTTTATACTTACAAGGGAACCTCCCCATCGCACCCCCCTCAGAGTTAGTTATAATTTGGCACAGTGGATAGGCCTTGAAAAACTGAACACAGATCAATCGAGAAAACAGGAAGAAGTTGTGTGGAACTATGAAAAAAATAAGCAAAATATACAAACTGAGTAGTCTCTGTGCAAGATAGGCAACATCAAGGATGATGTGAGCACAAGAGTGCCGTGGTCCCGTGGTTAGCGTGAGCAGCTCTGGAGCCAGAGGTCCTTGGTTTGAGTCTTCCCTCGAGCGAAAGTTTACTTACTTTATTTTTGCAAAGTTATGATCTGTCCATTCGTTTATTGACGTCTCTGTTCACTGTAATAAGTTTAGTGTCCGTGTTTTGCAACTGCACCGCAAAACCGTGCGATTAGTAGACGAAAGGATGTGCCTCTCCAATGGGAACCGAAAACATTTGATCGCAAGGTCATAGGTCAACCGATTCCTCCACAGGAAAACACGTCTGATATATTATATACGACACTGGTGACGGCATGTGCGTCACATGACAGGAATATGTCGTCGACCCACCTAACTTGCAGACTTGGCGAATGGGTAAAAGGATTCTTGTACCTTGCCTGATTTAGGTTTTCTTGTAGATGTGATAATAACTCCCAAAAAAGTGATGAAAACATAAGAGTGTGTCACATAAACTGCAAGAAATGAATGCAACAGTTTCACAGTCGCACAGTTTTCTCTGTGCTCTGCCAAAACATATGTTTTTAATGTTTTAAAATTTTTCCGTGTGTAGACCGTCAAATCCTGTATATGTCCAAGCAAATCTCAACAGTCCTGGAATTTTGGAGAGCAAAGTTGATTATGTGTGGGTGCCTGAACTGTGATAATTGTCTGAAAATAAAAAATTGTACTTTTCACTCGAGGGAAGACTTGAACCAAGGACCTCTAGTTCCGCAGCTGCTCACGCTAACCACGGGACCACGGCACTCCTGAGCTCACATTATCCTAAATGTTGCCTATCTTGCGCATGGACTACTCAGTTTGTATATTTTGTGTATTTTTTCATAGTTCCACACAACTTCTTTCTGTTTTTTCGATTGATCTGTGTTCAGTTTTTCAAGGCCTATCTGCTGTGCTAACTTATAACCAAATCTGAGGGGGGTGCGATGGGGAGGTTCCCTTGTTAGTTATATGCAGTCTGCCCCCTTGAAGTAATTACTTAAGGGTGCCACAGCATTTGACATTTAAGTCCGTACACGTCACAGGGCACAACACGCGACACGCGAGCACTCGTCGGACTGCTACCTGCGGTGCCGACGCACTTTTGCAGACTGACTGCACTTGTCAGTGGCGCCGTTAAAATGGTGTCCGCAACAGTGCCTAACTTTCAATACTGTTCATTTTCAATTTTCGAAAACTGCGGGTACACAAAATCGTATTACGGCAGTGCGGGAATTACGAGAACGTCACAGGGGCCGGCCGCGCCTCCCGTTTTGCCGCACACGCACGCTCTCGCTCTCGCCCTCACTCGAATTGCCGCGTTTTGCTGTGCCACCACCACCGCAGCCGCTGACTGTCTCTTCTGCCGAGAAGCTGACGGGAGCAGCCAGGAGCGGAGTGTCGGCGTCGGTGCCGCTGCCGGAGTCGGCCTGCCAGCAGAGCTCCGTCGGGCAGCAGCACCAAAACCAGCACCGACAGCACCACCAGTCGTACCAGCACCAGCCACTGCCGCGGCCCGCCTCCTGCGCCACTTCCGTCAAAGTGGAGCCCGGCTCCAGTGCAGCCTCTGTCGCAGCTTCCGTGCTGAACAGGGTGAGTCCGGTTTAGTATCGGCAAGTGCCTGTCTACGGCTCCTCCGCCTCGTTGAGATGTTTATGTTTTCCCATCTCCGCATTGCAAATGTTTTGCATGAAATGCCCAGTCGGTGCACTGTTGTTTTCACGTCAATTCTACCAACATTGAGAGTTGTTTACCGCATTTACTCGAATCTAAGCCGCACTTTTTTCCGGTTTTTGTAATACAAAAACCTGCCTGCGGCTTAGAATCGAGTGAAAAGTAAGCGGAAGTTCTGAAAAATGTTGATAAGTGCTGCCACAACTAACTTCTGCCGTCGAATATATGTAGCGCTACAATGGCATGCTTTGCAGGCATAAAGATAAATGCTGGCGCCAAAACCTCTGCGTCAGTAAATAAATTTAAAAAAGAAGGTGGAAGACGAGCTTTTTTTCTCCGCCCCGAGTTTCACCCACTGCATTTTCATACATTACCTAACGAAGTAAATACAAATTCCGTATTGTTCGTCTTCGAATGTAGCAGCATTTCAATGTACTACGAAAAACCGACTGGCAAGACTGTTTGGGATGTTTGTCAATATGGCCAACTCTACGTTCTGAAATTTTTCCTACCTGTGAGAAGAGATGGTTGGTAATAGGAACTTTTATGAATTGTGAATCACATGCAGTATTCTTTTCACCATAAGAATAATACGAATATAAACATTTTGCCACGTATTCTTTCGTGTTTGCTGCTATCTCATTTAAATCCTGTCTGCCTAATTAACTACGAAACTAGAGTGAGACAGCAGCAATCGCGGAAGAATATACATATCGTGTCATGTTTATATTCGTATTATTCTTATGCCGAATAGTGATACAGTAAGAAATGAAGCACGGCAATTGACTAGATTTTTAAATCTAAGATGACTCTAATTTCTGTGCAGAATGTAATGTACTAAAGAGGCGCCTGCAAAGATTTTCAAACGGAAAAAAATTTTCACTAAACTCATGCATTTTCAGCTTAGAGTGACGTAAACACCTGTAACAAAGAGAACGGCGCTTATCAGATCAAAGAAAAATAAGCAATCAATTCAAACCAGACGAAGCACGTGAAAAAGGAAGGGTACCCGTATAAATACGGACGGAGCGCCTGACGCATAGCAGTGGCTACCTGGTAAAGCTTAACTGCTAAGCTTAAGACTCGAACCAAACTACTGTAGCTGTATCGTCATTCATTCGACCTAAATTGTGTCTCATATTACAATGGACCAACTTTGTTTCGATTTGGAGGTGCGGCCTAAAACTTTTCTTTACCCTTGAATCTCGAGTCGCAAATTTCAGGTGCAACTTAGATTCGGGAAATTTTTTTTCCCTCGATTTCGAGTCTCATTTTTCAGGTGCGGCTTAGATTCGAGTGCGGCATAGATTGGAGTAAATACGGTAGTTTTTGGGGTTTTGTAAAATTCCCGGATTCGTCTCGTCACTGTGCAGCCTGTGAAAAGAATTGCTGAAGACTCCCAAATAAATCCCAAAGTACAGTGCAGTTTTAACACCGATATATTTCCAGGACTCTGGTGTCCGAGCCTAGTGAACTGTACCGGTTACGTCACGTTTACCAAAAGTTGACATCAAACGACACAGAGTTCACAACAATCGACAAAAGAGTGAACCTACAATACATTTGCTCCCAACCCTAGCCAAAAAACGAGTGCTCCGAGGCGCCTTGGTGACCTGTATTTATACTTTTGTTAACAATTACGTACAATGAAAATTACGATTTTATCTAAAATCACAATTAAAAGTTAAACCGAATATGAGATACACATTGCTAAAAATTTCCAGTCTCAGTGCTGAACGAGGTGAACCTATTTTCAACTTAGTTACGAGTTAATATAACATTTTCTGACTAATTATGTTACAGGTAACAATTACATTTCTAAATTTGTTTATAACAAATCAACTAGTGCCTGAATTTTAGTGCAAACATATATCGGAGATTCAATTGACGTGCTTTATTTATATGTTCTATTTAATTTGCTGTAGTAATTTTATAATGATAGGTTTACTGGTACATCCTGACCATGTGCTACATTTCTTTCGATTAGTTACAATATTAATTTCACATTTATATTGTGTTTCTCACATAAGAACAATGTTAATCAGCAAAGCATCGTTTTTGAATTCTATGTATACTGAAATAGTAGTTATTTTTGTATGTAATTTGGAAGCAGGTCACTTTACAATTGGACAATTAGGACTGGTGTTTATCTTTAATGCTCTCCGAGAGGTTCTGATAGGTAGCAATGAGATACAATAATATTTCAGCCTGTCTACAGTTCCTTTCAGTGCACAGTGAGCACATTGTTTAAAGTCACTACCTCCACCCTGCTGCTACACATTGTACCAGAACGAATATGACCACAGATCTGTGTGTGAAACGGCACAATTGCACCTACAGAAGTTGAAACATTCAATCGTATGTGTGCTTCCGAGTTGGGATAACATCTGTTGCTGTGCACTTTGTGGCACCTGCAACGTGCTGACGAAGTGATTTCGAGAAGAAAGGAGGTCAAATATGGCAACTTACCAAGTGTTACCGGTATGAAATGAGCGTTAAGATACAAATGAGTCTCGGTCCGGTACACAGTTTTAATCTGCCAGGAAGTTTTATATCAGCGCACACTCCGCTGTAGAGTGAAAATTTCATTCTAGAAACATCCCCCAGGCTGTGACTAAGCCATGTCTCCGCAATATCCTTTCTTTCAGGAGTGCTAGTTCTGCAGGGTTCGCGGGAGAGTTTCTGTTAAGTTTGGAAGGTAGGAGACGAGATACCGGCAGAAGTAAAGCTGTGAGGACAGGTCGTGAGTCGTGCTTGGGTAGCTCAATTGGTAGAGCACTTGCTCGCGATAGGCAAAGGTCCCGAGTTCGAGTCTCGGCCTGGCACACAGTTTTAATCTGCCAGGAAGTTTCATATCAGCGTACACTCCGTTGCAGAGTGAAAATCTCATTCTGGATTTCCACGATTCTTTCCCTCGGGTCGAACAGACCTGAGACCATTCGTGGCACCCTTGTCTGTTCACGTCCAGTATCCCTTGTTACTCCTACTGTGTACAGGTACCACACACTTGAGCAGTGTTCTAAGGTGGAACACACGAATGATTTATAAGCTTCAAACTGACTGCATTTCCCTAGTATCGTACCAGTGAACCGAAGTGAGCCAACTGCTTTACCTATGACTGGCCCTAGGGATTGTTCCATTTCACATGCTTACAAAAGTGTTACATTTGTAAGAGTTGACTGATTACTATTGTGATTCACTGATATTGTAGTTCCAGATTACCACTTTTCTACATTCTGTGGAGTGCGCAATTTTCAATTTATGTACACTTAATGCAAGTTGTCAGTCTTTGTACCGAGTTGAAATCTTAATGTGATCTTACTCGATACCTGTAGAGCTTTTTTCAGGAATAATTCACTACGGCGAGTGTAACACGTGTCCGCATTCTGTGCAGGGCGCGTCAGACGGCTCACAGAAATGCTGCCGCACATCGGGCGAGGAGGAGACGGAAGCGGAGGACAGCGGCTCGGGGTCCGGGCTGCGGGGGCGGGGGCAGTCGAGTTCCTCCTACACCTACTCCTTCCTGCGCTCCGACGGCGACAGCTGTCGCGATGCGGACGGGGCCGCCACAGGGGCGGAGGTACGCAACTGACGTGACGTAAATTGATGAGCCAAAACATTATGACCTCTTGCCTAATAGTCGTCAGTCCATCTTCGGAATGTAATGCAGCAGCGATTTTGTGTGCCACGGATTCGACAAATACTTTAACAGAGGCGGCGCCATTTGTGCCATTAGGAAAGACTAGGGAGTCGCATAGGGTGGCAGAGGGCGGAAATATGTGGTGTTTCAAAAAGAATGACCTGATTTCACAACTCCATATTTATCGATAAAAACATGCTACAAACACCGGATGAATAGCAAAATACTCACAAAATATTAAAGTTTTAGCTATGCAAATACAAATGCTCTGTGTCGACTAGCTGCAGCACAATTGACACTTAGATGATAGCCACGTTCGTCATAAACTTTATATAATGGAGCTGCTTTTACAGAAGTTATGGCAGCTGTTATTTTGATCTTCAGTACTTCTATGTCATCGTCACAAGAAGAAAATTGCACGGGGTCATGTCTGGCAGTCTTGGGGGCCGAGAATGCAGAGCAGTGTCTCGGGGTCCCACACACTCTACCCGGCGTTGAGGCAGAGTGTCATTGGGAAGCTGATGTGCAATGTTGTGCAATGTGGTGGAGTTCCAGCCTGTTGGAAAATGAAGTCACCAGAGTCCTCCTGTAGTTGTGGATAATTCTAATTGTGCAGCATCTGAAGGTAGCTCATTCCAGTCACAGCTTTTTCCTGAAAAAAGAAGAGTTCATACTCTTACCTTTGCACAAGTATCTTGCCTTCAAATTGGCAATACCAATGACAAATGGTTTTGGGTGCAAGCAGATCAGTGCCAAACACTGACAAAAAGCACACTGGCTGGTAATAGTCACTGATTCACTCTTTGCAAACGTACAAAACACCTTCTGTTGACTGCATGCCATCTTACTTCTGACTGACGCAAACTGAGAAGATACATTGACTGACATCTAACAGCAATTGAATGAACTCTAGGCCATGCCCATTCAAACAGCACACAATTCCTTGCTGGCGCGTTCCATGTTTCGTAACTATTGCCATCCAAAATCAGGTTTTTTTTTTTTTTTTGAAAAATCCCTGTATTTAATTTCAGATCAAACAGTGAAAAAAATGAGCCCCTAATTCATTTATTTTGGGAAATTCCAAAAATTGAGGACAAAAAGTAAGAAACTGAGGACAGGACAAAGCATGAAAATTGAGGACTGTCCCCAGAAAATGGTGATGTCTGGTCACCTTAATTCAACGATTAAAAGTGTAATAGGAAATTGGTATTGTCATGCCGTTGGTGATGGTGGTGAGGAGGGGGGTCATACCGGGGTGACCAAAGGTAGTAAACAAAGAGGGAGAGTCATTTTTCAATTCTTGCCTAGGGCTGCAAAATACATAGCGATGACCCCGTCCGGAGATACGTGCCACCAGATGTCTGCATAGAGATCACAGAATTCCCGTAAGTTGTGAGTGAGTGGTTTATGTCTCCCTTTCATTGTTTTTGTAAAATGTTAAAAGCTGGCCCCCATAGCTTTGTATTTGCAGTTTGGATTAGATTTGTTCTCGTTGGAATGCACAACATCCCCAACATCTTTGTGTTATCTTCAATTCTGCATCCGTTGATGTCAAAATTTCTTTCAGTTCGTGCAGCTCCTTCAGTAGATAGCTTCAACAGCCTGCAAAACTAATACATACATTTTTCAATAATTTTTTTCACATTTTCTGTGACTTTTTGATCACTTGGTGTGGTCCCCCTGTTCCGCATGGTGCTCATCTTTCAAAATGACAGCACTGCTACAGTACAGGTTGCACTTTGGTGTGTGACTAATGTTTCACATTATTGACAATTCTGTGAAAGTGTTTATTCTGAATGCCAGCAATGTAGTTGTAGTGAAGATGTCTTCAAGATAGCTGTACTTTGACTGAAGCAAATATGTACAGAATAAAAACTGAAAATTTCATTTTATAAAGTGATAATTATGGCCTTTCGAGGTAAATACCCAGTAAAGCGAAAATATTAATTAGCAGTGAAGTTATTGAACAGCTTTCAGCGGCAAAATGCGTGCTTGGAAACTGAAACATTTCGAGATCAAATCCCACAATGGAAATTTTCGATCTGCCCTTAATCGAGCGTTCTCCTCTTAATGATGTGAGGAGCCACCAATAGCAAAAGTGGTTCAGAGATCACATTAGACTGTAGGTCCTCTTTCTCCAGTTGAATAACTGGATTAGGTTAGGGACCCACAATTTGGTAAAGTAGCATCCAAGTTAAAGGTAGCAGTTATTATTATTGAACAGGTATCACATTCTAAATACCTCGGCTGCAACACGACTTATGCTTATCGTAATAGTACAGATGAAAAACTGCTCAAATTTCGAGCATTGTGTGGAACAATAAACAGAAACAGGCACAGTTTCCAAACCACAGTCCTATGTTGACAATGTAGGGATACCATTACTGTTGTATGAAAGTGAGAGGTAGATTAATTAAAGGAAAGGTGACAGCAGAATACAAGCAGGAGAGATGAGATTCTTGAGGAGAGTGAAAGGCAGCACAAGAAGATATTTCATTAAAAAATGAAGATGTTTGAAATGAGTTGTAATGTACATGCTATTAATGAGGAAGCAATTGAATACAGAGATATGACGATAGGATGAGTGATGAAACACTACACAAGAAAGTGCTAAACTGGAACCTGAAAGGAAGGAGAGACAGAGGTCAGACAAGGAAATGACGGACATATACTTTGTGAAAATGAAACTGGCTGATGTCTAATCCCACACGTAAAACGATGATGATGATGATGTGTTTGTGAAGCACGTGTATTTTATCCCAAATGGTTGAGTGGATGAGCAAATTTTCAGCTATTACTCATTAGTGATTGCTTTTCCCCTGTGTAACCTCAACCCTAACTTGCAATTTTGCTCCTTTTGAACAGGCGTAAAAATGGTTAAGGACACAGTTTTTTTGACCACAAAAATATGTATTTAATACTCTTGAATTTGTTATGAGTTTCAGTTGTGTAAGACTCATTCATACTGAGTCCATCTGACACCTCTGCAACTTTACCTGCATTGAAAAAGTGGACAAATATTGACAGTTTAGGTAAAAATATAGGTCTGTTACTGGTAGCAGTGCGTGGGATGCTATTAAGACTTAAGTCTGTGGGCAGATGTTGATTCATACGTGAAGGTGAAAAGGAATGGAACAGTTTACGAAAAGAGCTCTTAAATCCCTGGCCTCAGACTAGACAGTGTTTCAGGAAATAGTCATGGCAACGGCTTTGCCACATTGTATACACAAATTCCCGTCAGATCACTGAAGTTAAGCACTCACGGGCATGGCCGGAATTTGGATGGGTGACCATCCGGGCTTTCATGCCACTGTTGCTATTTTCTGGGGTGCATTCAGCCTCGTGATGCCAATTGAGGAGCTACCGGACTGAATAATAGCAGCTCCGGTCAAAGAAAGCCATCGTAACAACCGGAAGTGTCATAATGAGGGATTACAGCAAATTTAGTGATCATATATATATGTAAAGCATTATCAATATATCTAAAAATGTATATTGCCACAGAATCGGAAAAGCTTTATTGCAATTTAATGTTTATTGATAATAATAATAATTATTATTATTATTTATATTATTGTGAGAGGCAATACTAATTGTGTTGTTTTCCTTATCGCAGGACATGCTTTGGGAGAGAATGGATAATGGCTCGTCTGAGGGAACATCGAAGCGGAGACCTATCCTGAAGGTATGTGCAGTTAGTCTTCTGCTATAGGGACTGTTAAGGCAATGTCTTGTAACAGCACCAGCTTTAATTTTATTCTCTGTGATTTGCTAATACAAGCAAATGTATCTATAAATTTCACGTTGAAACACAAAAATAACTGTTTGGAATCACAAAATGTCCTTAGAGTGCTTTGGCTCTTACAGTATCTGCATTTGTGTTTTTGTGGGGTTTCTTGTATCAGTGTGGCAATGTAAAATAGCTGCAGATGCTACAGAATACAAACATTATCAACCAATAAACCAAACATCTTCGGCTTGTTGAAATAGACTGTCCGATCGAAAGCATCTCGACACCCGTATGTAATGTGGAATTAACCACTAGAAGTCACGAGATGTGGTCCTGCCAGTATAAAAGTACTTTTTTCTCAGTAGAAAAGTGATAATAGTAGATTGGGTCAGTCAGTAGAACTCAGGGACTCCAAATGTGTGTCAGTCGTTGGATGTCACCTGAGTTAGAAATTCATCATAGACATTTTAACCCTTCTAAACTTGCCCAAGTAGACTCTCGGTGAGGTGATTGTGGAGGAACAACCACAGATAAACTGAGACCAGGTAAACCCCATGTACTGATGGACACCGATTGTCGAGCATTGCAGAGGACGGTTGTAAAAAATCAAAAACTTTTGTAGTCTGGGCAGCCACTTCCACAGTGTATCATCTTGAGAAGTGAAATGGCTTCAGCTGTAAAATCCTTTTACTCTTAGGCACTACCAGTTTCACAGCACTTACAGCTGAAAATCTGTATATTGAGTGGTAAAACTATCATGCAGAAAACTAATTAATTCCGAATATGAGACAAATCACGCTGTACAGTACGGCAATCCATCGTAAGGGTTTGGCTTTGGTCGACGCCTCGATAAAGTGCCATCGTGTGTGGTGCCAATAGTGAAGTACAAAGGAGGTGGTGTTACAAGGTGGGGGTGTTTTTTGTGGTTAGGTGCATTCACCATATTGCGCTTAAGAAAAAGCAGAAGGCTACGAAGAGATTTTGCAGAGTGTTGTCCTGCATACAGTAGAGGAACAGTAGAGTTGATGAATGTTAGCATAGGCATGACGACGCACACTGTCTTAAAGCAGCGTACGTGGGGCAACGGTTTGTGGATGACGACATTTCAAAAAATGGACTGACCTGTCCAGAGTGCCAATCCCGTGGAACAATTACTTAATTTTTTCAGTGTAGCATACTTTATATGGAGACTTTTTTGCTTTCAGAATGCTTGACAATGACTGCGTGTCAAAATTGCAGTCACAGTAAATAACATTTTTAACAGCCAAATGCTGAATGACTTAATTAAAAAAGGATTGAGATAAGTTAGGATTTCGACTTTGCTCCGGCCACAGTGTCTGACGTCACTACCTTTTCTGACTTCAGGTGTTGAGAAAGCGTGGGCTGCCATTCTTCCACTGACATACAGACACCTCATTGAAAGTTCAGAGTTCAAACTACCACAGTGGTGAAGGGTGGGCGCATGCCCAATAACTGTCTGTGTACTTCTGATCAGAGAGTGTACAATGTTTTTAAATTGAGTTACATTCATCATATATTAAAATGATATCAACAGAAACTGGTTGGGAATCACAAACATGCAGTGTAATGAATATGTTGTGACAAATGAAAATTTGTGTCATACTGCCACTCGGGCCCAGGGATCCCCTACTTTTCAAATGCAGCTGCCCCAACCATTTTTTTTTATATGTACACAAATGGCTCTGTATTCCCACAGGTTGTATAATTACACTACTTAAAAAGAAATAATATGCAGTTGGCTAAAAAAAGAACTATGATACAGTACCTATAGGTGCTTCTTTGTGGTCTACTTTCTGTAGTTTAGCACGAGAATTTCCACAAGATCATAGAACTTTTTACCTGCTAGTTATTTTTAGAAAATTGGCACACTTTCCACTGTGTTTTTTGGTCTTATGTTACTGACTGACCCTCTTTGTTTTTCTTCACACTTATAGTATTTGAAAGTCATTGCCTAGACGTCAATTTCCTAAAGCGGTACTTTGTAATTTCACAACATTGTGTCCCTGACAGGGCTCCTACTCACTGTATAGGTAGCAACACTTCCAGTAGCTTTGCTGCATTGGACATTTCCTTCTGCCTACAGGATCCACCATGGCTGGAGAATGTGGAGGTGACCCCGGACCTGATGTTCAGGTACCAGGTGTCTGAACGCGAGTTGAACGCTGTGCTGAAGGATGACCTGCAGAAGTTGCGTGCCATCTCACAGGTGAGGACACGTTCCGTACGTAATACATAATCTTATGTGCACCACATAGACGAGAGCTTTCCGACTATTGGAGTTCACATTGGTTACTTAAAAGTGTCATTCTAATCTGAGAATGTCGAACAATGCCAGGGAAGTCATTGTCCTGTATAGGATGTTTTTATTTTTGAAATAATAGTTTGTTTCATAATTTTTTGCTGTTAGCTAATTTTGCCTCCGTACCTGGTAATGAAACAGATGAGAAAAGTTACAGCAGCTTCAAGAATAGAAAACTAAAGCCAGACATAAATATATAAATTTCTTACACACCTCCGGCACAGTAAAAGAACTGTGGTCACGTATCTTATTTACGACACATTAGTTTGGAGGAACACTCTGTAACGGTATCTGTGATAAAGGTTGCTTAAGAATATGCACCATTACTTATCTTTATATGGTGGCCCTGCACAGCAGTGTCTCATTAGAACCATGCTTAGCCCTTGGAAGACTTGTACTCTGCTCCTTTGCAGCTATTTACACCGAAAGGAAAAAAAAAATATCTACTCTAATTACAAAATGACATCATCAACCTTACACATTGATTGTCTCGTATTTGTTTCATTAGGTGTACAGATCACAATTACTTCGTAACTTGGAGCAGATACAGTATAAATTAAATATAACATCCATATTGAAGGCTCAATGAGATGTAAGCAGCATTTCATTTTAGAGCTTCCTTTGTTCATTACTGTTTGTATTTTTGGAGAGCGTGTCTGCTCCTTGGCAGTCAAGACACTGCCAAACCGTGACGTCGTCACATAGGAGGCCCTGCCCACAGCAAGTGAAGATGTTTACTTGCCATTGTACCTTGCCGATTACTTGAATTGCACACCTCTCTGTTCAACTCTGAATTTAACTGATGACAGGAGAAAATATAAAAATGCAGTAAATGAAGCAGGCAAAAAGGAATACAAACGTCTCAAAAATGAGATCGACAGGAAGTGCAAAATGGCTGAGCAGGGATGGCTAGAGGACAAATGTAAGGATGTAGAGGCTTACCTCACTAGGGGTAAGATAGATACTGCCTACAGGAAAATTAAAGAGACCTTTGGAGAAAAGAGAACCACTTGTATGAATATCAAGGGCTCAGATGGAAACCCAGTTCTAAGCAAAGAAGGGAAAGCAGAAAGGTGGAAGGAGTATATAGAGGGACTATACAAGGGCGATGTTCTTGAGGACAATATTATGGAAATGGAAGAGGATGTAGATGAAGAGGAAATGGGACATATGATACTGCGTGAAGAATTTGATAGAGCACTGAAAGACCTAAGTCGAAACAAGTCCATTCGAACTACTGACAGCCTTGGGAGAGCAAGTCCTGACAAAACTCTACCATCTGGTGAGCAAAATGTATGAGACAGGTGAAATACCCTCGGACTTCAAGAAGAATATAATAATTCCAATCCCAAAGAAAGCAGGCATTGACAGATGTGAAAATTACTGAACTGTCACTTTAATATGTCACGGCTGTAAAATAGTAACGCGAATTCTGTACAGACGAATGGAAAAACTGGTAGAAGCCGACCTCGGGGAAGATCAGTTTGGATTCCGTAGAAATAAGGGAACACGTGAGGCAATACTGACCCTATGACTTATCTTAGAAGCTAGATTAAGAAAAGCCAAACCTATGTTTCTAGCATCTGGTGACTTGGAGAAAGCTTTTGACAATGTTGACTGGAATAATCTCTTTCAAATTCTGAAGGCGGTAGGGGCAAAATACAGGGAGCGAAAGGCTATTTACAATTTGTACAGAAACAGATGGCAGTTATAAGAGTCGAGGGGCATGAAAGGGAAGCAGTCGTTGGGAAGGGATTGAGACAGGGTTGTAGCCTCTCCCTAATGTTATTCAATCTGTATATTGAGCAAGCAGTAAAGGAAACAAAAGAAAAATTCGGAGTAGGTATTAAAATCGATGGAGAAGAAATAAAAACTTTGAGGTTTGCCGATGACATTGTAATTCTGTCACAGACAGCAAAGGACTTGGAAGAGCAGTTGAACGGAATGGACAATGTCTTGAAAGGAGGATATAAGATGAACATCAACAAAAGCAAAACGAGGATAATGGAATGTAGTCGAATTAAATCGGGTGATGCTGAGGGAATTAGATTAGGAAATGAGACACTTAAAGTAGTAAAGGAGTTTTGCTATTTGGGGAGCAAAGTAACTGATGATGGTTGAAGTAGAGAGGATATAAAATGTAGACTGGCAATGGCAAGGAAAGCGTTTCTGAAGAAGAAAAATTTGTTAACATCGAGTATAGATTTAAATGTCAGGAAGTCGTTTCTGAAAGTATTTGTATGGAGTGTATCCATGTATGGAAGTGAAACACGGACGATAAATAGTTTGGACAAGAAGAGAAAAGAAGCTTTCGAAATGTGGTGCTACAGAAGAATGCTGAAGATTAGATGGGTAAATCACATAACTAATGAGGAGGTACTGAATAGGATTGGGGAGAAGAGGAGTTTGTGGTACAACTTGACCAGAAGAAAGGATTGGTTGGTAGGACATGTTCTGAGGCAACAAGGGATCACCAATTTAGTATTGGAGGGCAGCGTGGAGGGTAAAAATTGTAGAGGGGGACCAAGAGATGAATACACTAAGCAGATTCAGAAGGATGTAGGTTGCAGTAAGTACTGGGAGATGAAGAAGCTGCATCAAACCAGTCTCAGGACTGAAGACCACAACAACAACAACTGTTCAACTCTGCACACATGAAACAGAACGACCACGAACAGTACATGTTTGGCCACTTCTTCCCTATCTAACACCGCTTTACTATTTTGCTACTATCACCTTTCCTTGTCATAAATAGGGAACGGGAAACGTCGTTTGCCTAAATCACATGTAACATTACCCACCCCACAACTTGCGTGTACATCACTAGTAAAAACAGTTCACCTTGATAATATTACATTTGGTATTACTGTCAAATGACATTACAGCTTACACATATGTAAATTCCATCTGTAAAATGAGAAAATGCAACCCTTATGCAGGTGTTTGTTGCCATGTCATCATCGGCCACATTATGTCCGTTGGTTAACATATAAAATAAAACTGTACATGACAAGTCAGCATCTAAAAATAAGTGAGTCGATTCATCTGCATCTCTGTCCACACTTATACTCCAAAAGCCACCTTATTGTCTGTGGCAGGAAACACTTCATTACCACTATAATTTTGTCAGTGAATGACATAAAATCATTTAAAGGCTCTGTGAACATCATTGCACTAGATAACGTAGTACTCCACTAACAGCGATCCACACAGAGTGTCATGTTATTTACCACTGTCACTTCTCCCCCTGTGTTGTTCCAGTTGTGAATGGTGCACGGTAGAATGATTATCTGTTAGCCTTTGTTTGAGCTCGAATCGCTCAAAGCTTACATCCAAATATTTCCAGGAAATATGTGTAGGAGGAAGCAGCATGATGTTGGCTATTCCCTGAATTTTAAATGTGAATTACTCCGTGATGCACAATCCTGTTCTTTTAAGATCTGTTATTATAGTTTGGTGGACATTAATGGATCTGTGCAGCTACTTAAGTAAGATACAGCACATATATTTATGATGTGAGTCAATTGGCAGCCTCTGCAGGAAGTGTCAGTCCTTTTGCTAGCACTCCTGCATTTCACTAAAATTTTCTAGAGTTGCAACTTCTTTATACATAGTGAGACACATAAGACATAACACCACCTGTTATTATAATGTAAACTTTCACGGCCAGAAATATCATGTCCATTATAATTATCCGGGCTGTTATGCCGTGGTCGTTTGATGAATTCTGAGGTGATTCCCAACGTTTCGTCTCCGACTGCGGGAGACATCTTCAAGGGGGTCCGTAGCTTGATGGAAGGTCCAACACACACACTGGCTCGCTACTGACTGCCGCTAAATTCCGTGTCCGCGCTGACAAAGGAAGCGTAACTGTGGTTATGGATGTGGCCGACTATCAGAGAAAAATTACGGATCTACTGGATCCGCAAGCATATAGGAAGCTAAATAAGGACCCCACTAACAACAGTTCTCAGAACTGTGTCGCGGTTAATAAAAAAGTCCTCCATTGAAGAGAGTGTACAGAAAGGTCTCTGCAGTTCGGTTGCGCTACCACCGAGGCTGTATGGATTGCCCAAAATTCATAAAGAAAATGTTCCGTTAAGACCGATACTAAGCGCCATTGGTTCGCCCACCTACTCATTAGCCAAGTTTTTCACTACGCTGTTAAAACCACATGTGGGCGGTTCGGACTCGTATATAAAAAATTCGTCACATTTCATCAGCAGATTGAATGGCATAGTGGTCCAGCCGGAGGACATATTGGTCAGCTTCGATGTGGTATCGCTGTTTACCATGGTTCCACTTAATGATGTATTGGAACAGCTGGATCGAATTTTTCCTGCCGATATCTTAGAGCTGTTTCAGTGTTGTTTGACGACCACATACTTCAAGTGGAATGAACAGTTTTATGAGCAAACGGATGGTGTGGCTATGGGAAGCCTCCTAAGTCCTGTAATTGCAAACTTCTTTATGGAGAAATTCGAAGAACAGGCCTTAGGTACTGCCAGCAAGAAACCAAATGTATGGTTCCGATATGTGGATGACACGTTTGTGTTGTGGAGACATGGTAGGGAGGAACTAAGCCAGTTCCACGAACATCTGAACAGTATAAACTCAAGAATTCAGTTTACAAGGGAGGAGGAGGTAGACGGCAAACTACATTTCCTCGATGTGCTTGTGTTTAGAAACGAAAATGGTGGTTTGGGCCACTCAGTGTACCCCAAACCCACGCACACGGACCGTTATTTGCACCGGGATTCGAACCACCACCCACAACAGAAGCGGGGTGTTATCAAGACGTTAGCGGACAGAGCTAGAAATATTTGTGAACCTGAGTTGCTCGATGCTCAGATGGAACATCTCTACAATGCACTAACGAAGAACGGATATTCGTCCGCTGAAATAAAACGTGCGTTGAGGCAGCCACGCAGAAATCATAGTGACGTACAGGCTACTGCAAAATCTAAGGTTTTCCTGTCATTTGTTAAAAATGTAACGGAAAGAATAGGGAGGATCTTGATGAAGCAGAATATTACCGTAATGTACAAGCCCACCAGGAAGATACAGGAATACCTTAGGCCTGCCAAGGACGCTCGCAAACCATTGGAAAAATCTGGAGTGTATAGGATCCCATGCAGCTGTGGTGATGTTTATGTGGGTACCACCAAAAGAACTGTTTCTAAACGTTTGGAAGAGCACAAGGGAAATTGAAGAAGAGGAGAAACGGAACGATCAGCTGTTGCGGAGCATGCTTTCCAGCCAGGGAACCACAATATTCGTTTCGAGGAGACGCTAGTACTAGCGGCCACGAGCGGATACTATGAAAGGCTCTACAGGGAGGCCATCGAAATCGCTAAACACCCAAATAATTTCAACCGAAAGGAGGAGGGTGTCAAATTAAACGGTATATGGATGCCGGTGTTAAAGAAGATGTGTACCACTCGTCCACTACTGGGTGATGGCAACGGCGATCGACGGCGACGGACAGCGGCCAATTGCACTGACGTTTTCAAAACACGTGACGTCACGTCGCGGCGCGGGGGCGCGCGGACACGGAATATAGCGGCAGTCAGTAGCGAGCCAGTGGGTGTGTTGGACCTTCCATTGAGCTACAGACCCCCTTGAAGATGTCTCCCGCAGTCGGAGACGAAACGTTGGGAATCACCTCAGAATTCATCAAACGACCACGGTATAACAGCCTGGATAATTATAATGGACACCACCTGTTATTTTATGAATGATTCATAATATTGAAATGGAGTTCTCGGCTAATGGGCATGTAGAGTGATAAGAAACTTTGTTTGCTTGTTTAATACATCACAGTATTTGTCTTTTAAAGAGTTACCCAACGCTATTAAAATGTATAATTTCATTTAAAGAAACCATATTTGCCAGCTGGTATAAGAGTTAAGAGTATTAAACATGTAACAAAATCACATGCCTTTCAGTCTGCTATAATCTGCTGAAAACATAATTTCGATATATTGAACCATTCATGAAATAAAAGTAGTGTCAGACACTCATTTTGTATGCATCAGCTTCATCTGTGAACAGCCTCATAGGTTTTTCAATGTTTTTTTCTAGGTCATGTATGTATATTGTGGAACATTATCAATTGAAACTTCCTGTGGATTACATTTGCAAGTCCTATAGATAAAGTCAATTACCAATTTTCAAGAAAAAAAAGCAAAGGTAATCTTTATGAGGAGTGTTCTTTACTGAGTATTTGTTACAATGGTTGTAAAAGACAAAACTGTGTGTCGAAGTGAGGTTTGACCACAGATCCCTACAGTTCACCGCCGAGGAATACTGCAGTGTGATACAGGAACTTTACCAGATAGGACTGATGGAGACCATTGGGGAAAGAAATGCAAAGGAGGCAATCCCATTTCATATTATCACTAAATAAGTGTGTGTATGTCATGGATATGATAAGTAATTCGGGTGGCAATCATTAAAGGAAAGGCTTTTTCATTGCTTTGAGATTTTTTCGTGTAATTTCAACCACCACTTTCTCCGCAGAAGGGCAAAGTATTTTTCTGACTCGTACTTACATTGGGGGAAATGACCATTGTGATAAAATAAGAGAAATGAGAGCTAACAGTGAAAGAATTAAGTCACCATTTTCTGTGTGTAGTATTTGACATTTTAGTGGCAGAAAAATAGTGTTAAAGTGATACTATGCACCAACTGCCAAGCACTTGAGTGTGAACTGCAGAGTAATCGTGTAGGTGTAGATACGGAAGCAAGAAGTCAAAATAATTTGGAAACCTGGAATACTCGTTATGCCGGTAAAACTGAGCCATCGTATACAAGCGAGGAAGAAACTGGAGCATATATATTCCTGAATGAGATTTTGACTCTGCAGCAGAGTGTGCGCTGATATGAAACTGCCTGGCATATTAAAACTGTGTGCCGGACCGAGACTCGAACTCGGGACTTTCTTTCAGGAGTGCTAGTTCTGCAAGGTTCGCAGGAGAGCTTCTGTAAAGTTTGGAAGGTAGGAGGCGTGGAAGTGGCAGAAGTAAAGCTGTGAGGACGGGGCGTGAGTCGTGCTTGGGGTAGCTCAGTCGGTAGAGCACTTGCCCGCGAAAGGCAGAGGTCCCGAGTTCGAGCCTCGGTCTGGCACACAGTTTTAATCTGTCAGGAAGTTTCATATACGAGGGCAGTTCAATAAGTAATGCAACACATTTTTTTTCTGAAACAGGGGTTGTTTCATTCAGCATTGAAATACACCAGGTTATTCCCCAAACTTTTAGCTACAACACTATTTTTCAACGTAATCTCCATTCAATGCGATGGCCTTACGCCACCTTGAAATGAGGGCCTGTATGCCTGCACGGTACCATTCCACTGGTCGATGTCGGAGCCAACGTCGTACTGCATCAATAACTTCTTCATTATCCGCGTAGTGCGTCCCAGGGATTGCGTCCTTCATTGGGCCAAACATATGGAAATCCGACGGTGCGAGATCGGGGCTGTAGGGTGCACGAGGAAGAACAGTCCACTGAAGTTTTGTGAGCTCCTCTCGGGTGCGAAGACTTGTGTGAGGGCTTGCGCTGTCATGAAGAAGGAGAAGTTCGTTCTGATTTTTGTGCCTACGAACACGCTGAAGTCGTTTCTTCAATTTCTGAAGAGTAGCACAATACACTTCAGAGTTGATCGTTTGACCGTGGGGAAGGACATCGAACAGAATAACCCCTTCAGCGTCCCAGAAGACTGTAATCGTGACTTTACCGGCTGAGGGTATGGCTTTAAACTTTTTCTCGGTAGGGGAGTGGGTGTGGCGCCACTCCATTGATTGCCGTTTTGTTTCAGGTTCGAAGCGATGAACCCATGTTTCATCGCCTGTAACAATCTTTGACAAGAAATTGTCACCCTCAGCCACATGACGAGCAAGCAATTCCGCACAGATGGTTCTCCTTTGCTCTTTATGGTGTTCGGTTAGACAACGAGGGACCCAGCGGGAACAAACCTTTGAATATCCCAACTGGTGAACAATTGTGACAGCACTACCAACAGAGATGTCAAGTTGAGCACTGAGTTGTTTGACGGTGATCCGTCGATCATCTCGAATGAGTGTATTCGCACGCTCCGCCATTGCAGGAGTCACAGCTGTGCACGGCCGGCCCACACGCGGGAGATGAGACAGTCTCGCTTGACCTTGTGGCGATGATGACACACGCTTTGCCCAACGACTGACCGTGCTTTTGTCCACTGCCAGATCACCGTAGACATTCTGCAAGCGCCTACGAATATCTGAGATGCCCTGGTTTTCCGCCAAAAGAAACTCGATCACTGCCCGTTGTTTGCAACGCACATCCGTTACAGACGCCATTTTAACAGCTCCGTACAGCGCTGCCACCTGTCGGAAGTCAATGAAACTATACGAGACGAAGCGGGAATGTTTGAAAATATTCCACAAGAAATTTCCGGTTTTTTCAACCAAAATTGGCCGAGAAAAAAAGTGTGTTGCATTACTTATTGAACTGCCCTCGTATATTCCTGCAACTCTGCCGTGTAGAAATAGTGGAAGTGTAAGGCACCGACAGAGCCAGATAGCTACAGCTACAGTGTCCGTGTCGCCTCGTGTTGCAGCCGATGCTGGTGAACGAGCAGCTGGGCCAGCTGTACCTGGACATGGCGCGCGCCGGCGGCAAGGAGCTGGGCTTCGAGGAGGGCGAGCTCACTTCCAGCAGCTCGGGGTCTGGCAACGACAGTGCCGGCGCGGAAGCCGGTGCCACACTCCACAGGGTGCGTATCTCGAGGTGTCGTCGTCACCGTCAGCTGTCTGACGTCGTTACTATTACTGGTCAATTTGACATAATCACTAGCCATTTGCCATTGTCGTCATCATTGTCATCAACAACAGCCCTTTCTCATCATTACTATGAGTCTTGTGTCACCACCACCACGAGCCCTTTGTCATCCTCATCATCATCATCACAACAGATCACGTGCCTTCATTACCACAAGTCACATAACATCAGCACAAGACATGTGTCATCATCATCGCCATCAGCCATTAGTCATCACCAGTGGAAAAATGCTCCTTTTGGATCACAGAAAAGGTGAACATGTTGTTGTTGTTGTTGTTGTTGTGGTCTTCAGTCCTGAGACTGGTTTGATGCAGCTCTCCATGCTACTCTATCCTGTGCAAGCTTCTTCATCTCCCAGTACCTACTGCAACCTACATCCTACTGAATCTGCTTAGTGTATTGATCTCTTGGTCTCCCTCTACGATTTTTACCCTCCACGCTGCCCTCCAATGCTAAATTTGTGATCCCTTGATGCCTCAGAACATGTCCTACCAACCGATCCCTTCTTCTAGTCAAGTTGTGCCACAAACTCCTCTTCTCCCCAATCCTATTCAATACCTCCTCATTAGTTACGTGATCTACCCACCTTATCTTCAGCATTCTTCTGTAGCACCACATTTCGAAAGCTTCTATTCTCTTCTTGTCCAAACTGGTTATCATCCATGTTTCACTCCCATACATGGCTACACTCCATACAAATACTTTCAGAAACGACTTCCTGACACTTAAATCTATACTGGATGTTAACAAATTTCTCTTCTTCAGAAACGCTTTCCTTGCCATTGCCAGTCTACATTTTATATCCTCTCTACTTCGACCATCATCAGTTATTTTGCTCCCTAAATAGCAAAACTCCTTTACTACTTTAAGTGTCATTTCCTAATCTAATCCCCTCAGCATCACCCGATTTAATTTGACTGCATTCCATTATCCTCGTTTTGCTTTTGTTAATGTTCATCTTATATCCTCCTTTCAAGACATTGTCCATTCTGTTCAACTGCTCTTCCAAGTCCTTTGCTCTCTCTGACAGAATTACAATGTCATCGGCGAACCTCAAAGTTTTTACTTCTTCTCCATGAATTTTAATACCTACTCCGAATTTTTCTTTTGTTTCCTTTACTGCTTGCTCAATATACAGATTGAATAACATCGGGGAGAGGCTACAACCCTGTCTCACTCCTTTCCCAACCACTGCTTCCCTTTCATGCCCCTCGACTCTTATAACTGCCATCTGGTTTCTGTACAAATTGTAAATAGCCTTTCGCTCCCTGTATTTTACCCCTGCCACCTTCAGAATTTGAAAGAGAGTATTCCAGTTAACGTTGTCAAAAGCTTTCTCTAAGTCTACAAATGCTAGAAACGTAGGTTTGCCTTTTCTTAATCTTTCTTCTAAGATAAGTCGTAAGGTTAGTATTGCCTCACGTGTTCCAACATTTCTACGGAATCCAAACTGATCTTCCCCGAGGTCCGCTTCTACCAGTTTTTCCATTTGTCTGTAAAGAATTCGTGTTAGTATTTTGCAGCTGTGACTTATTAAACTGATAGTTCGGTAATTTTCACATCTGTCAACACCTGTTTTCTTTGGGATTGTAATTATTATATTCTTCTGTGGGTATTTCGCCTGTCTCATACATCTTGCTCACCAGATGGTAGAGTTTTGTCATGACTGGCTCTCCCAAGGCCATCAGTAGTTCTAATGGAATGTTGTCTACTCCCGGGGCCTTGTTTCGACTCAGGTCTTTCAGTGTTCTGTCAAACTCAAGGTGAACATGCTCCTGTTTATTAAAAGACTCTGACTGAAAACAGGGGTACCAGCTGTCTCATTCTACCTTCCTCAGCACCTTTAAAAATTTTCCCAAAAATTATGGCACGTGAATATACTTCCACTCTACCACAAACTCCCCTAATTATAATTCGCTCACACCCACATGTCCGTCCACTCCGACTTGTCCATTCTCACCCACTTATTCAGCCCAGTCATTACCTCTTTGTGTGTGTCACTGTCTCCTATGTCACAGCCACAGCTCCCTTCATTCTGCCCTACTATTACAGTCTGCTCTCACTAGTACTGTCTCGCTCTTGCTCTCTCTTACTGCTACTATCTCATTTCTTCCTTCTCGCTGCTGCTGTCTCTTCTCACTTTTCCACATTGTTGTTGACATATACTCTCTCTCATTATCACTGGCTCCCACCCACTTTCGCGTTCTCTTCCTCTCTATTCCTCTCCCTGCTGGCACTGTCTCCTTCACTTTTTTCCTAACACTGTTGTGTCTCTGTCAACTATGCTCTGCTGCCACGGTGTCTCTCTCTTTCTCTCACACTGCAATTATCTCCTTCACTCTTTCTCTACCACGGCCAGTGTCTACTATCGTCCAGTATTTATTACTTTTGTGCCTCTTTTCCATTGCCACTGTCTCCTTCTGTCTCAGCACAAATATGTTGGCATGCCAAAATTTGGCGCAATGAGGCAGCTGGTACCCCACTTTTCAGTGAGTCTTTTGAAGAGGAGCATATTTGCCTTTTTCTGCTGGTTCCCTTCTTTTCTCTGCCACAGCAGGCATGTCACCCATATGAAAAGAACCTTATGTATCAGTAAAATTTTGATAATGTACTTATCTGAAAATGAAATAATTGAAAACTAATTTTACACCTCAGACTGGATGTTAAGTGCACAAAAATGACTGGGGTTTCATGTTTCTCAACAACATAGACCCCAAGGAAAACATTTTTTTAGTATTATTTACTTATTTTTAGCACAGAAGACATAATTTTTTGTGGTAAAAACTGTTTGGCATGTGGACAGACACAGACAAATTGACAAATTTTCAGGCTTATGTTACACTGAACTCGCATTCGGGAGGATGACGGTTCAATCCCTCGTCTGGCCATCCTGATTTAGGTTTTCCGTGATTTCTCTCAATCACTCCAGACAAATGCCGGGATGGTTCCTCTGAAAGGGCATGGCCGACTTCCTTCCCCATGCTTCTCTAATCTGATGAGACTGATGACCTTACTGTCTGGTCTCCTTCCCCAAACAACGCAACCCAGACTTATGTTGCTACGTAATCACGACTTATGTAGTTCCATAATCAAAGAAATCCTCCAAAAAACGTAAATTGATCAAAATATTTTAACACAGTTGCAGCCTCACTATTGAGACATGGAAACTTGTCCAGAGGAAAACAATGTAGACCTTCTGGACAGATTTAAAGTAAAATTTGTCTTTGACATAAGAATTACACTGAAAACAATTCAGTTCCATCTACACATGCAAAAGGGCACTTTGAACTGAAACAGTGGCAGTCTACATGAATGTCATATGTGTGTCTTGTATGCAACATGTACATATCATACTTCAGATGAAACTGACAAGGAGCAAATGTAATGCATAGTGTGTAAGAATCTGAACCTACTTAAAAAAGCATCTGCAACATCTACTCTGAGATAACAAAAGTCATCGGATAGCAATATGCACATATAAAAAAGGTGGTAGTATTGCGTACACAAGGTATGAAAGGGCAGCGTATTGGTGGAACTGTCATTTGTACTCAAGTGATTCATGTGAAGAGGTTTCTGACATGATTGTGGCCACACGACAGCAGTTAACAGACTTTGAACGGGGAGTGGTAAATGGAGCTAGACACATGGGACATCCCATTTCAAAAATCGTTAGGGACACCAGTTTTCAGAGATCCACAGTTTCAAGAGTGTGCCAAGATTTCAGGCATTACCTCTCATCACAGACAGCACAGTAACCGACGGCCTTCACTTAACGACCGAGAGCAGCGGTCTCTCAGTAGATTTGTCACTGCTGACAGACGAGCAGTGTGAAATAACCACAGAAAACAATGTGGGATGTATGAGGAATGTATCTGTCTGGACAGTGTGGCAAAATCTGGCGTTAACAGGCTATGGGTGCAGGTGAGCAATGTGAGTGCGTTTGCGAACAGCTTGATACCGTCCGCAGTGCCTCACCTGCACTCGTGACCGTATCAGTTGGATCCTAGACAACTGGAAAACCGTGTCCTAGTCAAATAAGTTCTGATTTCAGTTGGTTAGGTGTGATGGTAGTGTTAGGGTGTGGCGCAGATCGCACAAAGGTACGGACCCAGGTTGTGAGCGAGGTGCTGTGTGAACCGGTGGTGGCTCGAGAATGGTGTGGGCTGTTTTTACATGGAATGGACTGTGTCCTCTGGTCCAACTGAACTGATCACTGACTGGAAACGGCTATCTTCAGCTACTTGGAGACCATTTGCACCCATTCACGGACTTCAAGGCAGTGCACCACGTCTTTGGGCCTTAATTGCTTGCGCCCCACTGCAGACTCCTAACTAAGGTACGAGCACATGGGATTGGTTCCCAAGTATGTGAGTGGCTCGAAGACTTCTTAAGTAATAGAACCCAGTATGTTGTCCTCCATGGTGAGTGTTCATTGGAGGTGAGGGTATCAAGGGTATCATCTGGAGTGCCCCAGGGAAGTGTGGTAGGTCCACTGTTGTTTTCTATCTACATAAATGATCTTTTGGATAGGGTGGATAGCAATGTGCGGCTGTTTGCTGATGATGCTGTGGTGTACGGGAAGGTGTCGTCGTTGAGTGACTGTAGGAGGATACGAGATGACTTGGACAGGATTTGTGACTGGTGTAAAGAATGGCAGCTAACTCTAAATATAGGTAAATGTAAATTAATGCAGATGAATAGGAAAAAGAATCCTGTAATGTTTGAATACTCCATTAGTAGTGTAGCGCTTGACACAGTCACGTCGATTAAATGCTTGGGTACTGCTCGAGCATTTGGGATTCCTGTCAGGTTGGATTGAGGGAGGACATAGAAGCAATTCAGAGGCGGGCTGCTAGATTTGTTACTGGTAGGTTTGATCATGACGCGAGTGTTACGTAAATGCTTCAGGAACTCGGGTGGGAGTCTCGAGAGGAAATGAGGCGTTCTTTTCGTGAGTCGCTACTGAGGAAATTTAGAGAACTAGCATTTGAGGCTGACTGCAGTACAATTTTACTGCCGCCAACTTATATTTCGCGGAAAGACCACAAAGATAAGATAAGAGAGATTAGGGCTCGTACAGAGGCATATAGGCAGTCATTTTTCTCTCGTTTTGTTTGGGAGTGGAACAGGGAGAAAAGATGCTAGTTGTGGTACGAGGTACCCTCTGCCACGCACCGTATGGTGGATTGCGGAGTATGTATGTAGATGTAGATGTAGATTGGTCGGAAGAACATTCTGGACAATTTAAGTGAATGATTTGGCCACCTCGATTGCTTGACCCGAATCCCATCAAACATTTATGGTATGTAATCAGGAGGTCAGTTCGTACACAAAGTCGTGCACTGGCAGCACTTTCGCAATTACGGACGGCTGTAGGGGAAGCATGTCTCAATATTTCTGCAGGGAACTTATGACGACTTGTCGAGTTTGTACCACATTCAGCTGCTAAACTACTGCCTGCAAAAGGAGGACTGACACGATATTCTCAAGTATCCTATGACTTTTGTAACCTCAGTGTACGGTTATCTACTTTACACAATACTCTTACTGCTTGTTTCTGCTGAACACTTTATTTACTGTAGGCACACTACTCCAGAAGATGATTCTGTCAGGGAGGGAAAATATGAGAAATAAGTAGTCACTCGTGTCTTTAGATCAGCACAGCAAGGTCATAATAATTCTCTGCTGAGTTTCTTGATTTGTTTATCAATGTGTTGGGTTCATTTTAACTTGCTATCCAGCTGGTACCCAACACATTTCATACACTATGCTTGAGTTAGTGCACGATTATTAATGTCTACTTCTGGTGTTAGTTTGAAATTGAATAACACGTGTCTTTCTGAGACTCACGCCTCTGTCACCACTCAACTGTGTAGTAAATAGTGACTCTTTCTCTACAGACTCGCAAGAAGCGGCGCAGTTTGGAGTACAGCAAGCTGGTGATGATCTTCGAGGAGAATGCGCCGATGCCGTCACCCGTATCGCAGCCGGCGTAGTGGACGCCTCCCAGCCGTAGCCCCAGGGGGCTTTCTCCAGCAACGCGCCACCGCGCGACACCCGCGTTCCTCGAAGGGGTTTGGCCCCGAGCTGCCCGCGGATCTCCGGGATCTGGAAGCGCTCGTCTCCTGGAGCCGACCCTTCCGGACAGAGTCCGACGGTTCACTCGCGAGACGGAGGAGCGTCGCAGGTGCCCGTGTCCTGCCCGCGGTACGGCCTCTCCCGCCACCTTTGCCGTGCACCTCTGTGGGAGTCACTGCAGCAGGTGTCTTCCCGGAGGCACCGGCACGGGAATTCACCACAGTTTCCCGCAAGAGGAAAATGGTCCCGCAAGGGGAACGGCGCATTTTCCCCCGTGGGAATCGCAGCCCGGTTGTCGAGCCTACTTCCCCGTGTACCTGAAAAGCGGACAGACAGCGATAGGTCCCAGACTACCGAATTTCCTTTACCGTGCAGGACTGCAGAATGTTCCGCTCACCACCATCAGTCCATGTCTGCTCTTTCTCCTCGTGTGGAATCGTCTACAGTGCTCTGGCCGGACAGTATTATACCTCGTGCCATCACTGCGCTGCTTTCAGTGTGTCGTGTTCAAATGTTCAAAGTGTCTGCACGTGTTTTGCTTCTATATCATTCAGAGCAGAAAATGTGTAGAGTTGCATACATCCATTTTTTTATTGGGATGGGAGCCACAAGACTAGTGCCCCATACCGAGGGGTCTACGGGCATCTGGGAAGTAGTGCTGCCCTCGTCGCTCCAGTTCCGAGGGACCGGTGGAACGAACGACAACGAGAACGGCGGGCGAGACCGGTTTTCTGGGTCTCGCCGGGGATGCGAGGTGCACGAGCGTACTTCACCGGCTGTACCGTCCTTAGCTCCGTCTTCGGGCTCGGCAAATACGACAGCACACAGACTTAATTAATTCTCAGTGAGACTGAGCAGTGTTTTATGAAAATGAGCAAGGATGTTTAAGGAAAAGAAGAGAATTGATATCTTGTTTAAATACAACAGACTGAAGAAGAAAAAAGCTGAAATCATTTTCATTAAACGTATATGTTATCGGAAGCTGTGGGATGCTAGTCAGATGCCAACTTTGGAATTCAAAGTCGAGAAAATTTCTTCATTTTTTTCCTCTGTTCTGCTGCGCTTAAGCACTTGCTTCATTTTTGAGCAAGTTCTTCCTAATCCACCGTTGTGGATCCTACGATAAGAGACTATATTTTGTGCAAACTTTCAAACTCTATTGAGACTTATTTATTTTACACTTTTCTTACTATAGTCCAGTATAAGGGCTTATGAAGCCTGTACTGACTAGCTTTTGTACATGTAGTTATGTAAGTTGCAAGAAATACTGCACATTTATTTTGTGTGTGTCTGTATATATACATATATTTGTGGATATATTTGCTAAATAACTTCGAAATAAAAAAAGTTATTTTTAACACTTGTGTGTGTTTTCCCCCTCTCTTGGAGCATTACACTCCTATACTCCTGCACTATCCAACAACTGACATCCTTTGTTTCCTATCTGCATAATTGGAATTGCTACATTGAATTCCAAACATTGTAAGGTAATAACAATAAAAACTTCCTTACATGTTTTTGATTTTTCTTAACACGATTAAGTTGCTTACTTGTATACTTAATATATCTAAAAACAAAGATGATCTAACTTACCAAACGAAAGTGTTGGTATGGTGATAGAGACACTAACAAACACACACACACACACAAAATTCAAGCTTTCGCAACCCACGGTTGCTTCATCAGGAAAGAGGGAAGGAGAGGGAAAGACGAAAGGATGTGGGTTTTAAGGGAGAGGGTAAGGAGTCATTCCAATCCCGGGAGCGGAAAGACTTACCTCCCGCGCACGCGTGCGCGCGCTCGTGCGCACACACACACACACACACACACACACACACACACACACACACACACACACACACATATCCATCCGCACATATGTCTGCTTCTGTCTGTATATGTGCGGATGGATATGTGTGTGTGTGTGTGTGTGTGTGTGTGTGTTTGTGTTTGTTATTGTCTCTATCAATGTACCAACGCTTTCGTTTGGTAAGTTACATCATCTTTGTTTTTAGATGTATTTTTCCCACGTGGAATGTTTCCCTCTATTATATTTGTATACTTAATATGTCACACCATATCAAACACAGTTTTCTGACTGGAGCAAGGATGTTAGTCAGGCTGTCATTTGCCTTCCAGATGATATAGTGGACTAGTATCAATGCAATAATTCTCTCTTCCTTAAGGGGCCCTCACACACTCAATATTTATTTTATATTGCACAATATACAATGACCATATGCGATCAGTATTGACGTTTTTCGCAATACATTCGAGATGACTGCAGAGCTTTAAAAATATTGACCGATGTTAAATAAGTTGTACAATATATTGTACTGTGTAAGATGCACAATACACATCAGTTTCTGCTGAGACCAGGAGAAATTCAACACGCTTCCAAATAAATGTCTGCAAAGAACTGAAAAAATTAAATGACAAAAAATTAAAGGGGTGTATGAAAGTACGTTGCAGTACTCTTGACGAAATAAAATTCCTCATTCACTAGGAAACACCAGATACCTTATTGTCCACAGTTGTAGAGGAAAATAAGATCATCATATCTTAACTGAAGCAGAGATTTATTTTAGTTGTAGCATTTCTGGGAATTGGCAAACAGTATTGCTTCAGCTGACCATAGAGAATACACATGTATTTTTCTTGGAACAGTTGTCACAGGATAGACATAAAATCATGTAAGCCAACAATCAGCATAAGTGTCTTACATTGTTTTCGACAGTTGTTACAACAGAGAATATATAGAAAAAGGCCCGTGCATATGATAAATTATGTTGCTTGTTAAATCTGTAATTAGTTGTTACGGTTTACTGGTTTATGAATCTATTCTGCTATGGAAGAGTCACTGGCACACTGAAATGTTAATAGAAAGCTTCTCGGACTTACACTCCTGGAAATTGAAATAAGAACACCGTGAATTCATTGTCCCAGGAAGGGGAAACTTTATTGACACATTCCTGGGGTCAGATACATCACATGATCACACTGACAGAACCACAGGCACATAGACACAGGCAACAGAGCATGCACAATGTCGGCACTAGTACAGTGTATATCCACCTTTCGCAGCAATGCAGGCTGCTATTCTCCCATGGAGACGATCGTAGAGATGCTGGATGTAGTCCTGTGGAACGGCTTGCCATGCCATTTCCACCTGGCAGCTCAGTTGGAGCAGCGTTCGTGCTGGACGTGCAGACCGCGTGAGACGACGCTTCATCCAGTCCCAAACATGCTCAATGGGGGACAGATCCGGAGATCTTGCTGGCCAGGGTAGTTGACTTACACCTTCTAGAGCACGTTGGGTGGCACGGGATACATGCGGACGTGCATTGTCCTGTTGGAACAGCAAGTTCCCTTGCCGGTCTAGGAATGGTAGAACGATGGGTTCGATGACGGTTTGGATGTACCGTGCACTATTCAGTGTCCCCTCGACGATCACCAGTGGTGTACGGCCAGTGTAGGAGATCGCTCCCCACACCATGATGCCAGGTGTTGGCACTGTGTGCCTCGGTCGTATGCAGTCCGGATTGTGGCGCTCACCTGCACAGCGCCAAACACGCATACGACCATCATTGGCACCAAGGCAGAAGCGACTCTCATCGCTGAAGATGACACGTCTCCATTCGTCCCTCCATTCACGCCTGTCGCGACACCACTGGAGGCGGGCTGCACGATGTTGGGGCGTGAGTGGAAGACGGCCTAACGGTGTGCGGGACCGTAGCCCAGCTTCATGGAGACGGTTGCGAATGGTCCTCGCCGATACCCCAGGAGCAACAGTGTCCCTAATTTGCTGGGAAGTGGCGGTGCGGTCCCCTATGGCACTGCGTAGGATCCTACGGTCTTGGCGTGCATCCATGCGTCGCTGCGGTCCGGTCCCAGGTCGACGGGCACGTGCACCTTCCGCCGACCACTGGCGACAACATCGATGTACTGTGGAGACCTCACGCCCTATGTGTTGAGCAATTCGGTGGTACATCCACCCGGCCTCCCGCATGCCCACTATACGCCCTCGCTCAAAGTCCGTCAACTGCACATACGGTTCACGTCCACGCTGTCGCGGCATGCTACCAGTGTTAAAGACTGCGATGGAGCTCCGTATGCCACGGCAAACTGGCTGACACTGACGGCGGCGGTGCACAAATGCTGCGCAGCTAGCGCCATTCGACGGCCAACACCGCAGTTCCTGGTGTGTCTGCTGTGCCGTGCGTGTGATCATTGCTTGTACAGCCCTCTCGCAGTGTCCGGAGCAAGTATGGTGGGTCTGACACACCGGTGTCAATGTGTTCTTTTTTCCATTTCCAGGAGTGTATTTTGCCTGTTAAGCATTATTTCTGCTTGCGTTTTGGGAGGCAAGCAACTCAGCCGCAACACACATGCACATTGTCGCATGCTAACGTGTTCACTGTGATGGCAGAATTCCAACTGATGTGTCCTGCAGATAAATATTGCACAATAATGTGTCATTCTTGGCCTTGTGCTCCTGTGTGGTATACTGACACACTATTATGATGTTGAGTAATGTATCATCTTCTTACAGCAGAAGACATCTTGGTCATGTGTGGTCAAGAATACTGAATAACTCATCACTCTCAGTTCACGAAGATGTGAGATAGCTAGAATTGTCCAGGTTGAAGTCCCATAAACTGGCCCGTAAAATGGCCATGGAATTGTTAAGCAACCATTTTGACCCCAAAGACATCTGTGGGAAAGAATGGACATCTTCTACTCCGCAGGGCATCTTGAAAGTTGAATATCCAACAGTAAGGCTCAATGGTTTCAAAATAATTATGAAAAATCCGCCTCGATTGCACAAACTACCTGGTGTTTACCTAGGTTTCAGCGTGGGTAACCACGCCCATTTCAGAACAAATATAAAACAGCTTGCCTAAATAGTCGTAGTCAAAGGCTAAAATCAACACCTACAGCTGCAAGACCCCATAAAATTTTTTTACAAATACGCGGTACATACGTACCAAGTCAATAATATTACTTATCTCAACCCTGTGTGTGCTGCCTCGCACCAGCCAACGTACGACGGTTACAGACTCTCCACCGAACTCGGGCACCGCAGGCCACTCGCATGTGTGGCTATCAAAGTCAGTGCGCATCCGTGCGGCCAGGAAACGCTCTTCTTATGCGTGGGAGCGGGATTACAAAGTTAAAACAGATCGCGACCTAACTGATTGCCAAAGGGTGTCACACAAATAGCAAACTGAACAAATGATAAAAGTGACGATGTGGGAGTTAAGAAATATTTAATAGCAACGCACGACAAACTTTGTGCACGGATGGTAAATCAGCCACAAGCTAATATGGAGGCCCTAGAATTAGGTAGAAATTACAACTAAACTAAAAAGATAGCTATTAAGGACATTATTGTTAACTGATAAAACTGCACTAATAATATCTGCAGCAAAAGCAACCACAGTCACTACATCGCTATAGTACTAAGCAGCCGACCAGGCTGTAATCAGAAGACGTTATAGATTTACAACATTCCTTGGCTCCATGATCTTATAATTACATAGTAGCCAACGATGATACATAAAATACCTCCTATAAGTGCGCAGTAATAAGAAAATACAAATGTTGTTCTTTTTGGCTAACTAAACCCTCAACACAGTAGGAGGGAAAACGTACCAAAATGGGGGGGGGGGGGTCGTTACCATCTGTGAACAATCAACATAGTGCACGTGCATCAACCAACTTCCACGTCATGCAACTTAATGTGAAGAATTAAGTAAGGGACCGAAACCTTCAAAGAAATTTATGTTTTTTAATTGGAGCTGTTCATTAAGGACATCGTCTTTGGCATACTGCAGGTGTGTAAAAATCTGCATTTCCTCTAAGATGTCCAATTTTGAGCCCTTAACTTCAGCATGAAGCAACTCGATACTAGACGGAGGACTCGGCGCGTGAGCCATTAGTATAAGGTGTTCTGCATAAGTGGAACCCCTCCTGCCGTCACCGCTTCTAGCGGGGATGTGCTCTTTATATCTAGTCATGAGAGCTCGGCCTGTCTGACCTATGTAAAATTTCGGACAGTCACCCCAAGTAATTATATACACTCCAGACTGCGACAGTTTGTCGTCTGTGATCTGCAACGAGTGGATTAAATTCTTGTGCAGATTATTGTTGGTGGAAAAGGCTACTTATACGCTCTAAGCAAACGCCCTAATTTGTAATTAACATTACCTGCAAAAGGGATAGATACTGTTGCCATCAGTTTGTCATTTACTAAATCTCCTAATTTGGAAGCCGTACCATTATTTTTATTTATTTTCTTACCGTACTAACATCTTACCAGCGACAAACTATAACCATTATTTCTAGCGATAGCTTCCAGTGCGACCAGTTCGGTTTCCAGCGCCTCCAGTGAGAGGGGGATAGCTGTGCTCGATGTAGACTGGAATGGAAAAAGGCCGTCTTATGGGCATGCGGATGTGCCGAATCTACAGAAATGATATTATCAGAGTACATGTCTTTCTGATATACGAGGGCAGTTCAATAAGTAATGCAACACATTTTTTTTCTCGGCCAATTTTGGTTGAAAAAACCGGAAATTTCTTGTGGAATATTTTCAAACATTCCCGCTTCGTCTCGTATAGTTTCATTGACTTCCGACAGGTGGCAGCACTGTACGGAGCTGTTAAAATGGCGTCTGTAACGGATGTGCGTTGCAAACAACGGGTAGTGATCGAGTTTCTTTTGGCGGAAAACCAGGGCATCTCAGATATTCGTAGGCGCTTGCAGAATGTGTACGGTGATCTGGCAGTGGACAAAAGCACGGTGAGTCGTTGGGCAAAGCGTGTGTCATCATCGCCGCAAGGTCGAGCGAGACTGTCTGACCTCCTGCGTGCGGGCCGGCCGTGCACAGCTGTGACTCCTGCAATGGCGGAGCGTGCGAACACACTCGTTCGAGATGATCGATGGATCACCGTCAAACAACTCAGTACTCAACTTGACATCTCTGTTGGTAGTGCTGTCACAATTGTTCACCAGTTGGGATATTCAAAGGTTTGTTCCCGCTGGGTCCCTCGTTTTCTAACTGAACACCATAAAGAGCAAAGGAGAACCATCTGTGCGGAATTGCTTGCTCGTCGTGTGGCTGAGGGTGACAATTTCTTGTCAAAGATTGTTACAGGCGATGAAACATGGGTTCATCACTTCGAACCTGAAACAAAACGGCAATTGATGGAATGGCGCCACACCCACTCCCCTACCGAGAAAAGGTTTAAAGCCATACCCTCAGCCGGTAAAGTCACGGTTGCAGTCTTCTGGGACGCTGAAGGGGTTATTCTGTTCGATGCCCTTCCCCACAGTCAAACGATCAACTCTGAAGTGTATTGTGCTACTCTTCAGAAATTGAAGAAACGACTTCAGCGTGTTCGTAGGCACAAAAATCTGAACGAACTTCTCCTTCTTCGTGACAACGCAAGACCTCACACAAGTCTTCGCACCCGAGAGGAGCTCACAAAACTTCAGTGGACTGTTCTTCCTCGTGCACCCTACAGCCCCGATCTCGCACCGTCGGATTTCCATATGTTTGGCCCAATGAAGGACGCAATCCGTGGGAGGCACTACGCGGACGATGAAGAAGTTATTGATGCAGTACGACGTTGGCTCCGACATCGACAAGTGGAATGGTACTGTGCAGGCATACAGGCCCTCATTTCAAGGTGGAGTATGGCCGTAGCATTGAATGGAGGTTACGTTGAAAAATAGTGTTCTGTAGCTAAAAGATTGGGGAATAACCTGGTGTATTTCAATGCTGATTAAAAGAACCCCTGTTTCAGAAAAAAAATGTGTTGCATTACTTATTGAACTGCCCTCGTATATTAAACTGAATGCGGCTATCCACCACCGTCAACGTGAGATCCAAATATTTCAAGGACCTTGTCAAGGATTCTTTCTCAAGTGTAAAACTGATATTATTATGAAACTCATTGAAGATAGAAAAAATGTGGTCTACATCATTTTGAGTACCGTTAACGACAAACAAAATGTCGTCAATGTACCTAGTATAAAATTTTATTTTACTCAAAATCTCTCTACCACTGCCAAAGAAACCTAACTCTAAGGAGTTCAAGAAAATTTCAGATAAAATCCCAGCAAGGGGGCTTCCCAAAGACAATCCAAGTGGTTGCGAATACATTCTATCATTAAAGGTAAAAATAACTATATTTCAGGACAATCTGTAGCAACATCATTAACTCATCAATTTCTTTATGCAATAGTCTCTTATAATGACATAAATTATCCTCTAATATGTAGAGGGTCTGGTCCACCGGTACATTCGTATACAGACTTGCTATATCGAACGAGACAAGTTTAGATTTTTCAGAACAGATTACATTACCCAAAAGCGTGGCCAATTCAATAGAATTTTTGACTTATAGCTTTTACTAAAAACAAAATTATCTTTGATTTTACTATGTAAGCATTTAGCCAATTTATGGTAGTTGCTCCCTGTGCTGTCGACAATTGGGCAGATTGGGTGGTTTAATTTATGAACCTTGAACTGGCTTCTCAAAAAAGGGGGTTTAGGGTTCATGTTGATAAGTCCCTTTTTTGAATTTCTCCTATTACATTTTTGGTATTTTGAAGTCCGATTCTAATTTCTTTTTGAAGCGTAGCGGTGGGGTCTTTGTCGAGTATGATTATCCCGTTCTCATGGAAAAAGGCTTCCGTTTTTTCTATATACTCTTTCTTTGTAGCTATAACTATGGAGTTCCCCTTATCAGATTTAGTAATAAGAGCATCATTCTGTATTAGTTGTTGGTTTATATTTTTTAAAACCTTACGAGTGTTATCTTTTTGACTGTTATGTGAAACTTTAATCATAATGTTACAAGCCTCGTAAGACAAACGAGTTTGTTTATTTTTAGTGTTTTAGCATATTCTAAACCGAGTTTCAAATCCACTATTACATTTTCTAACGCTTTCGGTTTTAATGTTTCTGATTCAAGATTAAACTTCGAGAGAAGAGCCTTCTCATGGGGAGAGAATGTAATGTCTGTTAAGACACATTCAAAAAATTGTTTAGTTTCAGTTACAGCATTAGTATGAGTCGTTGACTTATTGTTATGATTAAGCTTCCTAACTAAGCTCGCGAGCTTATTATCATGTCTGTTGGCAATCTCTTCTTTGCGTAGTGACAGCCATTCGTTCACCATTAACCGCAAAGTGTTCTTTGGAAATTATAGTGGCTGGTACAAAATTCTGAAATTTCTAAATATATCATATAAGCCCTTTCATTCAGATAATCCTTCTTGGCATGTAGGTCAGAAACTCTAACATTAAAAACATGGTTAGTAAGCTTCTTTTTAATGTCTTACCAGTTGCAAACTATAACCATTATTTCTAGCATTTGTACAATAAGAAAATGAATAAAAGTAATGGTACGGCTTCCACATTAGGAGATTTAGTAAATGACAAACTGATGGCAACAGTATCTATCCCTTTTGCAGGTAATGTTAATTACAAATTAGGGTGTTTGCTTAGAGCGTATAAGTAGCCTTTTCCACCAACAATAATCTGCACAAGAATTTAATCCACTCGTTGCAGATCACAGATGATAAACTGTCTCAGTCTGGAGTGTATGTAATTACTTGCAGTGACTGTCTGAAATTTTACATAGGTCAGACAGGCCGAGCTCTCATGACTAGATATAAAGAGCACATCCCCACTACAAGCGGTGATGGCAGGAGGGTTTCCACTTATGCAGAACACCTTATACAAATGGCTCATGCGCCGAGTCCTCTGTCTAATATCGAGTTGCTTCATGCTGAAGTTAAGGGCTCAAAATTGGACATCTTAGAGGAAATGCAGATTTTTAAACACTTGCAGTATGCCAAAGACGATGTCCTGAACCATCAGCTCCAATTAAAAAACATAAATTTCTTTGAAGGTTTCAGTCCCTTACTTAATTCTTCACATTAAGTTGCATGACGTGGAAGTGGATTGATGCATGCACACGATGTTGATTGTTCACAGATGGTAACGCCCCGCCCCCCCCCCCCCCCCCCCCCCATTTTGGTACGTTTTCCCTCCTACTGTGTTGAGGGTTTAGTTAGCCAAAAAGAACAACATTTGTATTTTCTTATTACTGCGCGCTTTTAGGAGGTATTTTATGTATCATCATTGGCTACTATGTAATTATAAGATCATGGAGCCAAGGAACGTTGTAAATCTATAACGTCTTCTGATTACGACCTGGTCGGCCGCTTAGTACTATAGCAATGTAGTGACTGTGGTTGCTTTTGCTGCAGATATTATTAGTGCAGTTTTATCAGTTAACAATAATGTCCTTAATAGCTATCTTTTTAGTTTAGTTGTAATTTCTACCTAATTCTAGGGCCTCCATATTAGCTTGTGGCTGATTTACCATCCGTGCACACAGTTTGTCGTGCGATGCTATTAAATATGTCTTAATTCCTGCATCATTGCTTTTATCATTTGTTCAATTTGCTATTTGTGCGACAACTTTTGGCAGTCGGTTAGGTCGCGATCCGTTTTAACTTTGTAATCCCGCTCCCACGCATAAGAAGAGCGTTTCCTGGCTGCGTGCATGCACAGTGACTTTCATAGCTGCATATGTGAGTGGCCTGCGGTGCCTCAGTTCGGTGGAGAGTCCGTGACCATCGTATGTTGGCTGGGGCGAGGCAGCACACACAGGGTTGAGATAAGTAATATTATTGACTTGGTACGTATGTACCGTGTATCTGTAAAAATTTTTATGGGGTCTTGCAGCTGTAGGTGTTGATTTTAGCCTTTGACTATGCCTATTTAGGCAAGCTGTTTTATATTTGTTCTGAAGAAGGCGTGGTTACCCACGCTGAAACATAGGTAAACACCAGGTAGCTTGTGCAATCGAGGTGAATTTTTCATAATTATTTCAATACTTACGATTGCTGATGCACTGCAATGCTGAAAGTTCTTCAATGGTTTCAGCTTGCCAAGATACAATTGGAGCAGGCTTAACCATTTCAGATGTGGTGTGGGGAGAAGTGTTTCGGTTCTTCATAAATGGGGTTGGGTGGACACCCCATACTGTGACTGTGCTGAAGTTGCACAAGCAATGAAGCATATAGCAGTGGACTGCCCCCTTCGTGCCTTCCCTGGAAATCTAGTGGATTCTAACCTGGTTACTTCTGAAGTGGTGGACTGGATCAATGGCTTAGATATAAAGATCTAAACTGTATTTTTATGTGCCTGTGGTACTGTATTTTATGTGTTATTGTGATGGTTACATATCACATGCTAAATAATAATTTAAAAAATGTGCCAATAGTATTGAGCATGTAAGGGCTGCTCGAGGCAATGGTGGAAAAGGAGGATTGTATGGATGAACGTGCTTCATGAACGGAGATAAACTCCGCCTGCAGACTGACGGGCCCAACCGACTGACCCCCATGCTTTCCTCTGCGACTGGCTTTGTTGGGAGCGATGTGGACTGGTGTCAGGTCAGCTCTCCAATCTCCTGGCCACTGTCAGGTTTTGTGACCTGCAGCCAATTCTACTTGACCAAGTAACTCCTCAATTTCAAAAATTGTTTTGCTAATGGTCATTTTTGGCGGTTTATGGATATGATTCTTGAGTTTCTCCCGGCGTATTTGATAATCAAAATATCCACGGGTGTACTGCCGGTCTACAGTGTCCAACGGGCACAATATTTCGGCGATCATACATGTCGCCATCATCAGGTGAACTGACGGACTGAGCTCCTGTGAACGTGCCGGCACGGAGATCCGTACACTATGGCTGCTCAGGTGGAACTGGGTTCGGTCGCGGCGGCGGCGGATTTAAATACCCTCCGCCCGCGGCGCTCTCACTCCGCCGTCCGCGCCCCGCGCCACGGTCGCGCGGGTGAACAGATTGCGACTGCGTCTGAGATGATGTCGGTGTGATGGCTCCGTCCGCCGTGGTCGTCACAACTATACATTTGCTCGATTTACTCTTGATTAACCCAATCGCTGGTTCCCAAGCCTTGCTAAGATTATAGCCACAGTCACGATTTATGAGGTCGTCATTGGTGCGAATTTCGATGGCCTCTCTAACAACGCTGTCCCAATATCTCGACGTCTGTACCAGAATCCTCGTTCGTTCATACTCCATAGCGTGATTTTCCGACAAACAATGTTCAGCGACCGCCGACTTGCTCGGATACATCAGTCGAGTGTGCCTCTGGTGTTCACGGCATCGATCCTCGACGGTACGCATCGTCTGACCAATATACGACTTGCCACATTGACACGGAATCTGGTACACGCCGGCCTTCCTCAAACCGAGGTCATCTTTGGCGCTCCCCACCAGTGCACGAGTTTTATTCGGAGGACAAAACACCGTTCCGACCCGGTGTTTCTTCAAAATGCGGGCGATCTTTCCCGAGAGTGCGCCTGTATATGGGATAAACGCAGTGCCTACCTCCTCCCTCGTGATTTCATCCATATCCACAGGTTGTGCTGTAGTGGTTGGGCGGAGAGCACGTTGAATCTGCCACTCTGAGTACCCATTTTTTCGAAATACAGTTCTCAGATGTTCCAATTCCTGGGGTAGACTCTCTGCGTCAGAGATAGTGCGCGCCCTATGTACTAGAGTTTTAAGTACCCCATTCCTCTGTGAAGGGTGGTGGCAGTTGTCTGCGTGCAAATACAGATCAGTGTGCGTTGTCTTCCGATACACCCCATGACCTAGGGTTTATGGATAAGTTGAAATGTGGGCAAACTTGCGGTATGTAGCATCTGTGTGAAAGTAAACTGAATTATTTTGAAATGGATTCTTAAAGGTTTTTCTGAAGGTGATATGGTGTAATAATGTAGGTATGAAAAGAAAGATTGTGGTTTGTTGCACTGTTCACACTAAGGTGATCAAAGAGAGAGAGAGAGAGAGAGAGAGAGAGAGAGAGAGAGAGAGGGAGAGAGAGAGAGAGAGAGTACAAAAAATTTATGAAGTCATCATGTTACTGAATGTGTATAGGAGCTAATACTAGACAGTGAACTTCACTTTTAAAGTACTTTTATTGCTGTTTCAGCTTTAAGATTATGTCAGCAGCACACACCAGCCATGGTACTTTTGGACAAAGTTCCCATTTGTTCAGCTCTTTGCCAGACACAGCAGTGCTATTCTCAATCAAATTAGTCTTCTAATGACCCATCAGCTTTTCTGTCCACAGTGTACAGTTTGCCGTATTATGCCTAAAATCCCAACACGGTGGGATCTGGTCACGCGTTGTCGTACGACAGACTTTTGCGTAGTGTGAACGAACCCAATACTACATTTGTGCTGTGATCAGAAACGCACTGTTACCCAACTTGTAACAATGCACTATAAATGGTAATAAAACCGTAATAAAAATCCATAGTCACGTATATAGCTTCCAAAATATTTCTGAAGCCTCTACCAAGAGTTGTCAGTTGCTTTTCCTCTGGTGTTTCAGGAGATATCTGCAGTTTTCCTTTAGCTGTGTGTAACTGGAGTCAGCTGAAACAAATATTACTCATCAAATCTTCTAAGCAACATCCAGTATCACCGGAAAGTGTGAGCTTGTTTCCCATGACAAACAAAATGACTTTTAAAGAGGTGTTTTACACGCCCTTTCATTAGAGTGGCCCCAAATTAGTCAAGTGCAATATTTGTTTTATCAGTGTGTAACTATTTCCTCCCCCCCCCCCCCCCCCCCCCATGAACCATGGACCTTGTCGTTGGTGGGGAGGCTTGCGTGCCTCAATGATACAGATAGCTGTACCGTAGGTGCAACCACAACGGAGGGGTATCTGTTGAGAGGCCAGACAAACGTGTGGTTCCTGAAGAGGGGCAGCAGCCTTTTCAGTAGTTGCAGGGGCAACAGTGTGGATGATTGACTGATCTGGCCTTGTAACACTAACCAAAATGGCCTTGTTGTGCTGGTACTGCGAACGGCTGAAAGCAAGGGGAAACTACAGCCGTAATTTTTCCCGAGGGCATGCAGCTTTACTGTGTGGATAAATGATGATGGCGTCCTCTTGGGTAAAATATTCCGGAGGTAAAATAGTCCCCCATTTGGATCTCCGGATGGGGACTACTCAAGAGGACGTCGTTATCAGGAGAAAGAAAACTGGTGTTCTACAGATCGGAGTGTGGAATGTCAGATCCCTTAATCCAGCAGGTAGGTTAGAACATTTAAAAAGGGAAATGGATAGGTTAAAGTTAGATATAGTGGGAATTAGTGAAGTTCGGTGGCAGAAGGAACAAGACTTTTGGTCAGGTGAATGCAGGATTATAAATACAAAATCAAATAGGGGTAATGCAGGAATAGGTTTAATAATCAATAAAAAAATAGGAGTGTGGGTAAGCTACTACAAACAGTATGGTGAACACATTATTGTGCCCAAGATAGACACGAAGCCCATGCCTACCACAGTAGTACAAGTTTATATGCCAACTAGCTCTGCAGATGAGGAAGAAATTGATGAACTGTATGATGAGATAAAAGAAATTATTCAGGTAGTGAAGGGAGACGAAAATTTAATAGTCGTGGGTGACTGGAATTCAAGAGTAGGAAAAGGGAGAGAAGGAAACATAGTAGGGCTAAGAAATGAAAGAGGAAGCCGTCTGGTAGAATTTTGCACAGAGCATAACTTAATCATAGCTAACACTTGGTTCAAGAATCATGAAAGAAGGTTGTATACATGGAAGAACCCTCGAGATACTAGAAGGTTTCAGATAGATTATATAATGGTAAGACAGAGACTTAGGAACCAGATTTTAAATTGTAAGACATTTTCAGGGGCAGATGTGGACTCTGACCACAATCTATTGGTTATGAACTGTAGATTAAAACTGAAGAAACTGCAAAAAGGTGGGAATTTAAGGAGATGGGACCTGGATAAACTGAAAGAACCAGAGGTTGTACAGAGTTTCAAGGAGAGCATAAGGGAACAATTCACAGGAATGGGGGAAAGAAATACAGTAGAAGAAGAATGGGTAGCTTTGAGGAATGAAATAGTGAAGGCAGCAGAGGATCAAGTAGGTAAAAAGACGAGGGCTAGTAGAAATCCTTGGGTACCAGAAGAGATACTGAATTTAATTGATGAAAGGAGAAAATACAAAAATGCAGTAAGTGAAGCAGGCTAAAAGGAATACAAACGTCTCAAAAATGAGATCGACAGGAAGTGCAAAATGGCTAAGCAGGGATGGCTAGAGGACAAATGTAAGGATGCAGAGGCTTATCTCGCTAGGGGTAATATAGATACTGCCTACAGGAAAATTAAAGAGACCTTTGGAGAAAAGAGAACCAGTTGCATGAATATCAAGAGCTCAGATGGAAACCCAGTTCTAAGCAAAGAAGGGAAAGCAGAAAGGTGGGAGGAGTATATAGAGGGTCTATACAAGGGCGATGTACTTGAGGACAATGTTATGGAAATGGAAGAGGATGAAGATGAAATGTGGGATACGATACTGCGTGAAGAGTTTGACAGAGCACTGAAAGACCTGTGTCGGAACAAGGCCCCGGGAGTAGACAACATTCCATTAGAACTACTGACAGCCTTGGGAGAGCCAGTCCTGACAAAACTCTACCACCTGGGGAGCAAGATGTATGAGACAGGTGAAATACCCTCAGACTTCAAGAAGAATATAATAATTCCAATCCCAAAGAAAGCAGGTGTTGACAGATGTGAAAAGTACCGAACTATCAGTTTAATAAGTTGCAGCTGCAAAATATAAATGCGAATTCTTTAGAGACAAATGGAAAAATTGGTAGAAGCCGACCTCGGGGAAGATCAGTTTGGATTCTGTAGAAATATGGGAACACGTGAGGCAATACTGACCCAATGACTTATTTTAGAAGCTAGATTAAGGAAAGCCAAACCTACGTTTCTAGCATCTGTAGACTTAGAGAAAGCTTTTGACAATGTTGACTGGAATACTCTCTTTCAAATTCTAAAGGTGGCAGGGGTAAAATACAGGGAGCGAAAGGCTATTTACAATTTGTACAGAAAGCAGATGGCAGTTATAAGAGTCCAGGGACATGAAAGGGAAGCAGTGGTTGGGAAGTGAGTGAGACAGGGTTGTAGCCTCTCCCCGATGGTATTCAGTCTGTATATTGAGCAAACAGTAAAGGAAACAAAAGAAAAGTTCGGAGTAGGTATTAAAATCGATGGAGAAGAAATAAAAACTTGTGAATTTTGACAGTTCGGTACATGTTTGGGGTATGCTGAAAGTCATCACATGCTTCCTAACATAATTGCGCAGTTAATAGCAAGTCAAACAACCAGTAGCGTAAAATACTCTAGCCAAGCGGAACCTTAAAAAAAAGAAATAGGGGACATTTGCGCGTCCCCAAAAAAACTTTCGGGACAGCGGGACATTTTGGTAAAAAACGGGACTGTCCCGCGAAAAACGGGACGAATGGACACCCTATCCAACGGTTGATGTTTATGTTGAAAATTTACCTTACAGTACAGCATGGTTATTCGTTTCACAGCCTGCTCAGAATGTGTGTTTAGTGTGATTCAGGAACAGTGATGCGGGTGTAATAGATTTCCGTTCCCTTCGGGATTATCGATATTGATGATTCCCCATGCCTCTCGCTGTAGTTGTAATTCACAATAAATGCTCAAACTTATGAACTTCCAGTTCAATACATTTACTAATTTGTGCACGGAATGTATGTACATAACGCATGTTCCATCATGTTCTGTCAAGTATTTGGTACTTCTGCATGCACTTTGTCCTTCAGACAATCCCACAAGAAAAGAAATCCAGCAATTTAAGGTCGGGTGATATGGTAGGCCACATTAGTGGACCACCTCTACCAACCCAGCAACCATAGAAATCGCAATTCAGTGCTTCTTTGGCTCTTGTGGAGTAACTGTCGTGTTGCGACCACATTTTCTGTTGCAGTACGAGGGGCACATCTTCCGACAGAATGGGTAGCTCCTCTTACAATAACTTACTGTATCTTTCCCTAGTCACTGTGTCTTCCACAATGGGGGTGGTTAGTTTTTCACCCAATATAGTGCACCAAACATTAACAGACAAAGGACACTCTGAACATATCCAGTACGGGTGTTCCACAGTCCAAAAATGCATGTTACGCTGATTAACTTTGCCGTGGTTCATAAATGTTGACATTACCTGACAAAACAATTGCAGGTCTCTTTCCATTTGCATGAGCACTCAGTTGCAATACCCTAATGAACAACATACTACATGTAAACTGCCTGTATCAGGAAGCAGCGACCTGTCATTGGTGTGTGGATCTAGTGAAGAGTAGACCTACCTTTTTGGTTCTGCATTTTCAAAGTCCAGTTGCACCAACCTCACGTGTCAGACTTCCATGATCTTACCAACTGGACAGCTACCAACAACAGCACATCTGTTCAGAGAATGAATGCGGTAATAACACTCCGGGAAAGTTGTTACACCTATAATACCTCACAGACAGATTTGGGAAAAGCTTAATATACAGGGCTATTACAAATGATTGAAGCGATTTCATACATTCACTGTAGCTCCATTCATTGACATATGATCACGACACACTACAGATACGTAGAAAAACTCATAAAGTTTTGTTCGGCTGAAGCCGCACTTCAGGTTTCTGCCGCCAGAGCGCTCGAGAGTGCAGTGATACAAAATGGCGACGGGAGCCGAGAAAGCGTATGTCGTGCTTGAAATGCACTCACATCAGTCAGTCATAACAGTGCAACGACACTTCAGGATGAAGTTCAACAAAGATCCACCAACTGATAACTCCATTCGGCGATGGTATGCACAGTTTAAAGCTTCTGGATGCCTGTGTAAGGGGAAATCAATGGGTCGGCCTGCAGCGAGTGAAGAAACGGTTGAACGCGTGCGGGCAAGTTTCACGCATAGCCCGCGGAAGTCGACGAATAAAGCGAGCAGGGAGCTAAACGTACCACAGCCGACGGTTTGGAAAATCTTACGGAAAAGGCTAAAGCAGAAGCCTTACCATTTACAATTGCTACAAGCCCTGACACCCGATGACAAAATCAAACGCTTTGAATTTTCGGCGCGGTTGCAACAGCTCACGGAAGAGGATGCGTTCAGTGCGAAACTTGTTTTCAGTGATGAAGCAACATTTTTTCTTAATGGTGAAGTGAACAGACACAATGTGCGGAGCTGGGCGGTAGAGAATCCTCACGCATTCGTGCAGCAAATTCGCAATTCACCAAAAGTTAACGTGTTTTGTGCAATCTCACGGTTTGAAGTTTACGGCCCCTTTTTCTTCTGCGAAAAAAACGTTACAGGACACGTGTATCTGGACATGCTGGAAAGTTTGCTCGTGCCACAACTGGAGACCGACAGCGCCGACTTCATCTTTCAACAGGATGGTGCTCCACCGCACTTCCATCACGATGTTCGGCATTTCTTAAACAGGAGATTGGAAAACCGATGGATCGGTTGTGGTGGAGGTCACGATCAGCAATTCGTGTCACGGCCTCCACGCTCTCCCGACTTAACCCCGTGCGATTTCTTTCTGTGGGGTTATGTGAAAGATTCAGTGTTTAAACCTCCTCTACCAAGAAACGTGCCAGAACTGCGAGCTCGCATCAACGATGCTTTCGAACTCATTGATGGGGACATGCTGCGCCGAGTGTGGGAGGAACTTGATTATAGGCTTGATGTCTGCCAAATTACTAAAGGGGCACATATCGAACATTTGTGAATGCCTAAAAAAACTTTTTGAGTTTTTGTATGTGTGTGCAAAGCATTCTGAAAATATCTCAAATAATAAAGTTATTGTAGAGCTGTGAAATCGCTTCAATCATTTGTAATAACCCTGTATTGCTGACACCTAGTGACCTACAGTGTCTTAGGTGTACATTTGTTACAGCAGTTACACAAAGTTGCTAATGATTTGATCTGAATTTGCCATGCTCTCACAAATGTAACTTTTTACTCTCACCTCGACACTAAAGATATGCGAGAGAAAGTTACTTACACGCGAATGCACAATACTAAGCTGCCACAATTCTACTATGCTTTGAAACCCATACCTGTCCCTCACATCTTGCCACCATATTGCCAGGATAGTTTAATAAATGCTGGAATTTCTTGAAAAAGCACAAAATAACAGAATCCTTGTCACAAACAAATGGGCATCAGCAATTATAAAGTCACAACACTGTGGCAGTAAACATTGCAACAGTGAAGTCACCCAACTTAAATACATGAATTGGATGGTTGAGAAACATAGTGGTATAAGTCGGTGTTTTTCAGTTTTGAGATGTCCAGCATCTAACGTAACCAATCTGTTAAGGTGCACAGTGCTTTAAGTCACATGTAGACTTTTATTTAATAAAAGTGCAGCCAAGTAGCCATATACAGTTACTTTGCTTAACATTTTACATTTTTGCATATTCATTTATCAATTTCACTCTCTTACCGCACAGTTCTATGTGATACGATTCACAGGCTTCGTTACACAATTCACATACACATGTTGCGGTTGGGTAATGATAAGTTTTGTTCTTGCAGATTAGATGATGAAAGCCGTGAATAGAAAGTCTAGTTACGACATGTCGCTGTTCGAAGTTTGGTGCTGTCCGTGAGCGGTCATCATTGCTTCAGTGCCATAGAACTCCGGCCATATTTTTTCTCGTTTGTCCTCCGTGATCTTCAGTTGCTTTCTGGAAGCCCTGGTGTGTGGCATCATATATCGAAGTCTGATGTCTTCAATTAGGAATGTCTGCCTCGCTAGCAGGTACACTATTCTAGATCTTGTTGCCTTTGAGAGACCTAGTGCTCTTTTTAGATAGGTCGATTTTACCTTTTCTAGTGTTTCTAGAATTTTTTCTGTCAGGTGGTCCCATATAACCTCCATCCCATAGGCCAGGATTGGCAAGATTTTTGTGTTGAATAATCTCATGGCTGTTTCTAGACTGAGTAGGCAGATGTTTTTGATGTCCTGTATTGCTATTATTGCTTGGGCTGCACGTTCTGTTGTATGTTTTGTGAAGCATTTGGCTGTTGGTTGCAATGTCACTCCTAGGTATTTAAAGTCTGATGAGATTTTTATTTTTTGTCCTCTGATGCTGATTTCCGCATTCTTGGGTGTTTTTCCTCCTTTTCTGAAAATTAGCATTTCTGTCTTTGTTATGTTTATGTGTAGTTTGTGTTCACTGCACCATCTGTCTATTTTCTCAATGATTCTCTGCAGCTCCTGTATATCTGTTGAACCTACGGCTATGTTGTCAGCATACACATATACGTACACATCTTCTTCATTTTCTCCAATTCGGAGTACTTCTTCAGTGGCAAGAATGTACAGCAAAGGGCTCATCGGGTCACCCTGTAAGACTCCATTCGATTGCAGAATGGGGTTCGAAAAAGAGAGGCTGTCTGATATCGTAATTAAGTTGTATTCGAGGATTGACTCGATTATTCTTGCCCGTACGCTATCTTCTCCCATTGTGTTTTCCAGTTTTCGGACTATGAGATCTCTTTCCAATAGGTCAAAGGCTTTGGTAAAGTCTATGAACACTGTGTAGAACATTTATTTCTTTTGTAGCACTTCATCGATGTTGTTTAGAAGAAGCCTGACTGCCGTAAGTGACTTTTAGCTGCTAGGTAGCAGCACCTCAGCGGAGCACTCAACAAAACGTCCTATGCTTTGTGGATCAGAGTGGGTGAGTCCTACTTATACCAGTATGTTACTAAGCTTCTATCAGAAATCAGGCAAACTAAGCACCAGCACAACGGATAACAACTGTGGAGAAGTGAATCGAAAGAAGCAGTTGGAGAAGGTGCTCGTGCAGAGGAGCCAAATATGGAAGATGTACGAGCCCAAAGCTGCCAGAACAAACTGGTTGCACCACAGAAACACCAAGTGTATGAGTCGAGAAGAGAACGAGCAAAGAGGTTTCGTAACAAGTGAGAGTCATTCGTTAACGTCGAAGGTACTATTAGGTAGCACGTAAGAGTTTTGCAAATATTGTTTATGGATATTCCAAGCAATGCTTTGCATCACTCACGGAAGATGAAAGGCAAATGCAGTTTGAGGAATTTCGTAAGATTAGTGATTTTAGCAAAGAGAATCTGTACTTATGTGGACTTACCCATCAGGAGCCCTGAGTCCATATCACAAAGATATCATCAGTGAACCTGAACCAGATCAGGGATTTGGAGTTGTGGGAGGCTAGGACAGTTTACTCTAGATTGCCCATAAACAGATTGGCATATTAAAGTGCGATGTAGGTGCCTGTGGTCATCCTACAGATTTGTTTCATCTGCATCTGCATCTACAGTCATACTCAGCAGACCACTGTGAAGTTCATGACAGAGAGTACATCCCATTGTACCAGTTATTAGAGTCTCTTCCCGTTCCATTCACATGGGAAGAGAGATTGTTTGAAAATGTCTGTGCCTGCAGTAATTATTCTAATCTTGTCCTTGTGATCCCAATGTGAGTGACATGTAGAGGGCTGTAGTATATTCCTAATGTCATCATTTACAGCCGGTTTTGAAACTGTGTTGGTAGACTTTCCCGGGGTAGTTTACGTGTATCTTCAACAGTCTGCCAGTTCAGTTCCTTTAATATCTCTGTGACCCCCTCTCTTAAGGGTCAAACATACCTGTGACCATTTGTGCTGCTCTCGTCTGTATACGTTCAATATCCCCTGTTAGTTCTATGTGGTATGGGTCCCACACACTTGAGCTATATTGTAGAACCAGTTGCACAAGTGATTTGTAAACAATCTTCTTTGTAGACTGATTGCACTTCCCCCATATTCTACCAATAAACTGAAGTCTACCACCTGCTTTACACATCAGCACATGAGCCTGTGTGATCATTCTATTTCACATCCCTACAAAGTGTTACACCCAGGTATTTGTATGAGCTGGCCAATCCCAAATGTGAAACATTAACATTACAGTCATAGGATGATAGGTTTTTTCGTTTTGTGAAGTACACAATTTTAAATTAGTTAAAATTTCTGGGTTGATTGGAAGAGGGTGGACAGGCTAACATTTAGATCTGTGGAACTAAGTGCAGAAGTGCCATCTAACAGGCAGAAGAAGTTCAACAATTTACAGAAGGTCAGACAGGAAACACCAGTTACAAACGATTCCCATGTGGTTATTAATCTGTTGGGAAGGGAATTACGTAAGGAAAATAATTTCTGTTCCCTCGAAAGAAAGAAATTTTGCAATTACTCCACCGAAGGTTCCTATGGAGGATATTATAGCTAATATAGAGGTGGAGATTCGTCAGTTGTCACCACATTCTGCTGATGGCATCAGGATGGAAACAGCCAGGGTACCAAGTAAAGTTAAGCCACCTAGCAGAAATTTGTCTCAAGCAGAAAGGAAGGCATTATGGGAGATTAATGTGGACAGGAATATTATTGTACTTACTGCTGATAAGGGTAATGTTACTGTTGTGATGAAGAGTGAGGACTACCATAGGAAGATCAATGATCTTTTTGATACTAACACTTATAAAAAGCTTCAAAAGGATCCTACAATGAAAGTGTTAGGAGCTATCAATCGATTAATAAAAAAAGTCTTCCATTCCTACAGAGGATAAAAAATATCTATGTAAAATGGAAGCTTACCCTCCTAGATTATATGGGCTACAGGAGATACATAAGCCTAATGTCCCATTCAGACTGATAGTCAGTGCTATTGGATCGCATACTCAACAGTTGGCTAGACATCTTGCCGCCTTGCTACAACCGCATGTTGTAAATCTGATTACCGCATTAAAATTTCTGTGTACTTTATTGAAAAATTGACAGAGATAACCATCAGCCCAGGTGATATCCTTGTTAGTTTTGATGTGGTATCCCCGTTTATCACAGTTCCTGTTGGCGAAGCTCTTACATACACAGCTGATATGTTTCCTACTGGTCTCTAGCTCTGTTTAGACACTGCCTGTCCGTGACTTATGTCCAGCTTGATAAGGAGTTTTACAAACAAACTGAAGGAGTGGCCACGGGCAGCCCTCTGAGTCTAGCTGTTGCTAATCTATTCACGGAATTTTCGAACAGGAGGCACTGCAGTCTGCCAGTAAAAACCCTTCGAAGTGGTATCGATATGTGGATGACACTTTTGTGGCATAGAATCGTGGTGACAAGGAATTGTATGGTTTCTTGGTGCAGCGAAATAGTATTAATCCAAAGCTACAATTAACTGCAGAGAAAAAGAGCAATGAACAACTAAATTTTTTGGCTGTATCAGTAATTAAATGGGCAGATGGGGGTCTAGGGCACAGTGACTGTTACGTCCATAAGGATTCAAACCATCATCCCAGGCAGAAGAGAGGTGTCATTAAAACATTGGTGGACAGAGCTAATAAGATTTCTGAGCCAGTTTACTTGCAAGATGACCTAAATCATTTGTGAATGGCTTTTAAGAAAAATGGATACACCAATGAGATAGATTGAGTACTTCATCCCAGAAGAAAAGTGTCAGACAACATTCAGCAACAACAACTGTCAGCTGGAAAAGTTTTTCTTCCACTTATTCACAATATTATAGACCATACTGGGAAAGCTCTGGTCAAGTTTCAAGTTGAAACAAGGTTAGTGAGTGCTTAAGTTTGGTGAAAGTTGCACGACATAACTTAGCAACTCCTGGGGTGTGTAAAATTCAGTATGGCTGTGGGAAGGTTTATATTGGAACAACAAAAACAAATGTCAGTACCTACTTAACTGAACACGAAAGGAAATGTCGACCAGGACATATCGACAAATCAGCTGTAGCAGAACATGTTTCTAAAGACAGTGATCGTGAAATAAAATTTAGTGAGACAAGTGTACTTGCCAGGACATCGCATATGATAGGGAAGCAATAGATATTCAGAAACACCATGATAATTTTAATAGAAAAGAGGAAGGCTTAATGTTAGACAAGATACGGTGGTCAACTTTGTATCAACGATGTGACAATCGGATTACCTTCAATCGACAATAACAATGTTAGTCAGAGGTAGATTTACAGTCAGCCCCACGTGACATATTGTGGTGCTCTGTATGCAATCTATAGAAACTTGACCTCATGGCGTAGCAGCGTCATTGACTCACCTCAGAAGGTGTTGCACACAGTTGGCAAGCAGACGTCAGTTTTACAGGTAGACCACAGCCTCTCAGCCTGGAAGTTTTAACTAATGAAGACACCAGCCGTGAAAGCCTACAAGTTATGCACAATTTTACATTTCTCAACGTTTACAACAAGTTACCAATCTCTACCCCATGTTGAAATCTTATCAAAAGCTCGCTGAATATTTGTTCAGCTTCTCTCAGATAGTATAACTGCACTATCTGAAAAAAGCCTGCTTTTACTATTAATATTGTCTAGAAGGTCATTAATACACAACACGAACAGTAAGGGCCTCCACACACTTCCCTAGGGCATACCTGAAGTTACTTCTACATCTGGTGATGTGTCTAAAAGATAATATCCTGCGTCCTCCCTACCAAAAAGTCCTCAATCTAGTCACAAATTTCACTTGATATCCTGTATGGTCATACTTTTGACAAGAAATGTAGTTGTGGCACTGAGTCAAATGCTTTTTGGAAATCAAAAAATACTACATGTACCTAACTGCTTCGATCCAAAGTTTTCAGTATGTCATGCGAGAAATGGGTGAGTTGGATTTCACATTATCAATGTTTTTGAAATCCATGTTGGTTGTCATTGAGGATGTCACTCTCTTCACTATACCTTATTATGTTTGAGCTCAGAATATGTTCTAAGATTCTACAACAAATCAATGTCAAGGATACTGTACGGTGGTTTTGTGGATCACTTCTACTACCCTTCTTGTAAACTGGTGTGTCCTTTGCTTTTTTCCAAGAACTGAGAACGGTTTTTCGTTGGATGGATGTACAATAAATTATAGTTGGAAAGGAGCTAACTCAGCGGCAAATTCATTATAGAATCTGATAGGGACTCCATCAGTGTCTGGAGCTTTGTTCAATTTTAATGATTTCAGATGTTTCTCAGCATCACTGACACTAGTTCATCTTTTCAGTGGTATGAGGATTAAACCGGAGCAATTCTCCTGGGTTTTCCTTTGTAAAGGAACGTTTGAAACTAGGAGTTAAGCATTTCAGCTCTTGCTTTGCGATCCTCAATTTCAGTTCCTGTCTCATGCATTTGGTGCCATTAATAACCTTTACATATGACCAACATTTCTTTGGGTTTTGTGAAATGTCATTTGATGATATTCAGCTATGGTAGTCACTAAAGGCATCGTGCATTGCTCGCTTGACAGCCAAAAGTATTTCATTCAGCATCACTCTTTATATACAGTGCTATGCTTTGTTTTACACCTATTATGCAGTAGTCTCTGCTTCTTCACAAGTTTCTTTATAATGATTGTAGTGTACAATGGAGGTTCCCTCCCATTAGGAACTGTTCTACTGGATACATATCTATCCAGTGTGTGGTCAACTATTCTTTTAAACTTGCACCATAATTAAAGAGATAATAAAGGAAATTTATCTCTCCAAATTAGTACAGTATTTTGTTAATTACATTGACCCATATATATTAAACATATAAGTGAATCTTAATGCATTTATTAGTTTAAGCATATACAAATGCTTAGGCATTGAAAGTTAACAATACTTTGGATGTTTTTATTAATTACAGAGGATTGGTACTTAGTGAACATTCCTACCAGTTATTTCAATCGGCTTATTTGCATCTATTCCACAAGTACATATTTATCTACACCCCTATAGCATTCACATCACAAATTCTCTGTTTATGGTTGAAAAATGTTTTTAAATTGGTTTTTATGGGCTGTTATGTCTCAACAACTCCCAAAAGGATTTGTGCACCTAAACGTTGAACAAAACCTTTTCTGACAGATATATGTAACAGTACTCACATTAAAAATCAACTGGATGAACAAACAATTTGTGTAAGATATGAGATCAGATTTCTACTTATTCTCCAGAATGAAGTGTGCACATACATCATAGTGAAATTTGAACTATGTTTTCAACCAAATATGTAAGATTATTATAAATTATTTTGCATCAGATTCAACTATATTAAACAAAATATTAATTAATAGCACAAAGAAAGAACAAGGTAATTCACAGAATTTGTCTGCAGCTTGTATTACAATGTGAATATGAGGTAAATCTATTTCAATCAGAAAAATATCTATTAGAAGTTAGCTGAATTGGCCTTGTTTCTGTATAATTATTTCTGTAATTAGAGCCTCCAGGTTCTCCTGAGTCAAATGGAGACACTAGTGCGTATAACTCTTTCTCAATATTGGCGATGCATTGTGGAACAAGCATTAGTATTGGATACTACAATACTCAAAATCCATATTAGTTTGTATTTTGCCACCTCCTATCATTGGCAAGTACACCTAGTATTCGACCATAATATAACAAAGTGTTCAGTCTCCTCTAAGTGCAATGAAGAGCACTGAACTGAAGGTCACTGTAGATCTCTGCTTGTTGGAAGTTCTTCATTGCAAAACCTGGAATTTGGCTCATACTCCACTCTTTATGACCATCATATATTGTGTAATCGATTATTTTGAATAGAATAGCTCAATTCAGCAAAATTCCAACTGTTCATACTTAAACATTTCCTGTCTTAGCTCTCATTTTGCAATTTTAACTTTTTCTTTGATAACATATCACCAAAATCATAGGCCGGCCGAAGTGGCCGTGCGGTTAAAGGCGCTGCAGTCTGGAACCGCAAGACCGCTACGGTCGCAGGTTCGAATCCTGCCTCGGGCATGGATGTTTGTGATGTCCTTAGGTTAGTTAGGTTTAACTAGTTCTAAGTTCTAGGGGACTAATGACCTCAGCAGTTGAGTCCCATAGTGCTCAGAGCCATTTGAACCATTTGAACCAAAATCATACTAATACAAAATTTTCAAGTGCTATGGCACTATTCTCTGCAATTTACATTGACATTTACATATAATATTGAATAATTACATCTCCATACACCGTCATCTGAGCCAACCAAATGCAATTCTTCACAGAGTCCACCTGGACGATTTGTACAAATATTGACCAAGTCACAGTACACAGGCTGTTTCGGGGCTCCCTGGTTCAAGAAATACATTATTGCAATACAGTACAACTAATTTCTTGAAGTGTAGTTCCTCACCCTACATGCACAGAATGAAATGTCTCACCAATGACCAATCTCTCCAATTTCATTTGTCAAGACACTTCCAATGCTTCCTTCCCACAATTACAATCATTCAAACATTGATTAATATATTACTCCAGGAACATTAGCACAACACATTTGTTGCTTTTTCCTTCACAATAAGTACTAACATATAACAGAATGAACCTAAGAGTATGGTTATATATCACTGCTGGTTGAGTCTGGCATTTGTTGCTTGAATAGACCAACACAGTGTTAAATATATCAATTGCGTTGTCTTGCAGAATGCTAATTGCTTTCCCTTCATTGATCAGTCAACAGGGAGTGTTGGGTTTAATTTTTGGGGACTGGGAAGGTGAAGCTGTGGCAGGTCCGTTCTGTAGGGAATGCTGAACACCCTTCTCCCTCCGGCACCACAGTGAAGTATTGGAACAATGGAGGTCCTGGGTACGAGGGTTTCCAGTCTTTGGGGTTTGTCATCTTTTCTTCGTCAACTCCAACACTCCAAATCTTCTATTTCATTTCTTACTTCTCATCAGAGTACCAAGCTATGTTTGATCAAACATAATTAATTACATAAACATGGAAATATATAGAAACCTGTGACATAACTTATACATAAACATGGATAAACTCAAGTGAGATACAGAATTACTGTGTTCCCCTGAAATCTGTTGCAGCTCAAACATAATTAGTACATAAACATGAAAATATAGAAATAGGGTACACAAATACGAGGGCAGTTCAATAAGTAATGCAACACATTTTTTTTCTCGGCCAATTTTGTTTGAAAAAACCGGAAATTTCTTGTGGAATATTTTCAAACATTCCTGCTTCATCTCGTATAGTTTCATTGACTTCCGACAGGTGGCAGTGCTGTACGGAGCTGTTAAAATGGCGTCTGTAACGGATGTGCGTTGCAAACAACGGGCAGTGATCGAGTTTCTTTTGGCGGAAAACCAGGGCATCTCAGATATTCATAGGCGCTTGCAGAATGTCTACGGTGATCTGGCAGTGGAAAAAAGCATGGTGAGTCGTTGGGCAAAGCGTGTGTCATCATCGCCGCAAGGTCAAGCAAGACTGTCTGATCTCCCGCGTGCGGGCCGGCTGTGCACAGCTGTGACTCCTGCAATGGCGGAGCGTGCGAACACACTCGTTCGAGATGATCGACGGATCACCATCAAACAACTCAGTGCTCAACTTGACATCTCTGTTGGTAGTGCTGTCACAATTGTTCACCAGTTGGGATATTCAAAGATTTGTTCTCGCTGGGTCCCTCGTTGTCTAACCGAACACCATAAAGAGCAAAGAAGAACCATCTGTGCGGAATTGTTTGCTCGTCTTGTGGCTGAGGGTGACAATTTCTTGTCAAAGATTGTTACAGGAGATGAAACATGGGCTCATCACTTCGAACCTGAAACAAAACGGCAATCAATGGAGTGGCGCCACACCCACTCCCCTACCAAGAAAAAGTTTAAAGCCATACCCTCAGCCGGTAAAGTCACGGTTACAGTCTTCTCGGATGCTGAAGGGGTTATTCTGTTCGATGTCCTTCCCCACGGTCAAACGATCAACTCTGAAGTGTGTTGTGCAACTCTTCAGAAATTGAAGAAACGACTTCAGCGTGTTCGTAGGCACAAAAATCTGAACGAACTTCTCCTTCTTCATGACAACGCAAGACCTCACACAAGTCTTCGCACCCGAGAGGAGCTCACAAAACTTCAGTGGACTGTTCTACCTCATGCACCCTACAGCCCCGATCTCGCACCGTCGGATTTCCATATGTTTGGCCCAATGAAGGACGCAATCCGTGGGAGGCACTACGCAGATGATGAAGAAGTTATTGATGCAGTACGACGTTGGCTCCGACATCGACCAGTGGAATGGTAACGTGCAGGCATACAGGCCCTCATTTCAAGGTGGCGTAAGGCCGTAGCATTGAATGGAGATTATGTTGAAAAATAGTGTTGTGTAGCTAAAAGATTGGGGAATAACCTGGTGTATTTCAATGCCAAATAAAACAACCCCTGTTTCAGAAAAAAAATGTGTTGCATTACTTATTGAACTGCCCTCGTATCTTATTGAATTACTGCATAATCCATGTCAATAAATAAACAAAGTGAAATGCCTCTTTGAGTGGATCATCCAAGTGTGATAATGTTCACATTATGAGAAGAACTTTCTCATGCATTCATATATTTGCTAAACACCATAAAGTCAAGTGTGAAAATGACAAAAAAATTATGTCACATTTCAAAATTAAGCAGGAGGCAGGTCTGAGATATAACATTTAAGTTATTGAAATCTCAGTCAAGTGTCATATATATACTCTTTTTGATTAACAAGGCATATGTAAAGTATTACTTTAAGTCCAAGGACATATTTAATAAGTTTATAAAATTCAATTAACCTTGTACAAAGCAGAGGTAAAAGATATTTCAAGCAGCAGCACGAATAAATAAACAGTCATTATTTTGAGAATACATTGACAATGAGTAATTATAGAGAATTATATTGCATATAACAGTATATCATTGTATTAAGTAGAGGTTCTTTTTTCATATGAGATTATCATGTTCTGTGCTACAGCTATGTGGGCAGATTCCTGCTTTTCCTGAAAGCCTTGTACATAAAATTTGGTTGCATTGTGCATATGTGAAAAACTGATAAGATTGAAAGGCATTTTACAACGGGTGTTGTGAGTGGGTTGGATTACATATTCTCATCTGACGTATTTGATCGTTCACCTAAAGAACATGATTCATGCTGTGATGTGATGAGTGTCTAGGGAAATGTTCTCTTGTAGCAACATAATTGGGTCAATGTAGTCTCGAATCCAGTTTGTCTTTTATTTCACTTAAAAGGTCATTTCATCTGATACAGAACTGAATCTGCCTACTACTGCAAAATTCAAATAGTATTTCATTTTTGGTCTGAAAAACAATACTGGCTATTTCTAGCCTGCCTGTTTGGTTAAATTAATAATACAAAACTGTTGTGTGTATTGTGGAGAAGCTGTAGTATATATAAATGGTGGTTTGCAATAATTCTACACTGGCAGCAGGACATAATTTTATGAACACCAGCTTTTACTGTTTTCGCAGTGTAAGAAAGCACAGCTAACAAGTATTGTTCACTTTATTCCTCCTTGACCCAGGCAAATAACGTGTCTGACAGATGATGTAAGTGTACTCAAGTGTAGGTCAGATATGCATCTCCTTACTGTTATGTCAATGTCAGTGGTTATTGAGTCATCAAGGACTGCATATTTTTTGTATATTTTTGTTCTGTGATTTATGGTTTAGCATAACAGTAAATTTAAAAATTGCTGAGTCATGAACAACTATTCATTACAATCAATGAAAGCTATGTTTGCAAAAATGTGTTGATTTGATTACAAAATCAACGAATACGGTAAACTGGACTCTTAAATAAGACTATTACTACTTTATGCACATTTTCAGCTGTAACTGTGCTTCTTATAAAAATGGTGAAGAAAGTGCAATAAAACAAGTCAATCTTCTTGATCATCATCATCATCATTATTTGTTCTCCCTGCTATTGGCCATTCTTGCAACTCCTTATAAAACTGTATATACTCAGGTGGAATATACCTTTTCACTTTCAGTATATCTCGTAATTTTTTTTTTTTTTTCCACATCAATTGGCACCCGTTTTTCAGGACATGCTGACACATTAGGAAGTACAGGATCCTTAGTGAAGCTGTTGTAAAGGAACTGAAATATCTCTGTGACAGCACAATCAGTGAACAGCTTTGTTTTCACCTGCCCAGGATAGTGTTACAGTCTGTCAAACTTAACAAGTAAAGATACACGTGAAAGTACCAACAGGCCACCAGTGTCTTTTGGTTTCAATTAAACACCCTTCCAAACAGTCATTGCAAAAGGACACAAGTGACTCATGAAATTTATAAGCAGGGCGAAGGTTTAGAACTGCAATAGCAATGCCATTTGATGTTTCACTGCTGTCCTTCTTGTATACGAGGTGTGGCTAGAAAAAAACCGGACTAGTACTGGTGAAACAATGAAACGAATGCAATAAGGCTGAAAGTCGCGTGGCCTGTCACGTGACTCTCGCTCCGCCTACTGCTCGAGTTTCATCTGCCTCCTGCACTCAGTCTGCCCGTGGCGTCTGTTTTAAGTAGTTGACGTTTTGTCTGTGCGTCGGAAAATGTTGAGTGTACAGAAAGAACAGCGTGTTAACATCAAATTTTGTTTCAAACTAGGAAAATCTGCAAGTGAAACGTTTGTAATGTTACAACAAGTGTACGGCGATGATTGTTTATCGCGAACACAAGTGTTTGAGTGGTTTAAACGATTTAAAGATGGCCGCGAAGACACCAGTGATGACACTCGCACTGGCAGACCATTGTCAGCAAAAACTGATGCAAACATTGAAAAAATCGGTAAACTTGTTCGACACTTTCCTTGTCAACTCCTGTTAACTCAGACACTGCTCTGATTGTTAAACGGCGATCTTGTCGAACAAGTTTACCCTCTTCCCCCCTGCCCGTGGCGTCTCTGCTCTCCCCTCTCCCTCTCCTCCTCCCCTTCCTCCTCCTCCTCTCTTGGCAGGTCCCCGGACTCGCACACGCATAGTGAACATTCGCGCGCCGGAGATCATCGCCATCAGTGTCTAGTGTGTGTGCTTCGTTTTGTGTTCCGTGCAGTTACAACTCAACTGTTCACATGTGCCGTCGCCGTTCTCCGTGTTTTGTGCGCCGTGTCAACAAGTGTTAGTGTTTTTATCGTCCAACGTGAACGGCTTCTTGTTTATTGTTTTTTTGTATCTACTTTCTTTGCCCGCCATTTTTTGTATTATCTGTGTCACCTGTATCATGTTATTGTACCCCATAAGGCTGCAGAGCGGCGTATAAAGCTGCTGCCAGCCCGCCTTGTATGAGGTGCTTAAAATTACAATAAAGGAAAAAAAAAAAAAAAAAGCACAGGAAACACCCCACTGCCTACGACAGGTCATGAGCTTGTCCTTTGCACCAACCTGAAGACCTGCCGGCTTCCACTACACAATACACTTCAAGGCATATTAACGCTACGTAAATATTTCGTGACCAGTGTTCCATCACGTTGGTTTCTTCGTTGCATTTTCGGTTCCATTTAAATGAATCGTGTTACATGCACAAGTCCTTTGCAGTTCATTAACATTTCCTTAAAATACATTTCTTGATATGGTAAATATACAAATATTTACAATTAATCATTACATGAGATATTTACATTGTTGTCATATAGTACATATACAGAATTAAATGAAAAATATAGTAAATTTTTACGTTACATTCAATATCATTGTGCTGACATGTGAATTACATTACATTCAGATTGAAATATACATTTTATTTATTTTATTTAGCTCATTCTTTTTCCTTTCTTTCCTTTTTTGTTCCTTTCCTTTTAGTTACACTTGCAACATTTTAATTGTGGCAACTCGCTAGAATATTCAACTTAAAATTAATCTTGCGTCCTGGAATAAAATTTACACAAATTTCAAGCCTCAAGATAGCCCTCTGTAGGAGGATAGGTTCATAGGATGGTTGCTAACTACTTCATAAATACTAGTAAAGTCATCTCCTACAGTGGACTACACAAAATAAAATATGATAGACAAAATACATGTTTACTTAATATAATGTAAAATTTCCTATACCTAATACCGTTTCTGAGTGTGGTGTCCCCACTATTGCTGTTTTTAAGAGTGGTACCCCTCTAAATATCTTAGGGTCCTACAAGCATGTACATCAGTGTGGTAAGTGTGTATATATATTATCTAGTTCAAGTCAATCATGTTCCTATAAAGTTTGTATAGTTCATCTCCTTCCTAAATTTTCTTAGTTCTTGTCAGATAATTGCTGCTGTGTTCCATGCTGTATATCCATTCTGTATTTACCTTGTGGTACCTGTAAAATTCTATTCATAAATAAATATGTGTGTATGTCTCTCCATACTGTCAGATAATCACAAATTATATAATGTCAAATATTTCGTCAACATGTATAATTTTTTTTTTTTTTTTTTTTTTTTTTTAAAGGGAGGGATGAGAGTGTGAGCCACAACAGAGGACTGACATTTTGTTTTCTCCTTATTCTCCTTTCTATTTAATGGTGCATTAGTTCAGTACAGTAGATGAGCTTTAATTATGCCATTAGATGACTGCTAAATATGTTCTCTTAAATAATTCTTCCAATCTGAAGTGTCAAGCATACATAACTCCAAAAATTTCATTACAAGTTCCCATTAGATTAGTGTTAAAGTGTTATAGACTTAAATCTTCTGGTATATTTTCAACAGTGGCTGCTGTAAATAATTCTTTCCACATAAATCTATACTTTCACCCTTAGTTATAAGAATATATAAGACATCGCATAAGTTATTATCTCAGGCATACCAATCTTTCAATAAATAATACTCTTTCCACTACTTTCATTCTGTATTCCATGAGTACATGTGATATAGTGTTCAAATCTAGTTTCTCTCATCTCAACATATTCTCAATTACTCATAACATTCTCACCTACCCACTATTCATTCTTCACTAAATAACAAATACTTATTTCTCAGCATTTTATATCACCACCACTTACTTTTTTACTTCAACAACAACAATAATAATGATAATAATAATAATAATACCCTTTTATCATCATATATTCCATTTACCTCTCTCCATATTACTATTTATCCTCTTATTAAACTAAAATTACATTCACTCATTACATTGTCACTCACATCAACATTACTATTATCACATGCCTCCTAAAGAAAATAATTCTGTTCAGTTCTCTGCCGCCTCTAATGTGTATATGCCTCAATAGCAACTCCTCTTATAACCAAATATCTAAATAGCTATTGGATGGTTCCCATTGCTTTCCAGACTTACCTGCATTCATTAGATTGTAAGTATCTGTATAACTTCAATATAGGCTCATAATAACTGTATATCATATTAATTATCTTCTCACCAGCTAACATTTTACTGTACGTATTTTTTCAAGTGTCTGTGTGGATGTAGACCTCTGGGTTTATGTGTTAATGGATATTCTAATGAATAACAGCCAAGGTGTGGAATATTTGCAATTCGGAATGGTCCAGCCTATAACACCTGCCACTTCCTGTTTAAATGTTTCAGTTTTGTGGAATTAGAATGTGTTCTTAGTAAAACTAACTCATCAACTTGAAATGTTTGTGCTTTCCTGACACCTAGCTGTCATTTCTGCGTTCTTTCCTTAGCTTTGTCACATAATGTTGTGTAAGCTTGTCTTACCTTTTCTTCTAAACTAACAGGATTTGTTGTTGCTGTAAATTTAGGTAGAGGGTCTGTCCATTCATTTCTTTCTGTTTTATCCATAATTAATTCGCTTGGTGTGTATCCAGTAGAAATGTGAGTTAAATTGCTAACTATTTGTTCAAATGGTGCTAGGTATTCTACCCATTTTGTGTGCTTCTCTGGTGTGTGTGTGTATGTGTGTGTGTGTGTGTGTGTGTGTGTGTGTGTGTGTGTGTTCTCATAAACTGTCCGAATTATTGAAATGTTCTTTATACTGCGTTTCCTGTCGCGTAAAATCTTGAAATTAAAATATGTTAAACATTCTGTTCTTCAGTAAAAGTCTTCTATCCAAAGATTGCACTGCCGCGTGAAATCTTGAAATTAAAATATCTTTAACATTCTGTTCTCCAATAAAAGCATTCTATCCGAAGATTGCAGGTTTGAGTCCTGTCACGGTCGCCAATTGTAGTGTTTCCTTTCCTCGAGATCTGCTGTGAAAATATAGAATAGAAAATCTGATTGGGTTTTGAATTTTGGTGGAATAAGTTACGGATAAGGCGGATTTCATATTAATGATAGAGATAGTGCTGTAATTTGACCGTGCATGGCAGACCGGGTTGGCTGCACTACAGAAAGCGACTGACGGAAATAGCATCAGAAACTAGTAGAAATTTACCTTATAATCTTGTTAGAAACACAGTACTAATTACAATATAGTCTTCGTGGCTGTCCTAATTCTCTTGTAGGACGACCCGTCTTTCACTGTTCTCCATCTGTTGAAAATTTCTTTAAGTTGTCACTGTCAGGATCAATTTACAAATTCGCCGATAACCATTACGAAACACTATTGAAACAACTTCCTTTCATAATATAATTTTAATTTCCACTTAAAAGCATATTTAACATAGTGCCGAAAAATATATGTCTTTCGTATGAAGACAAGAGAGAGAGAGTAATCAATTAGTTGTTAAAAACAAACACCTACGCAAAAAAAAAATAAAAATTATTTATATAAATCGGTTGCTGGCGCAGCACTCTTCCGCATATGCGATCGTAAATCATATCTTTGTATTGGTGGAGGCGCGGTAAACTACCATTACAGTGAGTCACCTCGTTTGTTAGTAAATAATTGAGAATTATCAACCAGAGCATACTGTACATCATAATCTCTGAAAACTGTAGGTGTATTTGTTTAAAGAAGGGCAAGAAATAAAATTCACGATGAGCTAATAGAAAGTACTTGATATTTATTTATATCTTTACTGTAATAGTAATTGTATATTAAGATATCTGGAGATCTCAGTTCAGGAATATTTACATGCCATGTAGATTTAAGTTGACATCATCTGTTCATCAACTTGACTAGTGGGTTGAGGGGGTACGGTGACTGAGGGGGTGTGATTCCACACACCCTTAATCTCCCTGGCCTAAATTGACTCTCCCCATTAACCCCACAAAACAGTGTGTGTGTGTGTGTGTGTGTGTGTGTGTGTGTGTGTGTGTGTGTGTGTGTGTGTTTTCCTACAAGCTTGTAAGAGGAAATTCTATGCAAAAGCCAGCAAACCTCTGTAGGTTATGTCAGTGTACCTATCGACGATGCAGCACATCTGCCTTTGGTGAGTCACCTCGTTTGTTAGTAAATAATTGAGAATTATCAACCAGAGCATACTGTACATCATAATCTCTGAAAACTGTAGGTGTATTTGTTTATAAGAAGGGCAAGAAATAAAATTCACGATGAGCTAATAGAAAGTACTTGATATTTATTTATATCTTTACTGTAATAGTAATTGTATATTAAGATCTCAGGAGATCTAGGTTCAGCAATATTTACATGTCATGTAGATTTAAGTTGAAGTCATCTGTTCATCGACTTGACTAGTGGGTTGAGGGGGTACGGTGACTGAGGGGGTGTGATTCCACACACCCTTAATCTCCCTGGCCTAAATTGACTCTCCCCATTAACCCCACAAAACAGTGTGTGTGTGTGTGTGTGTGTGTGTGTGTGTGTGTGTGTGTGTGTGTGTGTGTGTGTGTTTTCCTACAAGCTTGTAAGAGGAAATTCTATGCAAAAGCCAGCAAACCTCTGTAGGTTATGTCAGTGTACCTATCGACGATGCAGCACATCTGCCTTTGGTGAGTCACCTCGTTTGTTAGTAAATAATTGAGAATTATCAACCAGAGCATACTGTACATCATAATCTCTGAAAACTGTAGGTGTATTTGTTTATAAGAAGGGCAAGAAATAAAATTCACGATGAGCTAATAGAAAGTACTTGATATTTATTTATATCTTTACTGTAATAGTAATTGTATATTAAGATCTCAGGAGATCTAGGTTCAGCAATATTTACATGTCATGTAGATTTAAGTTGAAGTCATCTGTTCATCGACTTGACTAGTGGGTTGAGGGGGTACGGTGACTGAGGGGGTGTGATTCCACACACCCTTAATCTCCCTGGCCTAAATTGACTCTCCCCATTAACCCCACAAAACAGTGTGTGTGTGTGTGTGTGTGTGTGTGTGTGTGTGTGTGTGTGTGTGTGTTTTCCTACAAGCTTGTAAGAGGAAATTCTATGCAAAAGCCAGCAAACCTCTGTAGGTTATGTCAGTGTACCTATCGACGATGCAGCACATCTGCCTTTGGTGAGTCACCTCGTTTGTTAGTAAATAATTGAGAATTATCAACCAGAGCATACTGTACATCATAATCTCTGAAAACTGTAGGTGTATTTGTTAATAAGAAGGGCATGAAATAAAATTCACGATTAGCTAATAGAAATTACTTGATATTTATTTATATTTTTACTTTTATAGTAATTGTATATTAAGATATCTGGAGATGTAGGTGCAGGAATATTTACATGCCATGTAGATTTAAGTTGACATCATCTGTTCATCGACGTGACTAGTGGGCTGAGGCGGTGCGGTGACTGAGGAAGTGTGATTCCACATACCCATAATCTCCCTGGCCTAAAGTTACTCACCCCAGTAACCCCACAAAACAGTGTGTGTGTGTGTGTGTGTGTGTGTGTGTGTGTGTGTGTGTGTGTGTGTGTGTTTTCCTACAAGCTTGTAAGAGGAAATTCTTTGCAAAAGCCAGCAAACCTCTGTAGGTTATGTCAGTGTACTTATCGACGATGCAGCACATCTGCCTTTGGTGAGTCACCTCGTTTGTTAGTAAATAATTGAGAATTATCAACCAGAGCATACTGTACATCATAATCTCTGAAAACTGTAGGTGTATTTGTTTATAAGAAGGGCAAGAAATAAAATTCACGATGAGCTAATAGAAAGTACTTGATATTTATTTATATCTTTACTGTAATAGTAATTGTATATTAAGATCTCAGGAGATCTAGGTTCAGCAATATTTACATGTCATGTAGATTTAAGTTGAAGTCATCTGTTCATCGACTTGACTAGTGGGTTGAGGGGGTACGGTGACTGAGGGGGTGTGATTCCACACACCCTTAATCTCCCTGGCCTAAATTGACTCTCCCCATTAACCCCACAAAACAGTGTGTGTGTGTGTGTGTGTGTGTGTGTGTGTGTGTGTGTGTGTGTGTGTGTGTGTTTTCCTACAAGCTTGTAAGAGGAAATTCTATGCAAAAGCCAGCAAACCTCTGTAGGTTATGTCAGTGTACCTATCGACGATGCAGCACATCTGCCTTTGGTGAGTCACCTCGTTTGTTAGTAAATAATTGAGAATTATCAACCAGAGCATACTGTACATCATAATCTCTGAAAACTGTAGGTGTATTTGTTAATAAGAAGGGCATGAAATAAAATTCACGATTAGCTAATAGAAATTACTTGATATTTATTTATATTTTTACTTTTATAGTAATTGTATATTAAGATATCTGGAGATGTAGGTGCAGGAATATTTACATGCCATGTAGATTTAAGTTGACATCATCTGTTCATCGACGTGACTAGTGGGCTGAGGCGGTGCGGTGACTGAGGAAGTGTGATTCCACATACCCATAATCTCCCTGGCCTAAAGTTACTCACCCCAGTAACCCCACAAAACAGTGTGTGTGTGTGTGTGTGTGTGTGTGTGTGTGTGTGTGTGTTTTCCTACAAGCTTGTAAGAGGAAATTCTTTGCAAAAGCCAGCAAACCTCTGTAGGTTATGTCAGTGTACTTATCGACGATGCAGCACATCTGCCTTTGGTGAGTCACCTCGTTTGTTAGTAAATAATTGAGAATTATCAACCAGAGCATACTGTACATCATAATCTCTGAAAACTGTAGGTGTATTTGTTTATAAGAAGGGCAAGAAATAAAATTCACGATGAGCTAATAGAAAGTACTTGATATTTATTTATATCTTTACTGTAATAGTAATTGTATATTAAGATCTCAGGAGATCTAGGTTCAGCAATATTTACATGTCATGTAGATTTAAGTTGAAGTCATCTGTTCATCGACTTGACTAGTGGGTTGAGGGGGTACGGTGACTGAGGGGGTGTGATTCCACACACCCTTAATCTCCCTGGCCTAAATTGACTCTCCCCATTAACCCCACAAAACAGTGTGTGTGTGTGTGTGTGTGTGTGTGTGTGTGTGTGTGTGTGTGTGTGTTTTCCTACAAGCTTGTAAGAGGAAATTCTATGCAAAAGCCAGCAAACCTCTGTAGGTTATGTCAGTGTACCTATCGACGATGCAGCACATCTGCCTTTGGTGAGTCACCTCGTTTGTTAGTAAATAATTGAGAATTATCAACCAGAGCATACTGTACATCATAATCTCTGAAAACTGTAGGTGTATTTGTTAATAAGAAGGGCATGAAATAAAATTCACGATTAGCTAATAGAAATTACTTGATATTTATTTATATTTTTACTTTTATAGTAATTGTATATTAAGATATCTGGAGATGTAGGTGCAGGAATATTTACATGCCATGTAGATTTAAGTTGACATCATCTGTTCATCGACGTGACTACTGGGCTGAGGCGGTGCGGTGACTGAGGAAGTGTGATTCCACATACCCATAATCTCCCTGGCCTAAAGTTACTCACCCCAGTAACCCCACAAAACAGTGTGTGTGTGTGTGTGTGTGTGTGTGTGTGTGTGTGTGTGTGTGTGTGTGTGTGTGTGTTTTCCTACAAGCTTGTAAGAGGAAATTCTTTGCAAAAGCCAGCAAACCTCTGTAGGTTATGTCAGTGTACTTATCGACGATGCAGCACATCTGCCTTTGGTGAGTCACCTCGTTTGTTAGTAAATAATTGAGAATTATCAACCAGAGCATACTGTACATCATAATCTCTGAAAACTGTAGGTGTATTTGTTTATAAGAAGGGCAAGAAATAAAATTCACGATGAGCTAATAGAAAGTACTTGATATTTATTTATATCTTTACTGTAATAGTAATTGTATATTAAGATCTCAGGAGATCTAGGTTCAGCAATATTTACATGTCATGTAGATTTAAGTTGAAGTCATCTGTTCATCGACTTGACTAGTGGGTTGAGGTGGTACGGTGACTGAGGGGGTGTGATTCCACACACCCTTAATCTCCCTGGCCTAAATTGACTCTCCCCATTAACCCCACAAAACAGTGTGTGTGTGTGTGTGTGTGTGTGTGTGTGTGTGTGTGTGTGTGTTTTCCTACAAGCTTGTAAGAGGAAATTCTATGCAAAAGCCAGCAAACCTCTGTAGGTTATGTCAGTGTACCTATCGACGATGCAGCACATCTGCCTTTGGTGAGTCACCTCGTTTGTTAGTAAATAATTGAGAATTATCAACCAGAGCATACTGTACATCATAATCTCTGAAAACTGTAGGTGTATTTGTTAATAAGAAGGGCATGAAATAAAATTCACGATTAGCTAATAGAAATTACTTGATATTTATTTATATTTTTACTTTTATAGTAATTGTATATTAAGATATCTGGAGATGTAGGTGCAGGAATATTTACATGCCATGTAGATTTAAGTTGACATCATCTGTTCATCGACGTGACTAGTGGGCTGAGGCGGTGCGGTGACTGAGGAAGTGTGATTCCACATACCCATAATCTCCCTGGCCTAAAGTTACTCACCCCAGTAACCCCACAAAACAGTGTGTGTGTGTGTGTGTGTGTGTGTGTGTGTGTGTGTGTGTGTGTGTGTGTGTGTGTTTTCCTACAAGCTTGTAAGAGGAAATTCTTTGCAAAAGCCAGCAAACCTCTGTAGGTTATGTCAGTGTACTTATCGACGATGCAGCACATCTGCCTTTGGTGAGTCACCTCGTTTGTTAGTAAATAATTGAGAATTATCAACCAGAGCATACTGTACATCATAATCTCTGAAAACTGTAGGTGTATTTGTTTATAAGAAGGGCAAGAAATAAAATTCACGATGAGCTAATAGAAAGTACTTGATATTTATTTATATCTTTACTGTAACAGTAATTGTATATTAAGATCTCAGGAGATCTAGGTTCAGCAATATTTACATGTCATGTAGATTTAAGTTGAAGTCATCTGTTCATCGACTTGACTAGTGGGTTGAGGGGGTACGGTGACTGAGGGGGTGTGATTCCACACACCCTTAATCTCCCTGGCCTAAATTGACTCTCCCCATTAACCCCACAAAACAGTGTGTGTGTGTGTGTGTGTGTGTGTGTGTGTGTGTGTGTGTGTGTGTGTGTGTGTGTTTTCCTACAAGCTTGTAAGAGGAAATTCTATGCAAAAGCCAGCAAACCTCTGTAGGTTATGTCAGTGTACCTATCGACGATGCAGCACATCTGCCTTTGGTGAGTCACCTCGTTTGTTAGTAAATAATTGAGAATTATCAACCAGAGCATACTGTACATCATAATCTCTGAAAACTGTAGGTGTATTTGTTAATAAGAAGGGCATGAAATAAAATTCACGATTAGCTAATAGAAATTACTTGATATTTATTTATATTTTTACTTTTATAGTAATTGTATATTAAGATATCTGGAGATGTAGGTGCAGGAATATTTACATGCCATGTAGATTTAAGTTGACATCATCTGTTCATCGACGTGACTAGTGGGCTGAGACGGTGCGGTGACTGAGGAAGTGTGATTCCACATACCCATAATCTCCCTGGCCTAAAGTTACTCACCCCAGTAACCCCACAAAACAGTGTGTGTGTGTGTGTGTGTGTGTGTGTGTGTGTGTGTGTGTGTGTGTTTTCCTATAAGCTTGTAAGAGGAAATTCTTTGCAAAAGCCAGCAAACCTCTGTAGGTTATGTCAGTGTACTTATCGACGATGCAGCACATCTGCCTTTGGTGAGTCACCTCGTTTGTTAGTAAATAATTGTGAATTATCAACCAGAGCATACTGTACATCATAATCTCTGAAAACTGTAGGTGTATTTGTTTATAAGAAGGGCAAGAAATAAAATTCACGATGAGCTAATAGAAAGTACTTGATATTTATTTATATCTTTACTGTAATAGTAATTGTATATTAAGATCTCAGGAGATCTAGGTTCAGCAATATTTACATGTCATGTAGATTTAAGTTGAAGTCATCTGTTCATCGACTTGACTAGTGGGTTTAGGGGGTACGGTGACTGAGGGGGTGTGATTCCACACACCCTTAATCTCCCTGGCCTAAATTGACTCTCCCCATTAACCCCACAAAACAGTGTGTGTGTGTGTGTGTGTGTGTGTGTGTGTGTGTGTGTGTGTGTGTGCGTGTGTTTTCCTACAAGCTTGTAAGAGGAAATTCTATGCAAAAGCCAGCAAACCTCTGTAGGTTATGTCAGTGTACCTATCGAGGATGCAGCACATCTGCCTTTGGTGAGTCACCTCGTTTGTTAGTAAATAATTGAGAATTATCAACCAGAGCATACTGTACATCATAATCTCTGAAAACTGTAGGTGTATTTGTTAATAAGAAGGGCATGAAATAAAATTCACGATTAGCTAATAGAAATTACTTGATATTTATTTATATTTTTACTTTTATAGTAATTGTATATTAAGATATCTGGAGATGTAGGTGCAGGAATATTTACATGCCATGTAGATTTAAGTTGACATCATCTGTTCATCGACGTGACTAGTGGGCTGAGGCGGTGCGGTGACTGAGGAAGTGTGATTCCACATACCCATAATCTCCCTGGCCTAAAGTTACTCACCCCAGTAACCCCACAAAACAGTGTGTGTGTGTGTGTGTGTGTGTGTGTGTGTGTGTGTGTGTGTGTTTTCCTACAAGCTTGTAAGAGGAAATTCTTTGCAAAAGCCAGCAAACCTCTGTAGGTTATGTCAGTGTACTTATCGACGATGCAGCACATCTGCCTTTGGTGAGTCACCTCGTTTGTTAGTAAATAATTGAGAATTATCAACCAGAGCATACTGTACATCATAATCTCTGAAAACTGTAGGTGTATTTGTTTATAAGAAGGGCAAGAAATAAAATTCACGATGAGCTAATAGAAAGTACTTGATATTTATTTATATCTTTACTGTAATAGTAATTGTATATTAAGATCTCAGGAGATCTAGGTTCAGCAATATTTACATGTCATGTAGATTTAAGTTGAAGTCATCTGTTCATCGACTTGACTAGTGGGTTGAGGGGGTACGGTGACTGAGGGGGTGTGATTCCACACACCCTTAATCTCCCTGGCCTAAATTGACTCTCCCCATTAACCCCACAAAACAGTGTGTGTGTGTGTGTGTGTGTGTGTGTGTGTGTGTGTGTGTGTGTGTTTTCCTACAAGCTTGTAAGAGGAAATTCTTTGCAAAAGCCAGCAAACATCTGTAGGTTATGTCAGTGTACTTATCGACGATGCAGCACATCTGCCTTTGGTGAGTCACCTCGTTTGTTAGTAAATAATTGAGAATTATCAACCAGAGCATACTGTACATCATAATCTCTGAAAACTGTAGGTGTATTTGTTTATAAGAAGGGCAAGAAATAAAATTCACGATGAGCTAATAGAAAGTACTTGATATTTATTTATATCTTTACTGTAATAGTAATTGTATATTAAGATCTCAGGAGATCTAGGTTCAGCAATATTTACATGCCATGTGGATCTAAGTTGACATCATCTGTTCTTCAACTTGACTAGAGGGCTGAGGGGGTACGGTGACTGAGGGGATGTGATTCCACACACCCTTAATCTCCCTGGCCTAAAGTTACTCTCCCCGTTGACCCCACAAAACAGTGTGTGTGTGTGTGTGTGTGTGTGTGTGTGTGTGTGTGTGTGTGTGTGTGTGCGTGTGTTTTCCTACAAGCTTGTAAGAGGAAATTCTATGCAAAAGCCAGCAAACCTCTGTAGGTTATGTCAGTGTACCTATCGACGATGCAGCACATCTGCCTTTGGTGAGTCACCTCGTTTGTTAGTAAATAATTGAGAATTATCAACCAGAGCATACTGTACATCATAATCTCTGAAAACTGTAGGTGTATTTGTTAATAAGAAGGGCATGAAATAAAATTCACGATTAGCTAATAGAAATTACTTGATATTTATTTATATTTTTACTTTTATAGTAATTGTATATTAAGATATCTGGAGATGTAGGTGCAGGAATATTTACATGCCATGTAGATTTAAGTTGACATCATCTGTTCATCGACGTGACTAGTGGGCTGAGGCGGTGCGGTGACTGAGGAAGTGTGATTCCACATACCCATAATCTCCCTGGCCTAAAGTTACTCACCCCAGTAACCCCACAAAACAGTGTGTGTGTGTGTGTGTGTGTGTGTGTGTGTGTGTGTGTGTGTGTGTGTTCCTACCAGCTTGTAAGAGGAAATTCTTTGCAAAAGCCAGCAAAGCTCTGTAGGTTATGTCAGTGTTCCTATCGACGATGCAGCACATCTGCCTTTGGTGAGTCACCTCGTTTGTTAGTATATAATTGATAATTATCAACCAGAGCATACTGTACATCATAATCTCTGAAAACTGTAGGTGTATTTGTTAATAAGAAGGGCATGAAATAAAATTCACGATTAGCTAATAGAAATTACTTGATATTTATTTATATTTTTACTTTTATAGTAATTGTATATTAAGATATCTGGAGATGTAGGTGCAGGAATATTTACATGCCATGTAGATTTAAGTTGACATCATCTGTTCATCGACGTGACTAGTGGGCTGAGGCGGTGCGGTGACTGAGGAAGCGTGATTCCACATACCCATAATCTCCCTGGCCTAAAGTTACTCACCCCAGTAACCCCACAAAACAGTGTGTGTGTGTGTGTGTGTGTGTCTGTGTGTGTTTTCCTACAAGCTTGTATGAGGAAATTCTTTGCAAAAGCCAGCAAACCTCTGTAGGTTATGTCAGTGTACCTATCGACGATGCAGCACATCTGCCTTTGGTGAGTCACCTCGTTTGTTAGTAAATAATTGATAATTATCAACCAGAGCATACTGTACATCATAATCTCTGAAACCTGTAGGTGTATTTGTTAATAAGAAGGGCATGAAAAAAATTCACGATTAGCTAATAGAAAGTACTTGATATTTCTTTATATTTTTACTGTAATAGATATTGTATAATAAGATCTCAGGAGATCTAGGTTCAGGAATATTTACATGTCATGTAGATTTAAGTTGAAGTCATCTGTTCATCGACTTGACTAGTGGGTTGAGGGGGTACGGTGACTGAGGGGGTGTGATTCCACACACCCTTAATCTCCCTGGCCTAAATTGACTCTCCCCATTAACCCCACAAAACAGTGTGTGTGTGTGTGTGTGTGTGTGTGTGTGTGTGTGTGTGTGTGTGTGTGTTTTCCTACAAGCTTGTAAGAGGAAATTCTTTGCAAAAGCCAGCAAACCTCTGTAGGTTATGTCAGTGTACCTATCGACGATGCAGCACATCTGCCTTTGGTGAGTCACCTCGTTTGTTAGTAAATAATTGAGAATTATCAACCAGAGCATACTGTACATCATAA